>NC_140953.1:67212248-67597248 GCF_014529385.1 Adiantum capillus-veneris | reverse complement strand
CTACGACCTGGAGAAGCATACAAGGATTTTAGAACAAATTAAGTTTTACCTAGAGGACAATTCTCCAAAAAAAAGCCTTGGATGTTAGGACTAGACCTTTTTGGGCTCGACGGGCCAAAAGTTGTGTTACTTCTTACCCTAAGTAATCCCTTGCTAATATTTTTGTCTATTGCAGACCCTTGCTCTTTCGCAAGGCCTAGAATTATCCTTTGAACCCCTCTCTGTGGAAACCTCTCTTGTCCTAAATGTATTTGCAGGTTGGATGCTTCTCAATTAATCTATGATTTGGCCCCAGCCATGGATAAAAATCTATATATCTTACACATGCTTTCTTTCAACGATTGGGTCAATATTTTGGCTACCGTGGACAAGGACTCCAAAGATGGGGTTTCTATGATTTCCCATTATATAGCCCAACTACCTATACTTTCTTTACAATATCAACAAGAGCTAACCATGTTCTCTTCTTCTAGAGTTAAGCTATCTAACTTTCTCAAAAAATTATGTGGCCTCAATCCATCTTTTATCAGTACCCTTGCTACTCCAACTATCCCTCAAACAGGTGGCATCTTTTACAGAGATAGTACTGCGCTTGAAGCTGTCAAGGAGTTTCATAACAATTTTTGCTCTCTCAGTGACTCTAATATTTTGGAAATGGTACCCAAAGTGTCAAAAGTTTTTCCTTTCTTACCTCTTAGACAAATTGAAATTGAGTCTTTTGGAGTGGATCATCAGCTCTTGGTTTTACCTAACAAAGCATTTTTGGCACCAATTCTTAGTGAAACCTAGGTATATTTGGCTAATCTTCCTACCTCCACAGTTGAGGATTGCAGACTCAAGATTTTGAAAGGAGGACAATTCCTTGACAAAGGGGAGCCTATTAAATCCCCCTTCAACCTCAACTTTATTGACCATTCCAAATGCTCTTCTAATGTAGGATTGTACATTCGGACAAAAGAGAACATGGATTTTGCTAAAAGTAATCATGACTTCTACACGGAATTAATCTGGAATGTATTTTGGCCATATGTTAAATGTGCATGCAAGTTTCTTGACCCTAAAGCCTCATGCAAATCTAGAATTATGTGGTTTGACCATGCTATCTGGTTTATCCTGAACCATCTTGACCAAATTTCCCCCGAGAAGCCGATGGACTTTCATCTATCCCTTATCTACTCTTGGTTAGGAGGCCAAGCCAAGCAATTAGTGGTAGCTCAAATTTCTCTTAATATTTTTCGTGGGCTTATGCTGGATATCCTTAAAGAACTCAAATATGATGAACCAGGGATTTATATGACCACTTATGCCAACTACAAAGGTGCTAAGATAATCACTTGTAGTTGACTAAAAGGTCCAATGAGAGCTTTAAAAAATAATTTAATTACCTTAAGCTCTTATAAAAGGGAAAAGGGGGACACATGTCACAAGGCTATCGATTATGCTTCTTAATTGTTATTGGCTAAGCTTTGCACGAGCCAATGGGAAGCCAGCAAGAGCATTTTGGGAGAGGGGTCGACCAAGAGAGAGAGATGATGGAATTTTTACTCTAGCTCAATTTGCTACACACACACACACACACAACTTATGTGTTGAGCAAGAACTCCACTCCTTCTCCAAGCATTGAGAAGTAGAGGCCTACACCAACAACTCTTGGCTATGGAATGCAAATCCAACCAAGAGCCAAGCTTCAATGGCATGCTCATCTCCTCTACCATGCTAATTACTAAGCTAAGCTATGATATTAGAGTGATTATGTGAGGAGAATACTTCTTTCTCGTAAGATACCTCTTCTTCCTCTCAAGCTTTCCTCATTCCTTGCTAGCTATCATCATTTTTTAAGGTGTGTGAGGTCTTGGGACTGAGGCTAGGGACACTAGGTGTGGTTTTCAAGCATAATTTGGTGCATGAAGCTTCCATCTTCATTGCACCAGCAAGTTTTGTCAAGGAACACAAAAATTGTAATTGTACAAAAGTCTCCTTTGATAGGAGAAGCTATAATACAAAGCCTTTTTGGAGGGGGGACAGGCTCCATGTAAACCCTGTCCTCAACTGTTTTCAGTTGTTCTATTTCTCTCTCTTTTCAAGTATTGTCTATCCTAAACTAGCTAGGTGTAAATTTCTATGTTGCTTTCTCAAATTAAGTACTCTCTCTCAGCTCATTAGGAACTTGTTCTTAATGAAATGCTCACTATGTTATCAATTTCCGCTACACACAAGTTACTAGTGCATTAAATGTTACATTTGTATCAGAGCTATTGGTTTCTCTTTTCTTACTCAAGAAGACAAGTCCTCAAGCTTGCTACAAATGGTAGGTGTTATTAATTGCAAAAGAGTAAGTAGAATAAGGATTTTTCATCGTTCAAGTACACATGCTTTATGCAGTTAACGGGGATACCGTCGAGAGCTATGGTCTTAATAATGGAGTCTTATAGGACTTGCCTATGGATTAACCATTATTGAGCTATTAGAAGCTTGACATGGATCGGTGTTGTCTTAGCTCTGTTAAACCCTCTCTTCTATTCCTTACAAATAATAATATTTGAGCCACCGGTATAAATGCTTGAGTGCTTATCTTTGAAGGTAAAGAGGAGTAGAACCTAGGGCTTGACGTGCCAAAGTACAAGTAAAAATTTACATCTAATATTTTCTAGTATGGCTGACAAAGGACAAGAGATTGAAATGAATGTTGATAGCTTTTATTTTGCTAATGAAAGAGCAAATAATGATGCCCCTATGCTTGTAAACTATCTTGTTTCTAGGCTTCAACAAGCCCTGGGCAATCCATCCCTCCAAGGTGAAGTGCTGCAACAATTGTGTACCCATGGTATTCTCCAAACTCCCCACCAAGACGAGAGAGTATCTAGGAAAGCTCCTAGTGGAGACTACCAAAAAAAGGACTCTCTCCTATAAGGGAAGAAGAGGAGGATCCGTATGAAGGGCTCAAAAACTTACTACTGGATGAGGCATCTCCCTCCAAAGGAGAACCCAAGTTTCAACGGTAGAACCCCCACCAAAAGAATGAGAAAGAATTGAGTCTCCTGCCACCTTGGCGGAGATGGCTCCACGAAGACGACGGGCAAAACGCTCTCCAACACCCCCTAAATGGAGAAGACCATCACATACTACTCTTCACCACAATTCAAAGAGGGAAGAAAGAAAACAAGAGAAGAAAAACGCGAGAAAGAGGTCACCCTCTTCTCCATCTTCCTCATCCTCTTCCTCTTTTGAAGAAAGTGATGGTGCAGAAAAGGAGAAACAAGGGAAGAAAAAGGCGAGAAAGAGGTCACCCTCTTTCCCATCCTCCTCATCCTCTTCCTCTTATGAAGAAAGTGAGGTGCAGCTCTCGAACCGCCCAAGAGAAGAGGCCATATGAAATCCTATCCTCCTTAGAAAAGGTTGTCCAAACTCAAAAAGTTCAAAGAGGGAGGAAAGAACATCTCTTTCCTTACCTACAATGGCACCTTTGGTGCTATGGACACAGTCTTGGCCTTTATCCAACAATTCAATACGGCGTTTGGAGATGAGGGCTTCACAAAGTCCTCTAAGCTACGTCATGTAACTGTGCATTTTCAAAATTCCTCCAAGCAATGGTGGTCTAGCCTATGAGAAAACAGTGAAGCTCCATGAACATGGAAAGCTTTAAGAGCTTCCATCATGAAGTAGTTTTTGGCTAGCTATGCCAAAGACAAAGTACTCACCAAATGGCAAAGCTTGAAGCTCTCTCCCTATGAATCTATTCACAAATATGTACACAAGTTTTGGGATTTACATCTCAAAGCCACTTCCTAAAAAAAGATGAATTTTGGAGAAAAAAACAACAATTTTGTGTGGGTTTATCTGAGGATATGGTAGAGTATGTTAACTCCCAAAGGCCTCGCACCATATCCGCAGTCATACACCATACCATGGTGGCTTCAACAATCGACTTCCAACAAGGGGCTAAGAGAAATCTTAAGCCCATGGAAAACAAGGACTATGAGCCTAAGGGGAAGGACAATGTCCAAAAGTCTCCCAAAGGCAATGCCAACAACAACAAAGCCAAGGAAAAGAGAGTTTATAAAGGCAAAAAAAAAACTCTCTCCTGAAGAGCTATATGGTCAAAAATCATTTTGATACTTGCTTTCCTCCACTCTTTTTCCCCCCCAAACTCACAATTGTGAGTATAGATAAATATTACGAAAGCAAAAAAGCTACATAGATAGCCATGCTCCAACCGAGCGATGACCTCTACCAACAAACCAAAGCAAACAACCATACATTGGCTGATAAAGGGAGCCACCTTGAGACCATAAACAACAATTAGGATCCAAGGCTATCATGGGGTTGTCATCAAGGAGAGAGCCCTCCCACAACAATTCCCTTGACCACCAAGCCAAGGCATCATGGACTAATCGCTACTGATAGAAGAAACTAGGGGGGTCATCTTTTCTTATTCCTTTGCTTTAGCAAGCTAATAGTGCTAGTACTAGTCTTATTACCCTTCACCTTAGCAATATGGTTGATGAGGTCTATTTTTTCATCCTGAGTGACACTTGGATTCAAGTTGTGCTGACCACCATCATCTAGTGTTTCTACAGAGGGATTGGCTAGAAATCTAGGTTCATCTTGCATCTCGACTGAGGAATCCCCAGTCTCTTTGCTTATCCCACCACTAGAGGGTGCTACTAGCGTGCCTGCTTCCTTCTGCATCTCCATAGACGAGTCACTTGTCTCTATAGTCACCACATTATCAGCCATATCCTAGTCATTGTTCTTTACTTCCTGTTTGAGGGTTATCCTCTGACGGTCTATCCTGCCTAGTAACATGTTGCCAGGTTGTCTTACTTACAAGATTGTAGGTAACCTTAGCCTCGGGAAATCTTTAGCGTAGTGCCCAATCTTGAGGCACTTGTAGCACGCATTTGGAAATGAGGAGAATGCTAACTCTTGCCAAAAAGAGCCAAAATTTCCCATGCTTAAATCTAGATACTTAGGAACAGGTTTACTCAGGTTTCATAGAATACATACTTTTATATCCAAGCCTTATCTCACTCGTTGTAGCTTTGGATTGAAAAGGACCCGGCCCTACATAGCAGATATGGAGTTTACATGATCATGAAGCTTGATGGGTCAGCCTTTGAACGTAACCCACACAGAGAAAAAGTCCATATATTCTTCATTGGGACTAAATTCTAGCGACCATGGCATAGCATATGGAAAATGTGAAGCTCCCCACACGCCTCCTTTCATGACCAGTTCTTGCACAATTTGTTTTGAGGTGCACCCTACCACATAGAAGCCTTTTCTTACTGCTGTGAACTGGCATATCACATTTTTGTCCTTAGTTGCTATAGCTGCCCACTCCCACATACCTTGGACCGACATTCGATGACCCATAAAATACAACACCACTAATTGAGTACAGTAAGTCTGAAGGCTCTGAAGTGTTGACTCCAGACTGAACTGTGTCTGTACCACATACCCATCTTCAACTTTGTTCTAGCTCAATTGGATTGCTGCATGCACAATTTCCTCTATCAACGTGCGAGCTCCAAAGGGTGAAGGCTTCAAAATATTTTCCGGATTGGACTTATTGGCACAAGAGTCCAAATCCCTTTTCCTCCCTTCCAAAGTGAATACAAAGTTTTCATTGTCTCTGAGGGATCCAAAGACCCCCTTCCCCATCGCCAAGCATTTTTGACATCTCCCCTATGATACCTCGAGGGAGCGGTGGGAATCCCCCCTCTGAGTTTTTTCCTCACTTAGTTTCACAAACCACACGGATTGCGATCCGAGTAAATAAAGCATTAGGAAGGGAATGGGGTATAGGAGGGCCTCTTTATTTGGCAGTTTAAGGAAATGCTTAAAGCTTAAGTCAAGTTCGACCAAGCCTAAAAGAGAGGGAAAAAATGCCTATACTGAGATTTTTGAAAATACCATTTGTATATTTTGTATTTTGAAAACATGCTACTTTAACACAAAAGAGAGGTGGGTAACTGAATTTTAAAATGTCTTTCCCCATCTCTCTCCTCTCTCTCTAACATATAAAACACACTCTCTCACTTAGTTCTCATTAAAAGAAGCACTTTTCAGCCCCCTGTCCAAAAAGAAGATTTTTTATATTCTCTCTCTACATTATCTCTCTAAAATGTGAGCCAACTCTTTCTCTTTCCTCCCTTTTCTCTCTTGTCACTTCCACCTCCCAATCATCAAGAGGACATTCTATGCTGCCTACATCTGACAGAAAGTGCAGATCCTCCAAGGCTACAAATCTACTCTCTTCCTTTATGTCTTTCTCTCTCTCTCTCTCTCTCTCTCTCTCTCTCTCTCTCTCTCTCTCTCTCTCTCTCCCCCCCCCACTCCCTCTCTCTCTCTCTCTCTCTCTCTCTCTCTCTCTCTCTCTCTCTCTCTCCCCCCCCACTCCCTCTCTCTCTCTCTCTCTCTCTCTCTCTCTCTCTCTCTCTCTCTCTCTCTCTCTCTCTCTCTCTCTCTCTCTCTCTCTCTCTCTCAGGCTCTCTCTCCTCCCATTCCAGCTTCAGGTGAGAGCAATGGAAAACTCCATTACCTCTGTGTGCAGCTACATATCTCTCTCTAAATCCCTCATGATCAATATTTTTAATTCAAAAGAGATTGAGCTACACTCCCTCTCTTTCTTCTCTCCGCAACATAATCCTTCTCTACTGTCTCTGAGTACCTTCCACTTTTTCCCTCCATAGCCAGATTTTCCTGCTTGCAGCAGTCACCATTACACATTCTCTCACTATTTTTCTTGATTAGCTAACAAACATGTCATTCAATCTCCCTCCACTGCAAGAAATTACTAACTGGCCAATACGATATCGATTAAATCTTGATTTGGAGCAGGAGTATGCTACTTTGCGACTTGGCACATCGAATCCCAATGCTGTAGATCAACTATACAAAGCATTAGGTGCAAGGCAATCAACTTATGGGTTGATGTCCACATTTACCCAGGTGATCCAACGACTAATGCACCACTACCCTTTCGTAATGTCACTGAGCTTCTGCGATTTATCGGAGATGGAAGAGGCGGACTGTTTGGCTACTGCTGGAGATTGTATTCAGCTTTTCTCAATGAAAGGGAAGCAAGTAAACATCTCTTGGATGCCTATTCATCACTACAAGAGAAGTCTGTGAAAGATCTACAACAAGTTAGAGAGGAAGCCAACAAGAAGATGAAGCAACTGAATGATGAGATGGAGATCTCAATGAAAAAGTACAGCAACAAAAAAAAAGAGCAGGAGCATCGACTAGAAAATTATGTTCAACTACAACACACTTCATGCAATATGCATCGGTGAATCGATCATCTCACACACATTCCCCTCGGCTACCACATTCGTAAGCGCAAGAGAGAAGTGATGTCCTTGCTATCCTCAAGTGGTGGATCTCGAAAGAAACGTGTCCATCAAACTTCGTAAGAATACTGATGCAAGATTCTGATTTCCTATATGTTCTACATGTTTGTGTAACGGTAATTCAATATGCAGAAACTGGGCTCGAATGATGATGGGAACTGATCCCGATGCTCAAACAACCGGACATGCTCTGCTGCAGCATATCATCAAGCCAAAAGAGTTGGTTGAGCTACTAGATGATCCAACCAATGCTGGCATTGCTAATGTTTTGCGGCAGAAGTATTTCAGTGAGCTAAAGAACATTGTGTCGCCTCAAGAGATGATGGAGGTGTGTGATAGCACAGGAATAAGTTTCAAGGCCTATGAAGCTTTGTATAAAAGTGTCACACTCGGTCCTCGGAAAAAAGGTTTGTTTCGGTTTCTGCCAACACCTTACAGTGTCACTGTTGCAAAAAAGTGTGCCAATAATGATGTTGCAAGCTTGTTGGGTGGATTTCAGTATGTAAAGGATGAAATTCCATTAGATGACAACAAAATATTCCGCTACAACGAGTTCAACAATGTGTATGCTAACTTGTTGAAGCTCCAAGAGTCAATGATCAGATTTTATGGGTGACACAAGAAGAGTGTGATGGGAAAGTGATATTTGTTATGAAGCTTGATGAGTGCCAAGTTGTTAAAGGTCAACGGCTCGAAAGGGTAAGTGTTACATTGATGAGCAGGGCCTTGGTGGGTGTCGATGTGGAGCTAAATGCCAATGAGAAGGTAAACACTTGTTTAGGTGTTCAGTTAGATAAAAATATTTGGTGGCTGGTAGCTTTTCATCTCCCACATGAGACACATGAGACTCTCAAATGGTATTTCAATCACATAGCAATCGTTTATGTCATTTGACAACAGCAAGAAGGACAGAGATTGCATGTTTCAGTTCTTGGAACGTTCCAAGTTGAGTGGCATTTGGTAGGAGATTTGAAAACACTCAAGTGTATGTTAGTGTGCAAGCAAGGTGAAATGACCCTCTTTCCATGCATTTATTTGCTACCACAGTAAAGTCTCAATGGGAACTGATGGCAAGGGTGAAAAGGCCAACAAGTTGAAAGGTGGTAAGGGTAAGGCAGACAAAGTTACAGTCAACTCTACAAAAGGTGTACCCACTACACAAGTAGTGGGTAAAGCACTACAACAATGGTTTCAAGGTATCCTCAGTTGTGACCACCAAGTACCTCCTAATCAAAACATGGATGATCCAAATTGGATCCTATTCTTTCAATACCACTGATAAATGTGCATGTGTGCACCCTTCATGCCCGTCTACGAATTCTTGACAAGTTGCTTATGCTCCATATTAATTACGCTTGGAATATGGAGCTTGCAGAAAGAAGAGAAGAGTGTATACAAGAACTAGAATTTATCCTATCGAGCGTTGGTCTACATGGGGGTGCACTTGAGCCATCAAAAGACAAGAAGGCATCTGGAAGTACACAAGATCGCTCTAATAAAGTTTGTATGGGTGGTAGTAAATCTAGACATTTGCTTTCAAACTATTCAAACTCCCAAAGTCCCAATGAGTTTCAGTTGTGGAGGAAGGTGTGTGACATTACCACTTACAAAGGTAATGAAGCATCCCTAGGAATTAAGCATGCTCATGTGTGGTAGTCTACTAATGATATTTTTGGTCTTCTCGAAAAGGCAAAGCTAACCGATGATAACATATCCACCCTAAAGTTTATAATCAATAGTTTTACATCACAAATGGTGGATGCTTGGGGGGAGACACACATAACACATTACATGGTGTGTTGCACATTTGATATTTTCAATCAAAATACATCTGTATGTGAAACTAAAGTTTGTTTTTTTTTCAGCACATTCTTTTTTCACATAGTGCTTTTTTCCTCGACACTTATGGTTCATTAGGCATTTGGAGCAGTCAAGGATGGAGCGCTCACACTATCAAGCAAAAGCAGTGTATTTTAAAAATGCACGACATGGAAGTGGAAGAAAAAAGAGCAATGTCCTTCACGAGATGTTCAATTGGTTCTGCGGAGTTTTAGCAGGGAAAGAGAGAAAAAAGACAAGAGAACAAAGAAGTTTAAAATGTAGAATAGAAAAAGTGGTTAGCTTGAGGCGATCACAATTATATCATGCTTCGAGTGCAAAAGATCGATTCCGGCGCTCTTTAGAGACAAGGCGGCATGATGACAGGCGTTGGGTGGAAATTTAATTTCCTTTTGACACTAACCATTTCTATTGTAAACATGCATTGTCATGCAAAGTGATTTGTAAAGGCGACAATTATTAGTCCCATGGCTCAAGTTTCATCTATTTTGGAGTCTTTTTTTTATTTTTAGTGATTTTATTGAGTTTTTAATTTTTTTTTAAAATTTTAAGTACTATATAAGCCAAAACTCACAACTCAAAGTTCATTTCTTGTTTGCACATTTTAGAAGATCCTCTCAAGCCCAAACGGAGAGGCGTCAAATAGGGCAGCCGGAGCTATCATTGAGGGCATGTATCCCAGCATCCATGTCACATTTTGCATGGCGCATTGCCTCAATAACCTCCTCAAGGACATAGGGAACTTGTCATGGATTTCACCCACCATTGGTGACGCCTCTCGAATTGTCTCCTTTGTGCTCAACCATCAAAAAGTGCGCCATGAATTCTCAAAGAGGAGCCAGTTGTCTTTGCTCAAATATTCAGAGACAAGATTTGCATTCAATTGGCTTATGCTAGGCCGCTTGTCTACATGTGGCGGAGCCTTAAGGGGCCTCTTTCTCAGTGATGAGTTCCACTCATATCTTGCACAACATGGACGATACACAAGAGCACACCACCACGCACAACGATGACACCACTGCCACTGACAACACTGCAAATCTGCAACCAGCACCTCGTACAGAATCCACCGCTTCAAATCCACAGCCTCAACCACAAGAACCAGCTCCTAACACCCAACCACTACCCCACCTTCAACTACAGAGGATCAAAACTCCATGCGACAGATTTCTGGTGATCTCCAGCTACTACAGCATGCGAATCACACACCTCTACCGGACCTCGGAGCATTTGCAGCTCTTAACAGACCAACACAGGAAATAGGACCTGGAGCTCATGAAACAACAACAACTGAAGATCAAGCCACGGTAGTAACTGGAGATCAAGCAACGACAACACCTAAAGCTCAAGCAGCGGCAACTATGCCACAGAAATTCCCTCCGCTAATCAAACAAAGGGTGATCAAGGTAATACCTGGTGATCCTATTTCAATTGCAGGAGATACCAAGAGGAGGAAGAGAATGTGAGAGTTAGAAAAGAAAGAGGTAGCAGATAGAAAAGCACAGAAATTGCATGAAGAACAAAGAAGACAGAGAGAGCAGGAAGAATGGCCCGTGGCGCACATGGCATTTTTGCGGCCCGTTCCGTGTCGTTGGTCATTGCCGTGGCTTTTGGTCGTCCCTGGTCAAAACTGGCCCATGCGCGTCGTGGCGGACAGGGAATTTTTGCGGCCCATTTCGCGTCGTTGGTCATCGCCGTGGCTTTTGGTCGTCCCACGGCCTCCGTACGCACCCAAAACGGCTCCGTTTCACAAAATATTCACCGGTATGCATCCACGTCAGACGGGTGCTTGTATGGTCGAGGAGGTGTGAACGCGTTGAAGAAAAATATTTATTGGCCAATATGTGCAATAGAAAAAATAAGTACATAAAGTGACAAACAAAATACAGAAGACAAAATTATTGTATATTGCTCTAGATATTACATCATGGCTGGTTGGTTTTCTTGTAAATTACATCTTTTGGTATAGGGCGAATGGCCGACTTGACACCAAAAGTTTTGACAATCTCCTTTGGGTTTGCCAAGCTTAAGGCACAGTGGAGAGGACTGACCCAGGGTTCTTTCCTGTAAAAGCATACAATGCGGCCTCTTGATCCACCAAGATACACTTGTGAGCATTAAGGGTAAGGGAATCTTCAGCAAGGATGGCACTTAATGCCTTGCACTTGAGCAGCTCCGTAGAATCATGCTTGGAGAACTCTTTGTGTGAAAATCGAAGACGGATGGCCCCAGATGGCCAAGGTAGTGCCACAGGGAGCTATCTCTACCCATAGGATTGTTGTTGAACCTCCAATACACATTGCAAACTTATCAAGATGGTATGCGGTCTGCAAAACGTTTTAAACAACTTCAACACTTGCTACAGGAAACAATGTACTATCAATAAAGTTAAAAAGTGGATACCTCAGTTTCCTCATCCATCTCTTCAAGAGTTTTCCTTGTAAGGTCGATGCTAGAGCGATCTTCTCCACCCATAATGGTCAGCGGTTTGTGTGGAAGAAAAGCGCTTTCCGGGATGCTTTCATAAAATGAGGCACATGATTTGATTTCCATAAGTGTATTTTCCACGGTTTGTACCAAATTCCATTCGTTTTCACTAGGGAGGAATGAGAGGCTTGGTGGGAGACCTTGGTCTTCAAAGTCAATTTGAAAGTTGACCCTCTCTTGCCTTCCACTGGGATCTTTCATGCCCGCATAGATAGCGAGCACTGAGAGCGACTCATCTTCTCTGAGTCCTAGTGTCTTTGCAATGTCATCAAGGAACAAGAAGCGACGACCATCCACCACCATGCATGCAAAGTGAGAATTTGGAGGTCAGCAGCTTCTTCCAGCACCTTGTCTCCCTCTATCATCCCATCTTCCTCCTTAGTGGCGCTGGGATCTTGGAAGAGGACAAGTGCCATAGATGCTTCAATCTACTCATCAACCTCTTCAACAAATTCATTTGATTCCTCCACAATGGTTACAGGAGGTTTCTGGTCGGCTTTTCCTTTGATTTTCCCTTCTCCATGCCCTCAAGCACAAGCGATACCAGACCATGTCCCAAGAGATGAATTGGGTGCCTATGCACCCCATGCCCAAGTCTATGAGGTCATCCTCATCCTCTGTCCTGTAGTCCCGCTCAGTAAGCCCTTTATAAACCTCAACAAGCGATAGCGAAAGTTTTTGTCAGACGCATAGAGGTGTTTGAGAAAATCCACTAGCAACCACGCCATGTTGGATCCCTCGAAGACTATTGCATTTTCTTCCATGTGCTCCATCATGTAGCCAAGAAAGCTCTGGAATCCCTCTACATGAAGGTTAGCAGTGGCATGCATGTCTATCGTCCCCTCAAACACACTGACTAGTTCATGCACGATCTGCAAGTCCTATCTTCTGTAATTGTGTGAGAAGTGCATCAGAAGATGTTGCCATGGGTCTGTTCGCGAAGAAGATGGGAAGAGAGTTGAAAGCTTGTGTTTTGTGAATGTGAGAAATGAAGTTTAAAACCTACAAAGTGACTTTTATACTCAATCTCACTTTTTTAAGCACTTAAAATTAACATCAAATTAACTTAAAACTATAATTATTAAAAAAATCATTAGGAGATGTATTGATGACTCTCTAGTGCATAGTGAATTTGATGAGATTCTTACTAATAAAATAGAGTCAAGCGAGTAGGTAGTGATTAAGTATGTGCCTCTAATTTTGAGAAGCGGGTGAATTAAGGGGGATCTTCGGAGATCCGTTCCATCACTTGGAAGTGAAAAAGCGGGGACGTGCCACACGAACGAGAGAGAAAAAGGGATGTGTGTGTCGGCCAAGATGCATGAGAGATATATATATATTTTTTGTTGTCGTTGCGCTGTGGCGTTCAGGCAGGGAAAGTGGAGGCGAGGAGCGATGCCGGTTGCATGGGCATGTATGCCAGTACGAGGACGTCGCAGGGCAGTGCATGGAGAGGGGCAAAGGGTGGTGTTCAAGTTGTGCAGAGATGGACGAGCAAGCGCAAGATCAGCGCAATGAGGACTGGGCAAGTCAGGGAGGGGAAGGAGAATGACACTGCAAAGGGCAATGCGTAGGCCTGTCTCTCTCTCTCTTTGGTTTTGAGCCGGAAATCTGCAGGTATGAGTTGTGCGGGCATGGGGTCAAGATGGCGGAGCCTCTTTGTGTGTGTGTGTGTGTGTGTGTGTGTGTGTGTGTGTGTGTGTTGAGAGGATGCAACATGCGGGTGTGCTACAGGACAGCCCCAAGCGAAGGAAGGGGGGGCGGAGGCTTGAAGGGGAAATGACATGCATGCATTGCCTCTACGTTTAGATGTCAGTGTTAAAACGAGTTAAGTTTTTAGTGCCAAAGGAATCTTGAGCCTTAATTAATTAATGACAGTCGGAGTAGACCCAAATTCAAATATAAAAAAACTTGAGATGAAAAGCAAAAGGCTAAGGACGCGTGGCAAGTGGGGCGAAAGCTGGTCTATTTAGGCGGAATCTCTCTCTCTCTCTCTCTCTCTCTCACACACACACACACACTAGCGCAAACGGTTCTCCCTCTGTCCTGCGCGCATGTGTGGCCGATGATAGCATAATCACTGATGGGTCCGATGTCCCAATCAAGCGTGGACAGAGCATGCGAGCATGGGGATTAGGCTAGAGAAGGACGGAGCGGTTCTGCACTGGGAGTTGCAGGAGGGCGGAATTTTCTCTCTCTCTCTCTCTCTCTCTCTCTCGGATAGCATGTGGCAGCTGTGTTTTCCGGTGCAGGCAAGATGGTGGAGAGGAGAAAGGTCGAAGGGCTCTCTCTCTCTCTCTCTCTCTGCCCGCATGGATTTTGCAAAATTTGAAGGGCATTTTGGGAAGTTATGCAGGGATTCTGAGTCTGGGAAGGGAAGGGAGGAGATGAAGAGATTGGAGGGGCACGTGGAGAGAGGGGGGGGGGGGGGGGGGGGGGGGGGGGGGGGGGGGGAGAGCCAGCTGTGTTCGTGAAGGCACTGAAGGCAGATGCGGATGGAGAGAGAGAGAGAGAGAGAGTGAGAAGAAGAAGAGAGTTTTAACGTTCCCAAGATGTCACGATGCTCGTAATCTCTCTCTCTCTCCGTGTGTGTGTGTGTGTGTGTGTGTGTGTGTGAGAGAGAGAGAGAGAGAGAGAGAGAGAGAGAATTGGTTGTGCGTCAGGAGAGGATGGGAGAGCCTCGTTTATAAGTGACACGGGGTGTCACTCGAGGGATCTACGCCGGGGGTTCATTTTCGACAGGGCGGGCATTTTAGACCATCGGATCAACACAGCGTTGGGGGGGGGGGCAGACTTATATAGCGCCTGGCTCGCATTGCGTTCAATGAAATGTGCTAAGCGAGCTGGATTGGGTGCATGAGTGTGTAGGGACAGGTCGTGGGTTCAAGGCTCGACGGCCAGCTGGGAACTCTAATTTTTTTGGGCCTATTGGTCATTAATCGACGGTGGGTGCACAGGGAGCCGTTGATCCCTTGAGTCCACCCCGTGTTGGTTATTAACGAGGATGGGAGAGAGGATGGACCGATGTCTTATACTGTTGCGAGAGGAGGCTACAAGAATATCCCAACAAGGCATGTGCAGGACATTGTTGGATACCAGCTCTATGTAAAGCGCGAGCCAGATAGACATCAGAGAGAGATTGCAAGAGACGAGGCTCTCACAGTCGCAAGAGAGAGTGGATGCGTCTATTCATGGGATGCAATGAGGGGAGGGCACATGCCTAGTATCCTTGTGAGGGTGCTAGAATGCAGTGAGGCTGGAGCTTTGAGATGCTACGCATGGAACGCCTTGAAACCGGAAGGGAGAATCACAAGAAGTTTTGGTTAGATTCTTACAATATTTCCCACATTGTGGCTTACCTCAACTTCATGAGCTTTTGTGAGGGAAGTGTCACTCACATACCTAGCTAGGTATGCAGTGCCTCTCGAGCATAAGCTCGTGATGTTACGCATTGTATGAAAAACACAAAGAAAATCTCTCTTTTACTACATGAGAAAATTTATAAATCTTCTTGTGAATGAGAAGAGAGAGAGAGAGAGAGAGAGAGAGAGAGAGCGCACGCACACACACACACACACACACAAAGCGAATTCATGTTCTGATCTACACTTGCCTCTCAGGATGTATGCGTGGGCATGAAGAGGAGGAGCATGCACAGGGACACGTGGCAGACGAGGAAACTGACATTGCATCTCACAAGTCTGTCGAGGACATGAAACTTATGACTGTCATTAAGCTCCTGCAAGAGATTCAACGACAAAATCTGCAAAGATTTTGCTTTATGAAAGAGGACCAAGTAAAAAGTAGAAAATAGATAATTTCAATTTATTTTGCATCATATGATCAAACTTGAAGAAATGGCGACATATCTTGATTTATAGTGTAAAATTTTTTGTTGAGAACGAAAAATTGTGTTATAATGTCATTGGGCCTTACTTTCCAAGGTCAAAATTTGGTTACTAAATCCTTATAAATGCCTTAATTCTGGCACACATTTGTCTCATTAGTTCGTCCCCAAGAAATGGTTTGTATGTTCTTCAAGCGCATAGCTTTTTAGAGACCATGTTAAAATCCCCTAATAAACACCAAGATTTTAGCCATGTCTGATGATGATGCATCAAAGATATCTATTTAGTGATGTCTGTTGAGAAATGTCTAGAGTGATCTCTAGCAACAAGAGGTCTAGTAGTGGTCTCTCGTGCCCCGTGGTGTCCAAACTCAACATCCCTTGCCTAGCAAGCAATCTAGCCTGGCTTGTTGGAGGCCTAGCCCACTGCTCTGCTAACATGCCCCATTGCACACACACCCAATCATCCTCCCACCCCTTTCACGACTGACGTTGTGACCTGCTTTCCTCCACTTTAAAATCTACTTGATTATTTTGCTTCATTTGACGTGTTGGTTTCTACCTTAATAAGCGTTTTTTTCCACCCAGTCTAGGACTTGATCCCAATGGCTTGGGGCATGCCTCTAGGCCTTGAGGGCCTAGTCAAGATGGCTTGATCTCTCTTTGTTGAGATTGATCCCACACCCAAATTTTCCATCACTGATGTAGTCTTTGGGACCAAAGGACACAAACTTCTAGACATAGAGGAAAGAGATCCAACACCTTGTCCACCAACGGTAGTGGCCAAAAGAAATTTGCATCCTTGAGTAGGTCGGACACATTTTAAAAAAGGTTTAATAAGGGGAATCTCACCAAACACTGCTCTAAAGACTGGAAAAAAATTGTGCGACGAGCACCCGAAGGGGGGGGGGGGGGGGGGGGGGGGGGGGGAAGAGCAGGAGGTCCTGCGCGAACGAGCAAAATTTTCCAATGGCACGCCAGGAGAGAGAGAGAGAGAGGGAGGGAGGGGATCATTTTTTTAATATTGAATGATTTGCGCTGCTGGTCAGCACCGCAACTCGTTCGCCTGGTTAGCAAAACATCAGGCAAGTCACGTTGTGTGAGGCTTTGAGGTCGAAACCTACTGTTCTTTTTTGAAGGGTAGGAGCAGCGAGGTGAAAGGAATCTTGGGAAGTACATAATAAAATAAAGGAAGAGCCAGTAGTAGGGGGTACCCAATCATTTTAAATCGGAGAATGGGCTCAATAGCTCACAAGGGAAAGCGAAAGGTAATTAAAGGGAAGGGTAAAATCGTGCGCAAGGGAAGGTTGCATAGTATTTTTATTTTTATTGCATGACAAAGTTGTGGCAGTCCCGTCGCACGCAGTGCAAGTTTAGAGGGTGGGCGATAGGAGCACAGGGGCATCTCACCAGTGTGCTTAGGGCAGCTAGTTTCAAGCAGCCTATTTGCATGCAATTGGGTTGCGAAGGTAAATTTTGACTGCGTAGGCTCAGCATGTGGGCAGAGGGGCACTGATTTCGAGCAGGCTATTTGTGCCAAGCACCTGCGCATAGGAGGGCTGCCATAGGAGATGGAGGGTTGCAAAGGGCTACAGAAGGGTTGCAGGCAATGGAAGGTTTTGCAGGTTGAGGGAGGAGCGGGAGAGAGCTATAGGCGATGGAGGGCTCTAAAATACCACGAAAGGGATGTAGGCTATGGAGGGTTTTGTAGGTTGACGAGGACCATGCAAATAGAGGTAAGAGGGAGGAGAGGAGCGCCGAGGAGAACGAAAGTGAGAAAGGGGGCAATAGAGAATATTCCTAACTAATGGATTTTATTTAATGTGAGCCAGTAGGGTAGGTGGTCAAGAAAGAGGATGAATATGATGGAGCTAAAAGTTCACAAAAATCATTTAGAAAAGGGGTTGTCCACAATCTGGGTCTGTTGTCAAACAAGATTGTGTCTGTTGTCAAACAAGAGGTTGTTTGACGAGTTGGTGACACCAAATGCTACCATGCATGTGACAAGGCCTTTCAAGCGTAAATAAGACACTCGCATGTAGGGTGGATGTGAAGGGTGCTATCACATTGAATGTTCCTCCGACCTTGATCAAGAAACAATTGCAAAACAAGCAAACTGGACGTTAGTGTATGGATTTATGGATGGAGTTCCATCCAAGGCCAAAATTATCAACTGCCTTTACAAACTACATATCCTTAATCAAGATGATGGGTCTATGGAGTTTATTCTTCTCAATTCAACTCAATGACCTGCCAATAGTATTCAAGATCATATCCAAAAGCCCACTATTTTTCAATTGGGTGCTTCCCGCGGATGTCTTCTTTGAGTCCCCCATGCCTTCAAGGATTTATGCTCGGTGTGATGGGAGTTCTTCAATGTCCCTCTCTGGCTCATGGATAATCTGAGAGACTTGGCGACATCCTTGGGAGCTCTAATGTTTGTCCCACCCAAACAAAAAGTAGACACTGCAACAAATAGGGTGTGCATATGGTGGGACAAAAAAAATCCCAGTCAAAGAATCTCGTAGTAGATGTTGGGGCTAGCCTGAATGTAATTCCTCTTAATTTTGGCACATTATTTGTTACCATATATGTGGTAGTGATATTGGGGCCTACAACTTAGAACATTCTCAATAGATCATGTATCCACAAAAGGCAGACGTACACCAATGCCCTATGTAACAACATTCCAATTCCCTTTGATACAAGAACAAGTCTCATCATGTAAGCCTGGTAGTCATCCCCATCCTCAACAACAAACATATATGTTGTTGTCAACCCTTGATGTGAAAACGGCTTCAAAAGAGGAAAACAAAGTAGAACTAACAAGTTCTATATAGCACAACCCAAAGAGGACTATAAGGGACCTATTTTACAATACTATGTGCAGTGAGAATGAAGGCCAAAATGAGTCAAAATTTTAGCAGTTCGAGCTCTAAGAGATTATCCAATGTATTATTCAACCTATTGACTCTCACCAAAGCTCATCGGATTCAAAGAAAGTGAGGAGGGAGTGTTGGAGATGCTAGAAAATATGCTCGAAAGGATGCAACCTACTTTGATACGAGTTGTTAACTTTAGGGTTACATGGATGTGATGAGTGCGCGTGTGCGGGATGCATGCGTGCGTGCGCGGTGTGGTGCGTGCGGGGAAGGGGGAAGAGCACAATCCGGTGTGCGTGGAGCAGTTTCACAAGACTAAAGATAAGGAGCTCCTTATTCTCATATGTAATGAAGAATAAGGGTATGTATACACGTGCAGGGGCGGCCAGGCACTAGACGTCCGGGCAATCAAAAGACAGACGCCTTTACCCCAACAATCTCCCACTTAAAGGCGATGCGCCGATAAGTGAGGCCTACTAGCTAAACTACTAGTATGTACAAGAAACTAGGTGAGAGACTCTCTCAACCTACACCCATTGGCTCACTCTGTCGATCTACATGCAGTTGTATCGGCTCTGGTGGTAGGCGAGTGTGCATACCCATGCTAGAGCCTGCATGTAAATCCCGCACACAACTCTGTATGGTTTGCAAAGCTCCACAAAGTGTCATGCTAGTGTTAGCCACCGTACGACTAACAATCCCTGCTGCAAATACTCCCACTGCAGCTGCTAGGTCGGGCCTCGACAGTAACAAGTCAAGCCTGAGACACTCGAACGCTGAAGAAAGACTGGCTGTACTCGCCTCCCGTGTGCTATCTGCAATCACTGCATCCTCAGGACTACCCATCACGTATAGATATGTCAACACCGACACTGGGGAAGCTGCGTCCCTCTCACCCATAGGCAAAACTGTGCATCCTGGCACCAACTCATTAGCCTCTAACATGAGCATGTCAAAAAACTCCATATCTGTCAACTCTGTATGTGTCTCTAGGGAGCAAACCTGCTCTACCTTTGCCTGCACAAAGCCTGACAACACCTCCTGTGTCTCACTAGAGCACTGCCGCTCTATTTTATCTCTATAGAGTCTACTAGCACGTCCTGCACAGCTAAATGCTAATCAAGTATAAACCAACCAGTAGCTCAATAGTGAAAACTTGTAACCTGCATGTTGTAGTCTCATGCTCGGAATATGCATCGATGTGAGAACATGAAGCAAAATCAAAGGAAACCTGTAACCACTACGAGCATACCATAAATGTATGGCTAAGAACCAAAGTATGGCAAGAGATCTAGGAAAAAACTTACAAAATCTCCCCTGTAAACTGACCAAAACCTCAAGTACAATCTCAATAATAAACCATGCCAAATTGGCAACAAAGTGGGAGGTGACGACCACTACACAATGCTCAAAAGCATGATCAATTGCATCAAATCTGACGCTAACATATGCCTAAAAGCAACTCCACAATCTGCAAACTCTACAAGCATAAAATGGGACAAACTGCTCAATTGAGCGTAAAGCACATAACCATATACGCAAGTAGAGAACAAGCTAGCTCAAAACGCATCCCACGAAGAGAAACTACCTGCAAAATATCTGCAAAAACTTGTGAAACCTGTGATTGTCTATCTGTAGCCACACAAGCATACACAATCACAATCCTCACTCCTGTGAGAGTAGGTACAAGAACACCAAACTGTGTCCAAATTGACAAAACCTGTCAAAATCTGTCAAAGTGAGAGTAAGCACTCGATCACTGTCAAAGTGGGAATATATCGACCACTGTAGAAGATGACATAACATTGCGAGCTTTTATGGCGAGAAGACGGGGAAAAACGAATAGAATTTCCTTTGCAAAATGATTCAAAACTCAATGCAAACCGCAAGCCAAAAAACTGCAGAGAATTGCCAGAGTGGGGGTGAACTCGACCACTACACCATCAGAGAGAAAACTATGAATACGTGCAAACTATGGCGAGAATTTGAGAAAAATCTGACAGAGTTTCCCTTGAAACTGAGTAAAAACTCAAAAAATCTCACCAAATCGCATAAAAGCTAGACACACAGTGTCTCAGTAAACAAATCCACAAATGGTCTACAGACGCTACCAAAAGCCTGGCAAGCTGGCTCATTCCTGCTGGACGGAGTGGCTCTGTGGACGTGTACTTGTCCAAAAGCACCTGTAAATTTTCTACCTACAAGCTATACCTAGCTTAAGTCGTATCCACATAAGCATACATAGCCTGAAACTGCACCAAACTGTGCAAAAAATTCTCTCTAGTGCTCCACACAAGCTGCTCACAACCTGTAAGCAAAACCGCTGAAGAACTGGCAACTACTACCTCATCGATCGGTAAACACGTCGATTGAAAAAAAATGTCAAGAGCTGTGTGCGCTCAAGGGAGAAATCCAACCTAAGATCGAAAACACGTGAGATTCAAGAGCCGAAAAAAATCCGTAGAAGTCCGGGGAATGGAGGACCGTCGTAAAGATGGCCGTCGGAGCCGTCCTCCACCGTCGAGCGGAAGTGCCAATGCTATGGCTGCTTGTACTCGAAGTCGAGAAAATGCTCAATGTCGGCTTTCGCCGCCGGGCAAAAGCGTGCTAGTCGAATAGCCGCAAATCGGTGTCGAAACCGATGCGCCAAGCCGAGTCATCAATGCTTGAGGCCGTAGACAATGCTAGAAGACTGAACTCGGGCCAATGCCAGATAACACTAGGCTTACTTGCCCGCACGTAGCCACTGTTTTCTCACACAGTTCACTTTCTCTCAATCTCCTTTCACTCTCCAAGTAGTTGTACACAAAACTGTCTTGAAAAACACAGTCTCTGTGTTTTGGATTTTCTACCCACCTGCACTCCGAATTAGAAAACGATTTCTTCTACAAAGTTGTAAACCTTGAACAGATCTACATTTTGATTAAAAAAAAGGTTTTGAAATCAGAGCTTTCTAGCTCAAGTTATGGCCAAAATACTGAACAGCTGTCAAGCTGCCAAAACCTGAGCGACCTGCTTCTCAATGTCCCTATCTCACAGAAAACTTGATCTCTCTCTCCCCTTTTTCCTGGTAGAGTGTAAGCTCTTATTACCTTGATCTCTGAGATCTACTTTTCGAATCTGTGTCGAACTGCCTCCGATCCAACACCACCAAACACCGAACTCCGTCACCACCGAGAGATCGTCGTCGCCGCCTAGCCGTAGCTCTGATACCAATTGATGAGTGCACGTGTACGTGGTTGTGTGCGTGGGTGCGCGGTGCGGTGCGTGCGGGGAAGGGGGAAGAGCACAAGCCGGTGTGGGTGGAGCAGACTCACAAGACTAAAGATGAGGATCTCCTTATTCTCATATGTAATGAAGAATAAGGGTACGTACACACGTGGGCGGGCGGTCAGGCACTGGACGTCCGGACGGGCAAAAGGCGGAGCGTCTTTACCCCAACAAGATGCACACAAAACTTGGAGAAGATGAAGAATATCAAGGCACACGATAGAGAGTGTATTGCTTAGTGTGCAAATAGAAAGATAAGTTATCCCTAGAGTGATGTGCATATATACAATGCACAAGGGAAAAAATATCCTAGTGAGGGAAAAGGTGCCCCAACGGTCCTAAGTGTGTTCACAGACATCAGTACCACATACATGGTAGCAAAATAATGTGCCAAGATTAAGAGGAATTACATTCAGACCAAAGTTGTTTTGCATACAGAAGATGAGCAATCTTGTTGGGATGTTCTCCTCACATTTTCTTAGCAAAATTAGGAAAACTTGCTTGGGATACTCTAACTAGTCTTTATGCAAGTCACAATGAGGCTAAAATTATATTGCTGTGTAAAGAGTTGGAGTCAAAGATTATGCAAGAGGAAGACTACAAAGACACTTTTCTTTCTGGTATCAAGGATATCAATGAGCAACTCGTTTCTGCCGGTGAAGTTATTTTTTATAGTTCACTTGTTCAGAATGTTCTTCATGCATTGGTAGGATCTTATCATAATTTTTCTAGTACTTGGAGGGTTATGATGGCTGAAGGAAGCCCTCAAGCTATCAAGTATGAAATTTTCTCTTATAAAAGTCACTTTCAAGAAAAAATAGAGCTAAAAAATGTGCAATTGAATAGACTTTTGTTGCTACTCAAAGAAAAGGTGGTAATAGCAATGCAACCACTTCTCATGGTTGTTTAGTGAGTAATAGATCACACTACTACTCCTACTTTGTCCACTCTCATTAGCTGGAATCTTGGCGGATCTTTGTTTCCGATCTACCTTGTTAAAAATCCTTTGCTCAGCTCTTCGCAGCTGCTTGACCTCACCACCATCCACGTTTGACGCTTCTCGATGCTCGTCCCTTCCCTTGCCATCGTCCACCCTCCCGTGCCTCAATCCGCCACCTAGGCCCTCAAGATGATGCCCCCAAGAAGCGCTACCTAATCGTGCCTCCTAGCTTGCCAACTGGTGGGTGCATTGTGCGATCGAGCTCGGGACATGCCACGCAGGTAGATCTCACTGTTGTGAGCCAATATACACAGCCTAGCTATGACTCTTCCCTGAAACCCTCCATATAAAAAAAAACCTTCCTCCTGCCTCAAACTGGCCACTCTATCAGCCCTCGTCGTCCCCCCTGCAGCGCTCATCCTGCAGATCATGGAAGCATGGCCGAATCCACCCCCTACCGCTTGGCCCTCTTCCTTCAAAGTCTACTAGATCATGTCCCGTGTGTTGTGTTCTCATGTGGGTGGCGAAGCTGTTGCCCATCGCCTGGCACCTTGGTCCCCCTCCCCTTCCCGTGGCTATCCTGTGCAATCACGTCTTTGTGGCCTCGACCTCCCCACTTCCTTGCCCTTGACGACCTTTGTCGCCTAACCTGCATGGCATCTCTTCCCCCCCCCCCCCACGGTTATCCTATGTGCAAGGCAACAGACTAGGGATGATGATGGACAACGGAGGATTGTAGCTGACCCAAGTGATTTGCAGGGCAGCATGCTGCGCATCACGCAGAGAGAGAGAGACACACACACACACACACACACACACACACACACACACAGAACTGTGACTGCAGCAAGAAATCGTTCGCCATGTGCAGATCTAAAAAAGAGAGAATCCACACAAATTCCACTGCATTGAAGGCTTAGTCGCCATGCAAAGAGCAGATGTTGAACTTTGGATATCGTGCTCACATCAAGGTCGTCTGGACTAAGCCAATGCACAGGCGCATGCTTGTTGCACTGTGCGCGACTGAATGGATTTTAAAAAAAAGTGATGTCATCGCAAACCATTCTTTGCCACTGTCCACCCAATTGTGCGTGTCGTGGTGCCTGATAGATGCACAAAGCTGCTCTCTCTCTCTCTCTCTCTCTCTCTCTCTCTCTCTCTCTCTCTCTCTCTCTCTCTCTCTCTCTCTCTCTCTCTCTCTCTCTCTCTCTCTCTCTCTCTCTCTCTCTCTCTCTCTCCGAACGTGCCGTCTCCCTCGTTTTTCACCTCAAAGCCAATCCGAGCATCTGGTGAGATTCGCATTAAAAAGACATGCGTACAGACCTACTGGCAACAACTTTTATGGGAGTTCTAGTGAGAAAGACAAGAAGAAAATGGGTTTCCATTATTGCAAGGCTAATAATCATTTAATAAAAAGATCTCCTAATTTGAAGGCAAAAGAGGCCAAGAAGAAAGATATTGGATCCACTACCAGTGTAGCTATTGCGGAACCTTTGGTGAATGGAGATTGTGATGATGTTGTAGATACAAAATGGGCATTTAGTGTAGAGTATACTTATGAAATTTTTGTCCATGATGCATGTATGTCAACTGCTGCAGAGTCACTTTTTTGGCTGGTAATTTCATAGTGGTGCTACAAAGTAAATTTCTTGCATCATGACTTGTTTGCGTGTGTCAAGGCTATCCCTCACAAAAATACGATCAATTGTGCCAAAAATGTCTTATCCAGTTAAGATAGTTGGAAATATTGTGCTAAATGCTACAAATGGGAGTTCTTTCACACTTACTGATCCACTTTATGTACTAAGGATAAAAAATAACCTTTTTGTTTGTATCTACACTTGTAAGACTAGGTCTTGTTGTCAAACTTGTGGATGACAAATGTACATAAAGTTGTTGCATCTAAAATTTTGTATTGTGGGCTATATATGCTCACTTTGTATGATGAGTGTAGGTAGAATTTTGCAAATGCAGTTGTGGATTCAAAGGCTATTTCAAATACCAAACTTTGGCATGTAGGTTTTGGGTATCTGAATTTTTGTGAGTTTATCACGTTTGCAAAAAGATTGATATAGTTACTTCTTTGGCACCTCTTGAATCACCTCCTAAGCACATTGAAAACTTGTGCATAGTGATGTTTGTGGGCCTATGAGGACTCCATCCATGGGTAATTACTTGTATTTTGTGCCTTTTATTGATGATTTATCTTGGCATATATGGGTATATCCACTTAAAGCTAAGTCCGAAGTGCATATGTGCTTCAAACAATTTTTTATCATGGTTGAAAATGTCTCTAAACATACTATGGGCACCCTCTGTTTAGATCAAGGAGCGAGTATATGTCTCATGAATTTAATGCATTTCTGGCCAATTGTGGGATAAAACACCAATATACAGTGTGATATACACCTCTATAAAATGGTATTGCAAAAAGAAAAAAAAAATCTTATGAAAATGAACAATGCATGGTCAAGAGTTAAGATTTACGACATTAATTTTGGCTTGAGGTTGTCATGTGTGCTACTTATGTACTTAATAGGTTTCCCGCCAAAGCCTTGTAGTCTATGAATCCTTATGAAACATGACATGATAAGAAGCCATCTATTCAACACATGCACATTTTTGGTTGTTTAGCGTATGCTTTGGTGCCACAAAAGCAGTGAATTTTTTTTGGATTGTAAGGTTGTCAAAATGCAATTTTTATTGGTTACAATCCTAAAAGAAAAGGTTACAGGTTATACCATCCACAAAAAATGTATCTTGGTTTTAGGAGATGTTGTATTTGTGGAAGATTTTGTTTAGCCTTTGTTATCATGTATCAGAGATAGTAATGGAAGCTCACATGACATTTATGACACCTTGTTGCCTCTTTTTAATGGTGGAAACTTAAATGTAACTTCCAATGAGACAAATATATAGTCTAGAGGGGTTTCTAAAAATGTTACGGATTAGTCTATTATTGATACAAATGTACATGATGTGGAAAGATTTGAGAATGAAGAGGCTAGGGGTATGTCAAAATGTCTAGTCGTACTCGCTCAAGTTCTTGCCACGCATCGTATGCATCAGATTATTATCCTTTGACTGTTTCTAGTTTGTGTGATGAAGAGGAACCTCTTATTTTTATGAAACACAAAATTCAAAAAATTGGACGGCTTCCATACAATCAAAACATGATTTACTTATAGAGAGGTGAGATTGATTGCTATAAGGTTAGACTTGTTGCATAAGGTTATACACATCATAAAGGCATTGACTATGAAGAGAATTTTGCTCCCACTTGTTGTATGACTAATGTTCATTTTCTATATGGATTGATAGATCATTTTGAAGAAGTATATGCAATGCAACCTCATGGTTTTGTTAAGAAGTATATGCAATGTAGCCTCATGGTTTTATTAAGAAAGTACAAGAAAATAAAGTGTGAAAATGTAATAAAGATTTGTATGGGTTGAAACACGCTCCTCGTGCTTGGTATGAGAAATATGACACTCAATTGGTTAAATAAGGTGTTCGTAACAGTCCAACATAGATCACTTTGTATATCAAGTGTGAGGATGATTATTTCTCATCGTCATTTTGTATTTAGATGATGCGCTAATTATTCGTCTGAATGAGACACACATTGGTGAATTCAAGGTTGAATTGAATGTCACTTTCAAGATGAAAGACTTGGATCTTTTGCATAATTGCTTGGGAGTACATTTTAAGTAGTGTGATGGAGGTATTTCTTTGTGTCAAGCAAGATACATAGAACCGTTACAATGCAAGTTTGGACTTGAGATTGCAAACCTATTGCTACTCCAATGAAAAGAGGATTAAAATTGAGTCTTCATGATGTTGGCGATCTTGCTTATGTCCCTCTTTATCAAACTTATTTATGCATGCAATGTGAGGAAGGGATATTTAGTTTTTAGTCTCATAGATCATCAAATTTATGCATTGCCTAGGGTCTAAGCATTCACATGCTATTAAAAGGATACTTTCTACTTGAATGGCACTTTATAGCTTGGGTTGATCTATCCCAAGGGGGATCATTGCTGCTAAATTTGTATGCTATTTTAGAATTAGATTGGGATAATTGTTATGCCACATGATTTTCCACAAGTGGTTTTTGTTTCATGCTTGAAAGCTCATATATATCATTGCTGAGAAATAATAAACATGGTGTGTCCACTCCCAATTGTGAGGCTACGTATAGGGAAATCTTCATAGGTATGATTGAATGTGTATGGCTCAGACGTCTTATGGAAGATTTGGGTGTTGGACAAGACATTGCCAACATCATCTAGACTGACAGTCAGAGCACATTAGTATTTACAAGGAGCCCTTTTTTTCATGCTTGCACAAAGCACATTGAGGTGCATTATCACTATATGTCATGGAGAGACTCTCAGTAGGAGAGATTAGCTTGTTGGCTTATGTGCTAGCACATGACAACCTTGTAGATCTATTCACAAAGGAATTTCCTCGAGAATTTTGAAGCTTTCTCCAAAGCTTTGTGCTTGATTTTCTTTGTGGATTGATCATGTCCTTAGGGCATGGAACTTCCCCTATACATTGTGTGATAGTTCTCATTTAGTGCATCTATTTTGGTGGGGATTTGTTACCATATATGTGGAAATCATGTGTGTGAACACACTTAGGAGTGCCAACACACTTTTGACCTCACTAGGTATTCCCCCCCCCCCCCCCCCCCCCCCCCCCCCCCCCCCCCCCCCGTGCATTGTATATACGACCATCATTGTAGGGATAACTTATCTTTCTATTTGCACACTAAGCAATAAACTCTCTATCGTGTGCCTTGAGCTTCTTCATCTTCTCAAAGTTCTGTATGCATCCCTGCAACCTTGAATCCAAAATCGTTGGGTTTTCTTTAAATGCAATGGATTTGGACCCCAAACAATGGAGAAAAGGCCACCCCCTCTCTTTGCTCCTAACTTCTACTTCATTTCCTCTCCCCGTTTAGAAAGAACCAACTCTGACAAGTCAAAAGATAGTTCTTGTGCCTACATTTAGCAAGGAACATGAAGGTTGGCAAAAAATATACAACATCTCATGCAAATGCTTCAAATATTTGGCAAGGGCATTTGGACAACTAAAGAAAAATCGGCCTGATAACCCCAAAACTCCCTCTCTTTATGAGAACCTATTCGAGGTGCTATGGGACACCAACCCCAAGAACCTTTTGTCGACAAAGTTAGTCGGATCCCAACAAACTCAACTTGGAAACTATCCATTGAGGAAGAATATCTGAAAGAGACTATGAAGGAAGAGCTCTCCAAGGTAGAAGAGATTGGAGACATCTCTATCCCACTATTGGAATGTGAAGGGCATAAAGACCTACAAGAAATATGCCATGCTTCAGGATAAGATAAGGAAATCCATGGAAGTCAACCATTGGGCTATCTAAGAACACCAGTTGGATGCTTCTAGTAGAAGGAAGCAAGCATCAAGCAAGAGGTTGGCATTCTATGGAGATGGATTAGATAGTTACAATGGCATCTTTACCATTGTAGATAGAAACCTAAAGTGGTCCTAAACCATGCTCCAAAGAGATTCCTAAGGATAAAGATTAATTGGGAAAGGCATCTATTCAACATTGTCAATGTATATGGCCCCTGCAATAGCTAGATTGTGGGTCTATCCTAGAGATTCTCTTGTGGAGGGTGATTGGTGCTTGATGGGTGACTTGAATATGGTGAAGAATAGAAAAAATAGAATCGGTTCTTCATGTCTATTAGTGGGTTTCAAAAAAGGAAAGTGGAAAAGTCTATGTGAGAAGTAGGCCTCGATGTGACCTGTGTTCAACTAGGCCGTGGAACAACACACCAAGCTTCACCTACACGAGCATTCAATATGCTCATGCAACCTCATGGCTTGATAGATGCTACTTCTTGCAAGGAGATATGGGAGGACTTGAAGACCCCCAGTATGCAATTGGTAAACAAAGATCTTATTGCAGGGGTGCTATATTAAAGTGTGAAAAGAGGTCTCATCAAACCTATACCAAATCTTGTTTGTTGTTCTCATGTGAAACACTAGCGACCCATCACAATGATGTCAATAGCATACAAAATCATTGCCAAAGCAATCACCCCTAGGATTTTTCCTCTCTTGGATAAAGCTATCACCCCCCACTAACATGGATTTATCGAAGGGAGGTCAATTTATGATAACATTTATGATAACATTCTGGAAGCAATGGTCAGCATTGGGTATGCAAACTTCATCAATCAAGAATGTATCCTCTTACAACTTGATCTAGACAAGTTTACATTTAGATCTTTTGGCCATACATTGAAGATGTCATGAAAGCAATGGGCCTTGGTCCTCAGCTCCATTAGCTAATACACACCCTAGGAGTAGGCACTCATTCCGAGCTAATATTTAATAAGAGAATTGTGGGTGCCTTTGAAATTAAAAGATCAATCAATCAAGGTTTCCCACTAGTCCCACTAATGTTTGCAATTGATTCTCATCCCCTAGTCACCATGCTTGAGACAAGTGCTCTAATAGGGGAAATTCAAGGGCTAGCTTTGCCTGGTATCAAGCAACTCTTTAAAAAGCTATTTGCTGATGACTTGCCATTATTCTTAAAGTCCAACCCTGAGGTAAGGAAGGATCTAGAGACTGTTCATGAATTTTCCATAGCCTTTAATTTTGAGTTAAATGTGGAGAATATCAAGACTAAGATCTCTATCAAAAAATGACTCTTTTGACCCTTCTGAAGGTTCATATGAGAGCTCAAGAGGAAACTTCTTTCACCATCTTGGAGGCCTTATGGGTGTGGGGTGGAAATTTCTTGCTCGCAAGGTTTCCAGTGGGTCATGGAAAATTTTCAAAGCTTCCATAGGAGGTAGAAGGCGGTCAACTCTTTATGATCCCACATCTATCCTTTGTTGGGCATCTTCTCCAGATAGGCAAGTACATTTGGAAGTAATTCTTGAAATCCGTGCAAAAGGGCAGTCTTCCACCTTGAAGTCCCTTACGTTATGCATGGAGAAAAGTGAGAGAACATGATGCTCTCATCCTCTTTGATTCTGGTTTCACACGCAACTATATATTTGTGGGATTTGCATTAAAGATAGGGATATAAGCTCATGAGATGGGTGCTCTTGAAGGACCCTTTGAAGGCCAAGAGACTCCAATCACACCTTTAATTGAAAATTTAAGGCTTCATGCTCAAGGGTATGTGGAAAAACAAAATTTTCTCATGTCTCCAATCAAGAATGAGGATGAGTTGTTTGGAGCACCATGGTTTGATTGTATGGATGCTTCCATCAAATTTCTAGAGATATTGGGAACATTTCAATACAAGGGTAGATACATCACTCTGCAATTCAATGAGAAGGGACACACCATTCCCATTGTATCTCATGACACCTTTGACAAATCAATAAAGAAATCTATTTTTGCTTACATGATATTTGTCAAGGATGTTTCTAGAAATAATGTTGACTCTTCTAATGGTTCATTAAAATTAGAAAAACATTTCCACTCATTTCTTAATGAGCATTCTGATATTTTTATCATTAACATCCCAAGAGAGCTACCTCCTAGAAGGAGGGATGTCGGACATAGGATTGAGCTCTTACTAGGAAGCTCTCCTCCTAACAAGCCTCCTCATTGAGTCTCACCAGCCCATCAAGAGGAGATTATGTCACAAGTTAATGAACTTGTGCAAAAAGGAATGGTAAGACCTAGCTATTCACCATTTCTTTCTCCTATCTTATTAGTGCACAAAAAGGATGATACATACAGAATTTATGTAGACTATCGTGCATTAAACAAGATGGCAGTGAAGAAAAAATTTCCAATCCCAAGGATTGAGGATTTGTTTGATGAACTACAAGGATCTACCTACTTTAGTAGAGTTGACCTTAAAAGTGGCTATCATCAAATACAAATTGTACAAGAACATATTCATAAGACAGCCTTCACAACCACCTTTGGCTTGTACAAATATCTTATCCCTTTTAAGCTGACAAATGCTCCAGCCACATTCAATCAAATGATGGAAATAATTTTTGTGTACCTATATAGGGCTTACACTGGAGTTTTCTTAGATGATATCATAGTCTACTCCAAGTCCTTAGAAGAGAACAAAGAGCATCTCAAAGCAGTGTTTCAAGCATTGCAAGAGAATAAGTTATTCATTAATGGTAAAAAAAGTGAACTCTTCTTAGAAGAGATTCAATATTTAGGTCATATTACCTCAAAGGATGGTATCCATATGGATCCACAAAATCTTGAGGTGATAAATGAATGGAAGTTGAACCAAGGAATCTACATGAGCTACGAAGTTTTATTGGAATGTGCTTATACTATAGAAGATTCATTATGGACTGAAAAAGAGAGAAAATCATTCACTAAAATTAAAGAGAAACTCACGCCTCAGCTTGTCTTAGTGCTAGTAGACCTCTTAGAGCCATTTGAGGTCCATTGTGATGCTAGTGATGATTGCCTTGGAGCGGTACTACTTCAAGAAGGGCATGCCATAGCATATGAGATTTGTTGATTGCACTCTGATGATATGATTCTTGGAATCTATGAAAAACATCTTCTAGTTGTCTTACATGCCTTGGATACATGGAAGCATTACTTAAATTGGGACACCCTTCATTGGTCAAATGGATCACTAGAGTCTCAAGTACTTCATGACACAAACCAAGATTTTCGACAAAAAAAAGAGGTGGGATAATTTACTTTTGCAATTTCATTTTCACATTGCTCACATTCTTGGGAAGCACAATCAAGTAGCCAATGCACTCTCGTGTAGATCTCGATGCAATGTTGTGTTAATATCCTCTCACAAAGATCTAACCTCTATGGTAGACGAGTATGCAACTGAACTAGATTTTTGAGATGCTATGTTTGCCATAGCACTAGGGAAGATGCAAGAACCATATGTGGTTCAAGATGGCTATCTTCTTTATGGCTCTTTTAGTAGTATGGTTAAACAAGAGGGAAATATGAAAAAGAGAGAGATTAATCAACAAATCGGCCACTAATCTTTGATTAATCAAGCATTGATTACACCATGAGCAAATGAGAGAGAAGAGGTTAGAGTTTAGCTATTGGCATGAAGCCAAATCATCCATGTATGCACGTAGAAAGCTCAAGAACTCCGTAGCCATCTCCTTCTTCACAAACCTTATCTCAAGTGAGTAAGAATCCCTTTTCACATTGTGTGTTTTGAGTTATATACTCTCTAGGCTTTTTAGAAGTGGTCGGGCACCCCAAATGGCCAAACTCACTTAATCTGCTATCTGCACTGCCTAGGATCTAAATATAGCTCAATGTTTACAACTTGGAACTCTTGATGAGCCCAAAACATAATTACAACCCGCATTTGCGGTCATTTGATGGAAATCCTAAAACTTAAGTGATAGTCAATTGTGACCGTAACTCCATATATAGTCGTCAATTCCAACTCTTCTCTGCATTTGTTGCTTGTATTTGCTTCATCTTCATCTTTACTTCGCATCCGTATCATCTGGCCTCATTAGCATTTACTAAAAATAGTAAATAGCATCTTTGACTGGTCCGTTTGGCCATTATTGACTTAGCCGCCAAACAAAATGCATAGCTGCATGGTGTAGCTTAGAGGACTCCATGAAGCCCTCATCTCCAAACTCCGCATCGAATTGTTGGATAAATGCCAAGACTTTGTCCATAGCACCAAAGGTGCCATTGTAGGTAACAAAAGAGATGTTCTTTCCTCCGTCTTTGAACCTCTTGAGCTTAGACGACCTCTTCCATGTGCCATAGGATTTCCTATGGCCTCTTCTTTTTTATGGTTCAAAAGTTGCACCATTGCTTTCTTCAAAAGATAAAGAATTTGAGGAAGATGGAGAAGAGGGTGACCTCTTTCTCGTCTTTTTCTTGCCTTGGTCCTCTTCGTCTGCACCATCACTGTCTTCATCAGAGGAAGAGGATGAAGAAGATGGAGAAGAGGGTGACCTCTTTCTTGCCTTTTTCTTCTCTCTTTTTTTATCATCCCTCTTTGAATTATGATGTGGAGAGGTGTGTGATGGTCTTCTTCATTTAGGAGGTGATGGAGAGCGTTTTGCCCGCTGTCTTTGTGGAGCCATCTCCGCTGAGGTGGCAAGGGACTCACTTGTTTCTTGTTCCTTTGGTGGGGGATCTTGAGTTCTCCTTTGAGAAGGAGATACATCATCAAGAAGCAAATTTTTGAGCCCTACGTATGGATCCTCTTCTTCTTCCCAAATCGGAGAGAGGCCTCTTTGAGTGTCTCACAAGGAGGCTTCCTAGGTACTCTCTCGTCATGGTGGGGAGCTTGGAGAATCCCATGAGCACAAAGCTGCCGTTGCACTTCACTTTGGAGGGATGGATTTCCCATGGCTTGTTGAAGCCTAGAAACAAGGTAGTTAACAAGCATAGGGGCATCATTAATAGCTTGCTCATTAGCAAAATCAAAGCTATCAACATTAATTTCACTCTCTTTACTATTGTCCGCCATTCTAATAATTTTTAGGTGTAATATTTTTAAGTGTACTTTGGCACTTCAAGCCCTAGTTTCTACTCCTCTTTGCCCCTTTAGAAAAGCACTCAAGCTATTGTACCGTGGCTTGAATATCATTGCAAGGAATAGAAGAGAGGGTCTTTCAACACCAAAATAGCACCGGCTCCTGTCAATCTTCTAATAGCTCAATAGTGGTTAAGCCGTAGGCAGCCCCGTAGGACTCCATTATTAAGACCATAGCTCCCAACAGTGATGCCCCATTATCTGCACGAAGCAGGCACACTGCAAGGCAGAAAAATCCCTATTCTACTTACTCACTTGCAATTAATAATAACAACCATTTATAGCTAGCTTGAGGACCTCCCTTCTTGAGCAAGAAAAGAGAAACCTTGTGCTCTAATACCAATGTAACATTTAATGGCCTACTAACTTGTGTGTAGCAGAAAATAGCATAAACATAGTGAGCATTTCATTAGAATAGATTCCTAATGAGCATAGCAAGAGTGCTTGGATGGAGAGAGCAACAAAAAGCATTACAGCTAGTTAAGTAGGCATGAACAATACCTCAAAAGAGAGAGAAATTAAGCTATTGACACAATTGAGGACCGGATTTACATGGAGCCGGTCCCCCCTCCAAAAGGCTTTGTATTATAGGTTTCCTCCATCAAGGGAGACATTTTACAATATGCTTCTTTGTGTTCCTTCAATAACTAGATAGTGCAATGAAGATGGAAACTTCAAGCACTAAGCAAACACTTATAAAACACAACATCAATTCCCTCACGGTCTCAGACCCAAGACCTCACACACCTTCGAAGATGGTGAGAGCTAGAGGTGTATGAGAGTAGATTGAGAGGAGGAAGGAGTAGACTTACGAGAAAGAAGTATAGATATCTCTTCACATAATCACTCATAAAAGTTTAACATAGCTTAGTAATTAGCATGGTAGAGGAGATGAGCATGCATTGAAGCTTGGCTCTTGGTTGGATTTACATCACAAAGCCAAGAGTTGTTGGTGTAGGCCTCCCTTCTCACAAGCTTGGAGTAGATGATGAGCCTTCCATTAAATCTTGAGAAGGAGAGAGAGAGAGAGATTCTTCTTGCTTCACACATGAGATTGTGTGAGCGTGTGTGTGATAATGCCTTGCCAAAATCAGCCCCCCCTCTCTCTTGGTCGACCCCTCTTGCAAAATACTCATGCTGACACCCCATTGGACCCTGCAAAGCTTAGCCAATTAAAATTGAGAAGCATAAGTGATAGCCTTGTGACATGTGTCCCCCTTTCCCCTTTTGTGAGAGCTTTAGGTAATTAAATAATAAACTCTCATTGGACCCCTTTGTCTTCTGGAAAATAGGAATCAAGCAAGCCATTCAGCTGGGCTGAATGCTCATTGGACCCCTTGGGAGACTGTCCAATAGTCTTTTAAAGAGCTTAATTTTTATTGGTCTTTTTTCAAGTGTTTTAAATGAATTAAACTAGATTTACTCTAGCCTAATTCTCATTGGTCCATCTCGATGGCCATCCAATAGGATTTGAGTGCACCTTGTGGGCAATTGGGCTAGGGAGCTAACATGTGTCCATTATGCCCTTTCTGTAAAGGGAAGCCCTTGAGTGAGTGTGTGTGTGTGTGTGTGTGTGTGTGTGTGTGTGTGTGTGTGTGTGTGTGTGTGTGTGTGTGTGTGTGTTCTCTCACAAGCTTCTCTCTCTTCCCCTACCTTTAGGGCTTGCCCCCTCCTCTTTAGGAGCCATGAAAGACTTTTTGGTCATCACTAAACCATCCAATTTTCCCTAGGGTTGACCATTGGACATAACCTTTGAATTTTGGAACCTTAGCATTTTGGAAGTCTTAATGGGTTGAACCTTAGGGTCTTAGAAGTCCATTGTTGCACATTGCTCTTTTGCAGATGGCCCCCCCTTTGGATCCCTATTGTCCGTCCTTTGGATCCCTACTGTGGCCAATCTGCTAGCCTTACCAATAATCTAGCTTTTTTTTCTCCCTTGGTACTTTACCATATTAAATTATCATTTTAACATGAGAAAATCATTTAGGAGAATTAGATATTAGTTATTATGACACTACATGAGACAGAAGGGCATAACAATGAGGGTGAGCACCAATGACCATAGTTATAGAGATGTAAGTCGCACTCCTGTGGAGGAATTCGACTCAACTACGATCCATGAAAATGAAATACCTGCACGGCTGTACGACAAAGCACATATATGGATTCGTGAAGCGTCCAAATGTGAAAACCTGAGGAAAGAGGATTGCATACTAGACATATGAGTAGAGGATAAAGCTTACATTCGAGCATTGTTCCAAGAAGAATTATTTGAACCTTTTGGATAGGATCAAATATTGGATACTCTAGATGTGTATGTAAACAAAATAACACTTACAAAGTGATGTGATGAGGATGGCTATGACATAATCCCCTATTTTATGATAAAGGTGTTGAAGGAAGCTAACAAAACTTGTAAGTATGAAAGCAGAATAGGTGAGACAAATAATGTCATGAACCATGGTGCAAAAGCACAAACAACGACAGAAGAGAAACCACAAGAATATGTCATCATTGACATACTTGAATAATTGCAAAATTTGTTTCAAAAAAGCAGACTCCAGAAAGTATACAAGTGAAAGTAGTTGAAGAACCAAGTTCCACATCAGATTCACAACAAACTCAAGATCAAGAGAAAAACATGAATACGATAAAAGATTGATTGTCTCTATAATGATCAAATTTAATGTATGCGGAGAAACAAGACTCAAAAGTACATGCTCAGCTCTGATAGATCCATATGCGATAAGGAATCTCATGACTTATGGCACATGGATAATGATGGGAACATCTTGAATCATAGATCTAGAAGAAACAGTGTGCACAAGTTTTAGAACACCAATTCCTATCTTTGGCATGACAGAAGCCGTACTCAAGTTGAGTATGGGGAAGTTCAAGGACAAATTCTACATCATCGACTCCCATCACATCAAAGAGAGTCTAATCCTAAAAAAATTTGGGTGGACATCTTCTTTCAACACCAACCAAAAGCTTCAAGAACAACAACAACAACCGTAATCCCAGAAGCATCTCAAACCCATGTAGAGAAGAAATAATCAATTGTAGCTAAGAAAGGTAAAGCTAATGTAAATACTAAATCAGATCAAACTGGCAAGACGAATTTACCTTCAACGAGTCTCCACAAAACTCCCAATCCAGCATGTACATCAAAATCCAAACCATCAACAATGCAATGGGAACCTGAGCAAAACCCTCCAAAAAATGCCAAAATGAACCAACAAAAGCAAGGCTTCTACAATGAAAATAATCAAATATGGCTATCAAAGCTGAGTGTCCGTCAAGTCATGGAGCAAAAGGGAAAATGCAAAAGACGATCACACAAAGACCACAATTGGCGTGGGTTCCAAAATCGCTCGTGGAAACTCAATCACAGAGAAACCACACACATCTACAACCACTTTTCATGAAAGATAAAGCAAAGGCTCCATTAGTACCTACTACAATTGTACAACCTATTTCACAAAGTAGTGTCAACATACAACAAAAAAATCAAGAGGAGCCGAAGTATGCCAACCTACTGGACAAAATGGTGGCATCCATAGACCAAAACAATGAAAGAGGCTTAAATATCAAGAACCTATGGAATTGGGTTTCTGGCCTTGAACAGGTTTGTCCAAGTTTCCATTAAAAATACATGGCCTAAGAGTCGAGTCGGGCAGTTAAGCCACTAAATGAGCGAGGTGTTAGTCCAAAAGCTTTAAGTAATATTCTATGTGGTCTAAGAGTCTTAGCTGCTTTAGGTACTGCTCATCTGAAGGATTTGAGCATATTTATGTCGTGTCGCTTATGCTGGTATAGGTGAGCATAATGTCCGAGTCTATGTATTTTATGTCTAGTGAAGTGAAGGAGGAAGTAAAAAATACACTCATGCACTGAGCATAGTGAGGTATGAGTGGAGGAACTTCTACATTGAAAACCCTTCTTGGAAACATGGAAGCTATTGCAACTTCCTTTGATGTTACACGTGCTACATTTGTTCCTTGAAGCATTCCTCGGCTCCATCTTTCACACTACATGCTTTTGTTTGACAAATTTATCTTATGCATATAGAGTGTCCCATAATTAGCACTTACATTAGGCACCCTTCCTTTGTTTCTCCCAAGCACTCACCTTACATGAATAGGTACTTCAAGTCCAGTTGCTCAACTCAAATAAGAGCGTATATCAAAGGCACTTTTTTCTTACCAGGTTATTTTCCTTTGGTCATCCAGGTTTTAGACCCTAATCTAGAACCACTTCTCTTCATCCTCTTGTGCACATTCCTTCTATATCATCAATAAAGAAGTTTTTACCCGCATCCATCATCAAAAAATTGGAGAAACAATTGCAGATCTCTACATGCTTGTTGAGAGAAAATCTTGCCTTCAAGGTCAACAACAAAGATCCATCAAACAATGGCAAAAAGAGAAGCCATACATACACAAACAACAGACAAGCAATGCCATATTCAGCAGCAAACTCTCAAAAACATTACGAATATGTCACATAGTGCTTCAAAGTTGGTTAATATTGCAGACGACTCACCTTGCTTGAGAGCACGATTCATCATCAAGTCAGACTCAAAGAAGCTCAGTCCCCACAAAGGCAGGAAACACCAAAAGCCATCGTCATTGCAAAAAGTGGCAACAAAGAGGAGAATGTGCAACAAGATGCAAATTGCCTCAACAATAGAAGCCCAACTCATGGATCAACAACAACACAAAATATATGACCCACTCAAGGAAGGGGGGAGCGTTATCAACAAAGAATAAAAAGTTAAAGACTAGCCTTGAAGACAAACCTGAAGACAACTTTAACAACATGATTGCACATGGTCGTGTCAAGGGATGACATGAGCTAGGAAGGGGGAGTCTATATTGTTGGGTTTCCAAGCCCTAGTTCAATTTAGATTGAACCCGTGGGAACATCTTCCAAGGCATGCAAAGATACCTCCAGTTGTCAATAGAGCTTGCATGGAAGGTTCAATTTCATATATGTAGCTTTTTTTATCAATCAACAGTAAGTATAGCGGGTTGTTCTATTTTCTCTCTCTCTCTCTCTCTCTCTCTCTCTCTCTCTCTCTCTCTCTCTCTCTCTCTCTCTCTCTCCCCCCCCCCCCCCCCCCCCTTCTGTGCAATTCTCTACATGCTCTTGAGTTCTCCATGGCTTGCCCAAGTTGGCATCCACCATAGCCCATTGCCCCAACAAATAGTACTTATTTGTGGTAGGTGCCCCAAACTCTCTTCTCATTTCTACATTAGAAATGACTTTTTCCTTATAATTTCTTAACCTCAACTTGAAAGTGGATGCTACCAATGCACCATAAATTTGCTGGTCATTGTGATATTCTTTCCCTTGGTCATTCTTACATACTCTAAGTGGGCATTAACATTAACATTCTGACACCACTCTTCCCAAGGCAAGTTTGCAAACTCCCATAGCCCAATAAGTTTAAGCCATACCTAATTTTTGTGATGTGACAAATCCAGACCATGCCTGGATTCATATAGAATCTTACCAACATCCAAACCTTTACTTGCAATTGCTTCATCTACTACCTGAACCTTTGGTTTATCCTTTGTCTCCAACAGGCTAATCTAGAACATGGTGTTGCGAGCTTCTAAACATAGTGATGTCTACCACAAAGGTACACACATAGTCTCAATAGAAAATTTGGACTCCAAATATGCAACTTATGCACATAGAGCATTTAACTTCTCAAGTTGTTTGAGTTTCATGTCTCGTATGTGCAAATTCCTTGTTTCACATTGTTTATTGGCAACCCGGGTACATAATAAAACCCCTTGGTCCTTCAAGTCGCCCAAATTCATGTGAAGTGTTGGAAAATCATTCTTCCTCATAGTAAGATTTGAGTAGGCTCCCTCCATTCAAGAAATCTTCCCTTGAAATGATGTCCCATTAACATCATTAAGTCATGAAAAATCTTGATTAGAGAACTTATTGATATTGTGTTGTTTCTTATAGCAATACTCACAATTCCCCACAATTTTGAAATACTTACCTTTATTTCTCTAATTTTTGACTTTCTATTGCCTCTTATGTCCTAAACAACAATGTCTCTGATCTGAATCTCTCTGATCTTTCTGTTGCCTCCCTGATATCCATTGAATTGCAATCACACAATTAGTATTGATTACCACTTGTTGCTATGGCACAATACTAAGAATGGGAGGTGTGCCAAAAAATTTCTTCAATCTAAATCCATTAAATGGTTTCTCCACTTTTGTTCCGTAAACATCTTGCAATCCAAATGTACTCTAACCAAGTTCCTCAATAACTTTAAAAGGTCAAACGTACTTGAGCTTCAATTTTCCTAGGTGTGGTCCCAGCTTGGAAAATTTACTGCAAATAGTTTGAACTGAATACTGCCCAAGCTTGTCTTCTCCTCTGAATTACTTCAACAATGTAGGCACTTATTTTCCCATCCTCTTCCAACTACAACAAATACCTTTGTCCATGCTGAATTACTTCAACAATGTACTATTGTGTCCTCTTAGAACTACCATAAATACCTTTTTCTATGATGAACTGGCTTTTTGGGTGATAATCTATTCTAAACTACAATTCTTAAGCTTGGAACAACAAATTGCCTTGGTACAACAAGTACCAATCCATACACAAGTTTGAAAGGTGTCATTTTTATAGTAACCTTGTATTCTATTCCCTCCTCCTGAATGACCACAAAGATAAATCAAGCTTTGTATCCTAATCAATTCTATTTTTTGACATTGTCTTCTTCAAAATCACGATCAATACTTTATCTCAACTTTTTGCTTGCCCATTTTCTTGAGGATGAGTAGAGGTGGCCCAATCTTGTTTAATGGTTTATTAGTGGGAATCGTGAAAGATCCCTTGTTGCAAACGAGCAAAGGGTAGGGGTGCAGTTGGCGACCAATGGGGGAGGTAAGGTGAGGGTCGTGAGGCAAGAAAATGGCAATAGGAAATACTGGCAACAAGGTCGAGGTGATGATCGAACGCCTGAGAGCACAGGGTTGTAGCGCGAGGCTGCGTTAGTGCGATTGGTTTTTTTATCATTGAATGACTGCACTGATGTTTGCAGCACCGCAAGCTTTCTCGACTAGTTAGCGCATCTTCATGTGAGTTATGATGCCTGTTGGGTTGAGTACGAATCCTGCAAATAAGTTTTGAAGGGCAAAAAATTGGAATATCAAGGTCAGACATATTCCTTAGGTGTGAGGAATCTTCCTAATTAATGAATAAAACAAGGAACAAGCCAGTAGACTAACTCAATGGGACATCCAAATTTAGTCATAATGTTCTCATACAAGAATTTAGCTACTGAATTTACTAAAATGTCCTTCAATGCTACAACCTCTACCCACTCAATATAGTAATCAGTAGCTACCAAGATCTACCTATTTCTTGTATTCTTTGCCTTTGGCTTGATTGGTCCTACAAAGTCTAAACCCCATTTATGAAATGGTTCTAAAGGTAATATGAGATCTAAGGACATTCTATTTGAATTGAAGGGCTTTCCGTCTCTCTCACACAAAATGCACTCTTTAGCATAGGTGTGAGGATCTTTTAGAACGGTAGGCCACCCAAGTCCTGCCTGAAAAAATTTCCTTCCTGCAATTTCAACTGAGAAATGATCACTTGCATTCCCAAAATGTGCTTCCTACAATACAACTATTTTTTTCCTCATCAAGAATACATCTTTTGATAATCTGATCTATTCGTTTCGTGTAAAATGCTCCTGCTATCACCAAAAATGTTTTGCTCCATAAAAAAAACTTTGGTGTTGGTCTATTGTAAATGACTTAGACATCAAGCCGTTAGTTGAAAAAAACAACAACCGATCATACCAAGAATATGAAATAAGCCCTTTGAATGCAAACAAATCAGCATCAAGTAATTGATCTTGAATTCCCACTACAAGTTCCCCTAACTCTAGTCTACTCAGAAAATCAGCCATTGTGTTTTATTTCCAGGTAAATGAAGAATCTCAAAGTCAAATTCTTGTAGCAATAAAATCAACCTTGCTATTCTACCATGCAATTGAGGTTTTTGAATTAGGTACAACAATGTGTGATGATCAACATGTATGATAATTATATCACCCAATAGGTAATGCCTGAATTTGTTCAAGGCATATATTATTCCTAAAGCTTCCCTTTCAGTTAAACTATAATTCCTTTCTATTGATGTTATTAATCTACTAGCATAGTAGATTCGTCTATACAACCCTTTAACTAGCTGTTGCATTAGCAATGTTCCAATGGCAATATCAGATGCATCTACAAATAAGTCGAATGGTAAGCTCCACTCAAGGGATTGAAGAATAGGTGCAACCACCGACATATTTTTCAAAACTTGAAATTCCCTCTCTTGAGCTGGGCCCCAAATATATGGAACATCCTTTTCTATCAAATGACTCAATGGTGCACTAACATCTGAAAGATATCTTAAATGTCTACCATGAAACTTGACCCGTCCCATAAACTTGCTCAACTACTTCAAATTTTTAGGAATTGGAACTTTTTGAATTGATTCAACCTTCTTTGGATCAATGGCTACTCCATCCTTTGAAATAATGAATCCTAATAGTGTACCCTTTGTTATTGTTATAGCTGACTTATAAGGATTCACGGACAATATGAATCTTGCACCTTACCAAACATTCCTCAGATGATCCATATGTTTTTATTTCTTTCCAAACACTCTAATATAATTGAAAAACACCCTCATAAAAAGGAAGTTAAAAATGGTCCAAACGCTTATTTTGTAGTTTTTGAGAAAGATAAAAATCCATTCTTTGAACCAAAGCTCATTATAGTATACAAAAATTCTCCCCATTCTGTAATAAAGGTAGTCTTATACTCATTTTCAGGTGCCATTTTGATGTGATTATATCCTAAAAATCCATCCAAGAGGCTATATGTTTCATGACCAGCCACCACTGAATCCAACAATGTAGTAGACAATGAATGGTAATGGAGAAGTTTTTGATATAGTAGCTGCATTCAACTTCCTATAATCTATGCGGAATCTAAATTTACCATTGTTCTTTGGCACTATGACAATTGTGATAACTATGTTGCTTCATGAATAGGTTTGTTGAACCCCACCTACAACAATTTGTTAAGTTCTACCTTCACCTACTTTGCATAGTTTGGATTCATCGTGTACCTTAGTTGTATAATAGATACTGCATCCTTTTTCAAAGTAATCTTATGCTAAGCAAAGTTGGAATCTATATCGTTCATGCATGAGTAATCCCAAGCAAAAACATTCTTAAACTCAATCAGTAACTACTTTAGAGCATTCAAAATTATGCATCCACACTCTTACCAATGTAGGGTCATCTTTAGTACCAAGATTGAGTTCTCAAAGTTCTTCTTTTGAAATTCTCGAAAATTTAGTTTTAGTTATTACAGCTCCTGTTACCATTGAATTTAATGACATCTCTAAGTTATCTGACTGCAGCCCAAAAATTGTCATCACATCTATATCAAACACAAGTTCCATTATTGGATCATCCAACAAAAACTCCTCCTCTTCTAGATCTTCAATTTTAGGTGCCAAACTAATAGCTTGTGCCCACAAAGGTCTATGTGCTTGCTATTGTAACATCACTTCTCTAATTATTGGTAATTTGATTTTCTTCTTCCCTTACTGAATTCTGATCTCACTAGATCCCCAATTCTACTTCAATTTACCTGTTCTAAACTAGGGTCTTCCCAATAGCATAGGATATGAGTCATAATCAAACTCCATCTTCAATATCACCAAATTAACTCGATTGAAAGTTAAACTTGCTACTACAATCTTTTGATCCTTCAAAATGACCATAAGTTGAAGCCTCCTTTGATAAGCCATCTTCACTTGAAATGGGGCAGGGGCCAATTGAGGAGCTCCTAGCTTGTAACATACAAAGCTTGGTATAATATTAACTCTCGATCCCCCATCAAGAAGTACTTCCTAAAATAATTTTCTTGAAAACTTGTCCCTAGTTGGTACTTTAAAATCCACCTCATCTAATGAAATCTCCTCAGTTGCGATATATACTATATCTAGCTTATTATTGCCCTTTGCTTTGGTCTCCTTGAACTTCTAAAAAATGTGTTCTCTAAAACTAGGAGCCACTTGTAACAATTGATCTAATGGAATCTACACATAAGCCTACATTCAATATTCAACTAACACATTTTTTTGGCCTCTGATACAGGTATTGCTGATTCTACATGCCAACCTTCTTCTTGTACCTCCTCTGATTCTTCTTGTACCTACTTTGATTCTTCCGCAATGGAGATAACCCTTGTAATTTGTTAGTTACTTTATTCTTGATCTCCTCGTGATCTTTCCATTAGATCTTTCTTTGCCCTTGTGATAGCCATGATAGGAATCATGTGCTCCTAATCTAAAATTTCCTCAATTTTGATGCAATTGGAACAATCACATTCCTCACTTGATGTTTCTAATTCTAGGGCTTTTCCTTTATTCTAACATCTCTATAATTCATGTCCTATATTTCTATCATGTACCTGATCCATGTCTATTACTATGAATAAGTACTTGAGGAGAAGATTCATAATTTTCTTTTGGATTCCTAACTAGCCCACCATATCTTCTCAGATGCATTCCTTTTTCTTCTCTATGTTTACGCCATAGCTCACAATTAGCTCTCACCTTGTGTCAATCTTTGGTACAAAATTCCATTTCATCACGGTTGTATCGTATGTAGATCCCTGACCCTGCTAGGTTGGTCTTGGCATGTTTCTATTAAACCTAAAATTTCCAGTATTCTAATTAATAGGAAAAACCTAAGTTGCATGGACCAATTTTTCCTCTGTTTAGAGGATTAGGTTTCCCCCTATTCTTAGGGTTGCACCAACAAAGTGCAGTTGGATGTCCTTCTCTTTCACAAATGTCACAGAAGGGCTTGTATTTGGGATTACTGGGAGGATAAGCCAAGGCCTTAACTCATTTCAGAAAACTGCCCTTCTTCTAGCCCTTTGCCTTCTTAGAGTTACCTCTCTTTTTCTTTTTTGAGGAAGCTGACTTATGCCTCCTCTTACTCTTTCTACCAATGTTAAACTCTGAAGTGAATCAGAATCTACCTCTGTCTCTGTTTTTTAATTTGAATGTGAATTGATGTCTATATTTGAATTACAGCTTTTCCTTCTCTTTCTCCTTGTCAGGCCTAGCCTCTTTTCTACTCTTCCTGCTACAATCACTAAGGTCTCTAGCCCATTGATCAAATCTACATTAGCCATTGTTGCCTTAATTTTTTGTCTAAGGCCCTTGAGGAAATACCCGACCAAACTTTGCCATGTTGGTCTATCTACCCCTACTAACCTTGCTATCATACCCCTGAACTGTTGAGAAAAATCCTCTACTAGCATATCCCCTTGCTTCATCTTTTTCAGCTTCTTCAGAACATCATTGTATGTATTCTCTTTTTTGAATCAAGAAAGGAAGACATCACTAAGGGCATCAAAACTGGAAAAGTGGGTTGGACCATATTGGCTACACCATTTTGTAGCCTACCCTTCCAAAGTAGCAGTAAATTGTGCTAAGTTCATTGCATCCCCATACATCCCATTATATCCACTAGCCACCCATCCGGTCTAAAACTGAGCCTCATGGCAATCAACGTCCTCTTTGGGTTTCCCGTTCAATTTTTATACCTTAATTGTAGGGTTGGCAAGTGGTGTTGCTAGATTTTTTTGCATGATTACTGATCTTCTATGCCTCACACTTAAAGAATTAAATTGCAATCTCCTACTTGCCCTTAACACTAATAATGTGATGAACATCGATTGAGATGAACACATTCTGGTCTTGATTGAATGTTGCATCCTATTCCTCTTCTTGAATTGGTAGAACAAGGTCCTTGGCTATCTAATTTAGTGTTGATGGCACTATTATGCTATTATCTTCTTCTCCTTCAACTATCACTTCATAACCTAAATCTGATCTTGACATTCCTTTAGCCTCTTGAAACATCATTGTAAACAAAAAATATTGGAAATTTGGTGTCTCCTTCAATCACATGAATTTGATTTTTACCCTTTTGAAAGCACTTATTTGAAGGATGATTTGTTTTACCACAATGAACACAAGGATTCTTCTTGAAACAGCCCTTTGTCTCATGATTGTTGCGCCCACAAAATGGCACAAGATCTGGTACCAATGGAAGTATCAGAAGAACACATGGGGGAGATTGCATGGGAGACAATATATGCACTAAGAATAATGGGAGAATTGGTATGGGATACCCTTGTTTCTTCTTCCTGCAATGAATTGATGATACCATCCAAGGAGGGCACGGATCTTTCTCCTTTAAAATGGTAACAATCTGATGGAATTTATCAGGGAAACTTTTTAAGAAAACAGCTACTATGAGATCTTCTTTAGGCACTCGGGCTTTGACATAAACAAGTTAAGTTTTAATACTCTTCAAATCGGTTCACTAAAGATGTAATGTTTTCATCAGCATGCATAGCAAGAGAGTACAACTCCATCTTGAGACTCATCATTGAGTACTTAGTTGTAGCACCAAAAACCTTCTCTAACTGTATCCAAACAACACTAGAAGATTGCACGTCATCGAAGTAGTGAATAAAGTCATCTTCGAGGGATGTCAAAATAATACCTAATGCTTGCTCGTCCTTGCATTTTTTCTCGGCTGATGTGCTAGCTTCGTCAGTTTTGACAGAGGCTTGACCACGCTCCAAAGATTCTTTCGCATTAGATATCCCTTCACTTTGATTTTCCAGGTGTGGAAGCCGGATTCATTAAATGTATCCACCTTTGATGCCATGCTTAATATTCTTTGTGAGATGCCACCCTAAAAAAAACCTTGTTGATCAACCTCTCAAGCAGTGTTTTGAAGTGCTTTGGGAATCCTACGAATTGATGTGCAAATGTTGATAGAAAATTCTTGACAGGTTGCTCTATTGTCCGTCCATACCTTGGCCATGTAGCATTTCAATATGCATGCAAAATTGCACACAATTGAAGTCCTTACCGCGACTAGAGGCATTTCAAGATGCACGGAGATGCTCAGTATAGAAATCACCTTCTTTGTTGCCTTGGTAGACTTTGACAAGTTACCTAGAATTCCTTGCATTTTGAGATGCTTGTTGAAAACAATAGTTAAAATATGATGGCTTCAAAAGCTTGACCGATATGCTGCAAATCGAGTACCGAGCACTGGACTGCGGGGTGTGAAGATTGTCATCTTGAAGGGTTAAATTAGGTTGGATATCTTAAATAAATAAAGTGTAAACACAAGCAAAAAGAAACGAGCTCTCTGTGGCAGCGAATGCAGGTGACGACGATGAAGGAAGTATAGGACTATAGGTGGTAAATTAAGCAGGCTTGCAATGTTGGAATTTCACCAGCATGCCAAGGTGCTCATGTTGATGCCGGTTATGCTTGGATTGTTTCACATCGATAGGCTGGCTTTCCCCTCTACAAGCGGCAATTCCCACGAAGCTCTTTGAGCTTATGCCCTTGGCCAAGCTCTAATACCAATGTTAAGCTTTGAGGGCTATGGCCAAGTTCCCACGAAGCTCTTTGAGCTTATGCCCTTGGCCAAGCTCTAATACCAATGTTAAGCTTTGAGGGCTATGGCGGGTGATGGCGTGCAAACATGGCAAGCAAAGTAACGAGAGAGAGACTCGACAGAGCAAGGTAAAAACATGCTATGCTATTGATGTATTAACAAAAAAAAGAGCCTTACAATATATAAAAGAGACTTTCCATGCACACTTCTAAAATAAGTGTAGTTTATCTGCATGCTCCAAGGGAGATGTTCCCACGGGTATACTGACAAGAGCTTGAACCCAACACCTCTTTAGGAGATATACACTAGAGTAGTTAGCACCATACTCCCACACCTCTCACATCCACCATGTCTTCATTGCAACCTCAATTTGAGCATCCACATTCACATGTAGGGTGTCGTAGATGTTCATCTTGAGAGCATCATTGTTGATTTTTGTTTTCATTCATCTAGAGGTCTGATAGTGATGCATGTTGGGATCCAACGTAGGTGTGGCTTCTTGAAAACCAATACATCTCTCAAAAATAGTTTGACATAGCTACAATAACTCTCTAACTAATAAATTGATCTAATCCCTTGCCAAAAAAACTTCATGCAAAAGTTTAAAATGCTTAAGGTGTTCTTTTTTTCATTTTTTAGAGTTAGGTAAGTGGTGGCATTGAATTCACGTTCAATGTTATAAATGCTGGTGAGACAATTTTGATGCCAATAAAGCCCGCACCCCACAATCTTTCTTTTGTATACGGGACCATTAGGGGTTCCACGTGGCACTCCATGGCTCTCCACCCTCCAAAACTTCATAAGACGGCCCACAAAGCTTTTGTTAGAATTAGGGTTGGAGGAAAACACACACAACTTGGAGAAGATGAAGGAACCTCAAGGCACACAACAAAGAATGTATTACTTAGTGTGCAATGGAAAGATAGATAGCACTAGAGTGATGGACGTATATACAATGCACGGGGGACAAAACCTCCTAATGAGGGAAAAAATGCTCCGCTGGTCCTAAGTGTGTTCACACACATCACTACCACATGTATATGGTAACAAATCCCCCCTGCGAGTGATGCGGTGAACTAGAGCTAGCACATAGAGTATAGGGAAGTGCCATGCCTTGAGGACATGATCAATCCACAAAGGGGAGTAAGCCCAAAGCTTTGTGGAAAACTTCAAACTTCTCATGATACATTGCCTTTGTGAAAAGATCTGCAAGGTTGTCATGTGTTGGCACATAAGCCAAGCCGATCTCTCCTTTTGAGAGCCTCTCCCTGACATAGTGGTAATGCATCTCAATGTGCTTTGTGCAAGCATGAAAATTGGTTTCCTTGCAACTGCCAATGTGCTATGACTGTCAGTGTAGATAGTGTTGGGAGTGTCCTATCCAACACCCAAATCATCCATAAGGCATTTGAACCGTACACACTCAATCGTAGCTATGAAGACTACCCTATAATCAGCCTCACAACTTGAAGTGGCCACAGTAGGTTCCTTCTTGATCAACCATGATATGCATGAACTGTGGAGCATGAAACAAAAATTACTCGTGGACACTCACGTGTCAAAACAACCATCCCAATCTGAGTCTAAAAAAACATGTAAGTCTGGCGGAAATGATCCCCCCTTGGGATAAAACAAGCCAAGACGTAAATTGCCACTCAAGTAGAAAAAAATCCTTTTGACAGCCTGCCAACGCTTAGACCCTTGGCTATGCATAAATCTATTGACTTGTGAAACTACAAACAGAATATTTGGCCTCGTGTTGCATACATACATAAGGCAGCCAACTGTAGTTTGGTCAAGAGTGACATCGATAGGACCACCAACACCATGAAGACTCATATTCAAACTTGTTTCCAGGGGAGTGGCAATAGGTTTGCAATCCTCAAGTCCAAACTTACATAGCAATGTCTCTATTTAACTTTTCTGACACAAGGCAATACCACCATCACACTGCTTAAATTGTATACCCAAGTAATGATGCAACAACCCCAAATCTTTCATCTTGAAGTAGCATTCAAATCAGCCTTATATTCAACAATATGTCTCTCATTTGGTCCAGTGATCAACAAATCATCCACATAAAGAACCATAATGAGAAGTACATCACCCTCACACTTTACATACAATGTGCTTTTTGTTGGACTGTTATGAAAGCCTTGTTTGACCAAATGAGTGTCAACCTTCTCATACCAAGCACAAAGAGATTACTTCAACCCATACAAAGCTTTCTTACATTTGCACACTCTATCCTCTTACCTTTCTTGACAAAACCACAAGGTTGAGTTACATAAACTTCCTCTAATATGTCACCATTCAAGAAAGCAGTAGCAATGTCTAACTGATGTACATCCCAACCAAAATGAGCTACCAATGGACATAGAAAACACACAATATTCATACAAAAAGTGGGAGCAAAATTTTCTTCATAATCTATGCCTTTTAGCTATGCATAACCCTTTGCAACAAGTCGACTCTTTAGCGATCAATCTCACCATCCATCTTGCGTTTCAACTTGTAAACCCACTTTGTACCAACGGACTTTTTTCCAGGAGGCAATCACATAAAGTCCATGTGTCATTTTGTATAAGTGCATCATATTCTGCTTGCATGGAAGCCATTCAATTTTGAATTCTGTGCCTCATCAAGAAACAGAGGTTTCTCATATTCACATAAACTAGACACAGCCAAAGCATAAGAAACTAATGCATAAGATGCATGGTGAGAACCTGAACGAGTATGACTAGACAAAGATGCATGCAATTTACTGTCATGAAAAGTATGCACCAGCCATTTTGGCATACCTCTAGCCTGCTCACTCTCAACCCTTTCCTCATCAAGTACATCATGTTCATTTGCATCACTCTAATAGGCTGATCTGTAACACTTTTAGAAACCCGCATAGGCTGTACATTTGCCTCATTGGATTCTACATTCAAACTTCCATCACTAAAAAGAGGCAACAAAGTGTCATAAATATCATGTGAGCTTACATTAATGTCTCTAGTATATGACAACAAGGGTTGAACATAATCATCTAAAAACACAACATTTCTTGAGACCAAGATACGCTTTGTTTGTGGATGATACAACCTATAACCTTTGCTTTCATAACTATAACCAAAAAAAATACATTTGACAGCCTTATCATCCAATTTTTGTGTTGCATTTGTGGCACCAAAGCATATGTCAAACATCCAAAAACAGCATGTGCTCAATAGAAGGCTTTCTATCATGCCATGCTTCATATGGAGTCATAGACTGCAAATCTTTTGTAAGACACCTGTTAAGTACATAAGTGGCACACATGATGGCCTTAAGACAAAACAAATGTGGTAAAGCTTGACTTTTGACCATACATCTTGCCATTTCTATAAGAGACATGCTTTTCCTCTCAACAACACCATTTTGCTGAGGTGTATCCAGTTTGTTGCGTTTACAAAAATCTGATACGGTTGCTTCTTTTTCACCTCTTGAAGTACCTCTCAAACATGTTTATGAAGGTTGTATATTGGGTAAGATGCAGCATTCAAAGTTTCCAAAGGATGGTTCAGTTAGGGCCACATGCACGTTGCAGCTTATGCATAGTGATTTTTGTGGGCCCATGCAAACTCTTTCCTTGGGAAATTACCTTTATTTTGTGATTTTCATTGATGATTACTCCAGGGATGCATGGGTGTATCCTCTTGAGGCAAAGTCCGAAGTGTTTTTGTGCTTCAAACAATTTTTGGCTATGGCTGAAAATGTCTCAAAATGTACTATGGGCACCCTCTGTTTCGATTGAGGGGGGGATTATATGTCTCATAAATTTAATGCATTTCTGGCTAGTCGTGGGATAAAACACCAATGTATAGTTTTGTATCGAGAGAGGTAAACAAGTCACGATGAGAGGTAATGTGCTTTGTAGCACCATTGTCAAAGTACCACACATGAGCATCTGTAGCAATTGACAAACATGCATCATGGATAGAAGGATCATAAGTACATTGTGTACTAAAAGCCCATTTTGCATCAACATTAGCATCACAATCTCCTTTCACAAAAGATTCAACAATAGTTGCATTTGTAGTGGAGCCAGTATTTGTAGTGGAACCTACCTCTTTCTTCTTAGCCTCTTTTGCCTTCAACTTAGGACACTGCTTGATCAAGTGATCATTAGCTTTACAATAATGGAAACACATCTTCTTTTTTCCCTTATCAACAGAATTCCTAGGCGAATTGCTGCCAACAGAAGCATTAGGAATAGGTTATTAACCACTTGTAGAAGAACCATGACAAGTGGCTACATTGCTATTACCACCTTTTCTCTGAGCAACAATAAAGGCGTGTTCAATTGCATCCTATCTAATCCAAGTTTTTTTGGAAAGTGACTCTTGCAAGAGCAATGTGCATAATGCATCAAACGTAACTTCTGGATTTCCTTGGGTCATAAGTCTCCAAGTACTAGCAAAAGTCTCGTAAGAATCTGGCAAAGCATCAAGAACAATCTGCACAAGGGAACTGTCAGAATTGACTTCACCTGCAGAAATAAGTTGCTCATTAATATCCTTGACACTAGCAAGGAAAGTCTCCATATTATCTTCCTCATGCATAATCTTCGATTCCAGCTCTTTACGCAGCAATGAATTTTTTGCCTCATTTTTTGTGACTTGAATAAAGGCCAGCCAGAATATCCCAAGCCTGTTTTGTAGATTTTGTTGAACGGATGTGAGGAGTAATAGTGCGCTTCACAAAAAACACAATCAATGCATGAGCCTGTGCATCTTTTACATCCCAACAAGCTTGCTCAATTGTAGGCAAACAACTCTGGCAGCAACAATCCTGCGACCAAAACCTGCAACATCTTCAACATCACCTACATCCTCAGAACCATGACGTACATCAATGCCCTGCACAATGTTCTAAATACCCTTTAACAAAAGGACATGTTGCATCATGTAATCCCACATAGGGTAATTATCCCCATCCAATCTATCCTCAGCAGCAAACATCTTGAACACATGTGTGTTTTTGTCATCCAATCTTGAACACATCTGTGTTTTTGTCATCCAATCTATCCTAAGCAGCAACAATCCTGCCACCAAAACCTGCAACATCCTCAACATCGCCTACATCCTCAGAACTAGGATGTACATGAATGCCCCACACAATGTTCTAGACACCCTTTGACACAAGGACATGTTGCATCATGTAAGCCCACATAGGGTAATTGTCGCCATCCCAATTTATCCTCAGTAGCAAACACCTTGAACACATCTGTGTTGTTGTCAGCCATGGAAAATGTTGCACTTGATGTGAAAATTGCCCAAAAAGAGGAGAAACAATGCAGGAACAACACATGCCATATAGAAGACTGTAAGGACTTGTTATGCAAAAAATGGCACTGACAAAAATTCTACACAAAATGACAAAATAGCTTGTGCAGTACTTGTCTGTAGTGGAAACGAAGGGCGAAATGAGCCCGAATCAAAAATTTGAGCAAACCAAGTTGTACAGGTATCCCAAAATATTTGTCGACCTGCTGACACTCGTCAAAGCTCAAAGAAATTGGAGAAAATGAGCAGGCATGTGTTGGAGCTCTGGGTGACTAAGCTCGAGAGGATGCAACCTGCTCTGATACCAATTGTTGGAATTAGGGTTGCAGGAAAAAACACATAGCTTGGAGAAGACAAAGGAAGCTCAAGGCACACAACAGAGAGTGTATTACTTAGTGTGCAATGGAAAGATAGATAGCCCTAGAGTGATGGGTATATATACAATGCACAGGGAAAAAACCCTCCTAGTGAGGAAAAAAAATTCCCTGGTGGTCCTAAGTGTGTTCACACATCACTACCACATGTATATGGTAACAGCTTTTTTAAAAAAACCTTCTTTTTTCATCATCTTGGGACTGCTACCTTCCACTGCTCAGAGACCCCATGCTCAAGCCGCAAAGTCATACCAAAAGGCCTCCTTCTCAAACTGCAAGCCCGCTGGCCCTTGCCGCATTTTGACTTCCGTATTTTGACTTCACCCTGGCTACTAACCAAGGTGGCCAAGACACAAAAAATCATATGGCACAACTTTGTCGACAATTGCACAGAACTTTGATTGCTTCGGCTACCACGTTTTTTATTGACAAGTTGTCAACTCCTATCAACTCCATACTATGCATACTACCTTCTCGATCCCTAGCAAGGTTAAGAAAACACCAAGTGGCATGCCTACCAATGCAGTCAACTTGGCACATAAATGGCCCCCTTGAAATCTTCAATTGGCCCATAGCTTGCTCATCCAAGCTCCGATTGATGATCCAAGAAGACCAACATGCTCCACAACACGAGAACTTAAACCCTATCCACTCACACCAACCCTAGCCACTTGTCTCTACCTACCCTATCTGTTGGCAGATGGACCAGACGTGTGCCCTCCTAATTGACCTTCTTCATGAGCCCTAAAATTTTGATGTCCCATCATTATTTTTCTGAAAAGCTTTGTAGCTATATGAGAGTCTCTATTTTTATTCAAACAATTTCTAAGCCAGTTTAGGAGCTGTAAAGACCGTAAATGAGTAGGAGCCTTGTAAAGCCGACCACTGGCCAAGAAAGCCCTAGGTATAAAGCTCATTTTTGGAAAGTGGGAAAGGACACACATTATCTTTATCAACGGTTTTATGAGTTTGGAGCATACGACTAAGAGCGACTACTCTCACGCGCTTTGTAATCAATCTATCTTTAGCTTTGGTAATCTGATTTTGATTCCAAAACTTGCATTTTGTTCCTTGTCCACCACTACTCTTTAATTTAAGTGTAATCATTGTCAATTCTGTTGTGGTTCATGACTACGCGTTAGGGAGCTAAATTAGTTGATTTGAGGGTAAGCTTCATGTTTAGATGTGATCAACCATGACCCCCTTGATCATCTGGAGCTGAGATTTGATCAATGGGTAGGTGACAACTTTTGGGACAACTTTTGTGAAGGGCACCATAGCAAAAAACAATAAAAGTTGATCAAATCACCAAAAGACCAGTTGATAGTCAAAAATCACAAGGCAGACACAAAAATTACTTTAGATCAAGAAATGTTTTTCCAAATCCAAAAATAAGTGGTGGGGAACACTCCTTAGACTGCAGGTAATCACCAAGACAAGTTTGGGGTTCACATATGATGAAACATGGATCGCGATCCATGTCCTCTCCTAAATTTTTGGATAGAGACTATATAGTCTTGTAGCATAGGCCAATACAAAAAACTTACCCAAAAGCAAGGGTACCAAAAAAACTCCAAGAAGTGGGTCAAAACAGGGAAAAACTTATTTGAGGCCAAAATCGCCAAACATACCTAGGAATTGACTTTTGGGTGATCTAAGGGGATACAAACCACATAAAAACCACATAGCAGGGATCAAGTAGCCATGGGGGACCTATGTGCCAAGTTTCAGAGCATTCTGACACTATGGTACATGGATCACAATCCATTATCCCCTGTCACAAATTGAGTCCAGACTCATACTAGAGCTAGCACCAGTCCCTAAAAGCATAGTGGTCTTTTCAAAAGTCAATTTGGATTTGATTCATGCATATTACAAAGCAAAATATACTTTTGTGTTAAAAGTGTGATAAACTTTTGGTTCGAATAGATTTTGACTAATTGAGCGGCTGTAGACCTATAGTCACCAAGTGATTTTTGTAGAGGTTGTGGAAATTGGAGTTTGCATCTCAATTTGCTATTGATTGGAAGGTTGGATGCACCATAAAAGGCAACATGTTAGGGTTTTTCCAATGTAATTTTCTTGATGTATTTGTGATCAGGCAAGTTATATCAGAATAGAAATCCTATTGTTAGAGACTAGTCCATTCATATTTTAACAAAAGGGAGTGTCAATCAAGGAATTTTACCGACCTTAAAGCCAATTTTGGAGGAAAGTCTTTCTGATACTTCATCAGAGAGATCTTATACCTATATGGCTAAGGGATCCAAAAGTGTGAGTTTCAAGGAGGAAACCAAAATGGGAGTTGAACCATCACAAACAACACCAAATACAAAACTTTTGCACTAGAGTACCAATTTGAATAGTTACTGTGTGAAAATAGAAGAGAGACCTAGTGAGCTCAAGCTCATAGTACCCATAGATTATAGTGCAATTGATACTTTGACGAGGAAGGAAACATGTATTTAGTTGTGCACAATCTATTTATTTTGGACAAGTGGGGAAGACCTCGAGCCGAGGCCGCAAAAGGTCAATTCCCACGCACCCACATGGGCCAAAACTTTTTGAGGGGAAGGGTACCCCCCACTAGTGATATTGCTAATGCATGGGGGGGGGTCCCCCTGCAGGCAGAAAGGGAGCCAGAGAGGAAGAAACCAGAGTGGGCATCCTAGAGGGCATTCCAAAGAGGTGTCCCACGCCAGTGGAAAGAGAGAGAGAGAGAGAGAGAGAGAGAGAGAGAGAGAGAGAGAGAGAGAGAGAGAGAGAGAGGGAGTTCAAAGAGGCCCAAAGGGCGAGCTCAAAATGCAAGCGGGCGGTCGACTCGGGCGAACAAAGGACAAACCAAGTTGTCCACCATGCAGGAGTTTCTAAATGAAGTGAACCAAGTGCTAGCAATGCAACAAAAATGCTAATATGAGCTCAAGTTGAAGTGAACGAGCTAGAGAAGCTCGCATTTTTTCTTTTTTGGGGCTTAGCTTCCCCTATAAAAGGATGTAAACGTGAATTTTTAAGGGCTTTATGGGGAGCCATTTGGGCTTTTTTTCCAAATAGCTTTTTACCAATTAGGCTTTTTTGCCAAGGCTTTGGGCCATTGGTTTTTTTCTGAGGGTTGTGCCGGTAGGGGTGCGGATTGTAAAGAGTGTTGTGTATATGCAAGAAGGCCATTCATTGCTGTCTTACGACCTCATTCCCCATCCCCCTTCTCTTCTCTGCTTGTATGCGTGTGTTTTCGGGCGTGTGTCAGTGTGTGTAACCCCCCCCCCCCCCCCCCCCCCCAAGGTTTTCCATGCAAAGAGAGATAGAGAGAGGCTGTGTGCGTGTGGAAGGCTATGATTTGAGCAGAGCCAAATGATTGGGTCTGCTTGGTGCATTGCAGAGCATGTGTGCGTATGGTTGTGTGCAGGCGGTGGTTTGCTTGCAGATAGTGTCGAGTTTTGAAGGTGAACTCTAGTGGATTGGGGCGTTGTGTATACCTTGGGCTATAGTGAGGCATTGTGTTGTGTGTTGGGTGAATTGCACGAGCGGGAGCATGTGTGAGTGTGTGCAGCAATGGAGAAGAGAGGAGAAGAGGAGTCCTTGTGTTTGCACGGGCTAAAACTCACTCTCTACATGTCAGCCCCCTTATTCTATTATGTACATAATGAATAAGTATAGCGGGTGGGCACCTGGCCACCGGCCACATGGGGCTTTACCCCAACAACCTCCCACATAAAGGCCAATGTGGTTGTGAGAGAGAAAAGAAAACCGTACAAAACATGTACAAGGCCATCACAAGTATGACCTCAGCTAATGCCCACTGGCTCACTAAATCTGTGTGCATCCAGCTCTAATTGTAGAGAAAGTATAGAGAAATACCATACTCCTCACCAAAGCCGCACACATCTTGCAGGTATCTCACCATACGCTGCAAAGTGTCCCTATGCTCAAGGCCAACGTCAATCACTGCATGACTAACTACTCCCACTGCAAATGCACCTACTGTAAATGCAATCTCCGGTCTCGAGATTAGTATCTTGTACATGAGACTCCCAAATGTTGATGCAATCCTAGCAATATTTGCCAATTTGACCATCTCAATCAAATCTGGCTCAGAACTCCACTCATGGAAATCACCCTGACACCCAAACTCCAATCCTTGGAATCCATCCTCGTGTCCATTGCATGTCACATGCGCACCAAGAGCATCTGTCTGTCCTAAACCCTGTGTGGTAAGAGCAATGCCTAGCTCTAACTCACACACATCAGCCTATGGCCTAAGCATATCCATGAATGACTGAATCACGGCTGAATCCTCAGCACTCAAGCCATCCATATATGTCATCATATCCACGAATGGCATTCCTTGTTGCACAATTGTATGCACAACTGGCTCAACATGCTCACAAACTGAGCATCATGCAACCTATCCGCAAAGGAGACATGCCTTGTCTCTCTGCATGGCTGCGTACTCACGAAGACTGTGCCGTCTCGTACATGACGTACTGGCATTGCATGAGTAGTGCCAACACTAGCACCTCTCGCTACCTATGACTACCTGTCCACAATGCAATCTGAAGTTATGCTCATCCAGCACTACTTGGCATCCGATGTCTCGTAACTGACTCACAGAGATCAAGCTCTGTGTCAAACCTAGCACACGGCGTACATCTTGCAACATGTATGATGCACCACTCGGCAACAATAGTCTAACATCTCCTGCACCAACTATGTCATGCACTGAACCATCAGCTGGACACACACATCCAAGCATAGGACTAGCATATGTGCTAAACCACTCATGACTCGACGTGACATGAAATCTAGAACTCACATCTAGTATCCAATGTGAAGGTAATGTGTCGTCAAAAACCGACATAAGAAAGTCAAGAGTAAACATGGAAGCAAAGTCAACATCTTTGTCATGCATATCCACATACGCTACATCTGCTCCCACATCATCCAAAGTGATAGCATCCCTCTTGTGTTTTCTCTTGTGTTGTCTCATCCATCAAAAACAACACCTACGTACATGCCCTGTACGACCACAATGCAAACACACAACATCTCTATGTCTACAAGATTGTCCTTTGATTGTAGGCATCTCTCTAGACTCATTTGTGCCAAAAGCATTGCACAATCTTTGCCATAACTCTCCGTTTGTACATGCATCCAAACCAATGCGATAGACAGACTCACCAAGGTGTAACATGATCGTTGAACGTGCAAGCTCATCCAAGTCCTCCCACTCATCGTCAGTCATACACTCTGGCCTAGCATCCATGCCCTGTAGTGGCAACACTTGGCCCAACTAAGTCAATGCATCATGCATACCTGCTTTCCAATGCTCAAAGTTGAACCATCAAACTTTGTATGGAAAAGCACAAACCCTGACAATGATGTACATGCCAAATCCATGGCGATAACCTTTGATAATACCAGGCACAAATTGATCAACTGACAATAGCCAAAGCCTGGTTAACTCATACACCAAGTACTGTCAAAATACAACAAAAGCTGGCATAAGTTGTCTAAGAGAAGTATCAGCAAATATGGTGATCAATGTAATGAACAAGTGAGCAAAACCGCTCAAATGATGCCAAAACATCCGCTCTAATCCAAGAGCACAAAACATGCACTCAAATGATGTCAAAACATCCGCTCTAATCCAAGAGCACTATGTAGTAATCGATGAAACTGTCATCAACAATCGCGCTCCTGAAAATATTTCCACATATATGTGTAATGACGTAATCCAATGAGCAAACACTCTCACAATGCGATGCCAAAACACTATGGCAAAGCAACCACTGAGTGCCAAATGCAATCAAAACATGATTAAAAACCATGAGCATAAACAAATAAACTCGCAAGAAAAATCCGGTAGAATTTTCACAGTATTCAGCTATCTAACCATAATAACCATACATGCCATAAACATGCTCAAAACCATGAGAAAATCATGCGCAAAATCCGCACTCAAGCATACATGAGCTGTCCCAAAGTCTCAACTCCCTAAACTTGGAAAACAATCCTATAATCCGAAACACAGTGCATCAACTGCACTCTACAAGTGAGGCATATACTAGCATAAACTTGGATGCAAATCAACCAAAATATGACACAAAGTGATGCTCAAAACAGTTGAAAATCAGCCGACATATGCCATTGCAAGGCGAAGAATATCATCCGCCAATGAGTGCATATCATGTGCATCCACATGGCAATATAAACGAGCATCAAGCATGTACCAAATGTGTAGCAAATGAGCGTCCAAAACAGTTGAAAATTCAGCTCACAATTATGCTAAATAATGCTTGCAAAACTCTCTGCAAATCCATGCACCACACTTTCCGAAATTTGCTTAATCACACAAGTCAATGCACATAACCTGTGATGAATCCGACTCTCGATTCCTGAGAGTCCACAAGAATGCATACATCCACAAAATGTTCTCGACGTATGCAGATAAATGTGTTGAAAATTTCAACCCACACTCTCTTCACTGAGACAAAAACATCAATGTGCAAAACAAGAGAATGACAAAGCTCAATCCAAGCTCTCCGAATGTAGCAAATCACGACAATAGGCATACATAATCTTCAACTTTCCGAACACCCTGGAGTCGGTCAGTCCATATCTCCCAAACCGTTCAAAATTTGCAGAAACTTGCTTCTGCAAAGTTGTAGACCATGCGAAAACGGTCAGGAAATTCAAGAATGGACCTAAAATGGGATTTTTTTACAGGTCAAAACAGATCTATAAAAATTTGCAGTTGTGTACCCTAGACGTGCAGGCAGTCTAAATGATGTATCTCAAAATTGGTAAAGATTTTGAGAAAACTTTCTTCTGCAAAGTTGAAGAGGAAAAAAATCGCGTAAGTACCATGGGAAATGGCTTGAATGAAGACGTTTTGATAGGTCAAAACAAATCTGCAAAAACATGCTGCAGTTTTTGTTGCTTCTCTGTCTGCTTCCCCATTGCTCCAATGGTGCTCCCAATCCCCTAAGCTCTGATACCAGTTGTAGTGCGTGAGCGGGAGCATGTGTGAGTGTGTGCAGCAATGGAGAAGAGAGGAGAAGAGGAGACCTTGTGTTTGAAGGGGCTAAAACTCACTCTTTACATGTGAGCCCCCTTATTCTATTATGTACATAATGAATAAGTATAGTGGGCGGGCACCTGGCCTAATCGGCCACATGGGGATTTACCTCAACACTAGGTGTGTTCCCCTTTCCCCTTCTCCATCTTCTGGTGCCCCCACTGAGGAGCTGTCTAATGCTCCAGTTTGAGGTTGGAAGCGGTGTTTTTTAGTCGACAAAGCGGTTGGCTGATGGTTGAATTTGAAGCTGACAGAGATGGTGGAGCTAGGTTTTGGTCCCATATTTACGGGCGTTTAAGATCTCGAGGATTGGTTAGCATATTTTGAGTTATGGCTGTTGTCGATGCATATGTTGGCGGATGTGGAAAAGCTGCAGACGGTACCGATGTTGATGCGAGGACGGTGATGCGAGGACGGGCCAAGATTTGGTTTGGTGGTTGAAAGAGCAGCGATTGAGAATCATGGCAAAGGTTGCAAGGTCGATTTCTAGAGCGGTTTCGGGAGGTGACTACTACGGAGGAAGCCAGTGCCAAGCTGAAGGCGATACACCAAGATGTGAGTAAGGATTTTTCTATTTTCATTGAGCAGTTTGAAGCTTGTTGGAAGCTGTTAGAGGTTGCTACTGGGGTAAAAAGAAATCAATATTTGAAGCTGTCAAAGATGCTAGAGTGCTTGCATCCGAGGATTAGAGAAAAAGTGGAAGACGATGCACATACATATGAAGACATGGTCTATTTGGCCAAGAGGAAGAGCAAAAAGGAGAAGCAGAAGCTGGAATTGGGCGTGTTGAATCCGGCTGAGTATGTGCCTATTGCGGCGGTAGCAAAGTGTTCTTTGGTCCAACCAAAGGCGGTTCCAATTGTTCAAAGTGCAGAGCCTGTTGAGGTAAGACCTATGGTTGGTTATGTTCCTTGGAGATTTCCAGTTTGTGATGTGTATGTGTCGAGGGTGGACGAGCTTGTCAACGAGGAGAAGCTCCATGTTGAAGTGAACAAAGGTGCAAAAGCGATAGCAGATGTTGAGGTTCTAGATCAGATTAAACAGGTAAAGCTTGTTCTTGTGAAAAGTTTGCATGAAAAGGTAGCAAAGTGCAATCGGGTTGCAGATACCGAGGGTTCGAAAGCTGATGGAGAAAATGAGCAAAGCCATGGTAATGGTCAAGCTTTTGTGGAGCAGCAAGCGGATGAACATGCAGATACAGAGTTGGTATATGATATCGGTGAAGGTACAAGCTCAATTTGCTAGTAAGAGCAAGGGAGGGGGGTTTTTTATAAATTACATAAGCATATAAGCTAGGGACAGGCCCCAATAATTTATTTCCCAAGCTTAAATAAGGGAGGGGGTATCATATTTAAGGGGGGGGGGGACTTACCCGGATTGATCACTTGTAATGATTGGTTATCAGTGTGCATTAGAACTCAGATGAATTTAGGGGAAGTTTTTTATCAAGTCGCACATCAAATTTTGCATCAAGCTGGGCATAGATAAGGCTGATTTGAGCAAGTCAAGGTTTAATTTACACCAGCTTTGGATTGGTCAGAATTGGATGAGTAGCTAGAGTGCAGGTTGATCAGGCACATAGTTGAAATTTAAACTAAGACACATTAAGGGTACATCTAATTATCAACAGAAGTGGTTCCTTAGTACGTTGTCAGTCACTATGCTACACATTTTACTCAGTTAGATCATGCGAGATCTAAATTTTATATGTAAGATAGGGGTATGATAGTTTTCTTCATTGATTGTCATATAAGCATGGAAAGGGGGGTCATATTCCCCAATATGAGTCGTATATAGGGGTTTTATCAAAGATGTCTGCTCGTAGGTGGCGTCCCATTTTGTATATAGAGTGAATCCCCCGGGGGATGAGTCCACATCCTATGGTGAGGAGACGCAGTCTGACGAACCTGAGCTGGTAAAGATAAAGCTACCTCATTATGTGTTTGATGATATGGTAGTAGCCCATGTTCAAGAAGAGTAGGGAATAGAGCAAGCCGAGATGATTGATGAAGACCAAGTGGAGCGGTCTAGGCCTACAAGCCATAAGCCTTTTTTCTAATCATTCTTGTACTCTTGATCACCTCATCCCTCTTTCTTGGTAAGAGGATTGAGGTAACGACCTATCAAAAGTCATTCTCCATCTTACATCTCTTCAAAAAAGACTTCAAAAACACGAGCAAGAGTATCATAGCTTGCATATAAATGAGAAGAGTTGTAGAACTTTAAGCCCACATCATCATTGGTAGTAAGCATGTCCTCTTCATCTTCATACCTGGCCCTTGACAACATATCCGCTACATGGTTATCTCTACCTACAATATGGAAAAACTCAAGCTTAAGAGGCTTAATAAAGGCTATCCATCGCAGCATTGCAATGTCCAGAGTAGAGCAATTTGCAATCATCCCTATCAATGGTAAACAATCTTCTTTTACCACAAATGAAGCACCTATGAAATATTCTTTGTCACACCTTAGGGTGGTAGCAACACCCCCAAAGTTCTTTCTTAAGTTGTGGGTAAATTCTTTGAAGAGCATTAAGTACTTTTTCTCTAAATTGGACTGCATATATGTAGACATCTTCATCATCTTGAGCCCACCCATCTGTCGGGCTAGTGTCAACAGTTAAGATAATGGCCTTCCACACTTATAGTCAACCTTTCTCAAGGTAGGAGCCTCAAAAAGCATCTTCTTTAATCTTTTGATGGCCTTCATATGATCTTCTTCCTATACAAACCTTTTCCCCTTCCTTAGCAATTGATAAAGCACCTCTAAACATGAGCAAAGTGTGGCAATCAAATACAATAAAATGCACATGCACCCAAAAACATTTGAACCTCAGTAGCTGATGTACATGTTTCATTCATCTTTTGTATAGCTTCAAGTTTAGTTGGACTCGGTCATCTTCCATCTAGGCCACACATATGCCCCACAATTAAAACTTCTTTAGCACCAAAAATTGTTTTTTCCCCTAAAAGTGTCAAGTTAACTTCTTCAAGCTTGGATAAAATGGCATCACAGTAGGCAATATGTTGGGCAACAAACTGTCGATACCCCTCTGATCTTTACCTCATCTTTGAACCCTTCTTCACATCCCTTATTGGCAGACCATGGATGAAAGGCATAGTAACATGAGGAATAAAATCCCTCAGCACCTTATTCATATCATTCATCATATGAGCTACAGAGTTAGTAGCACCCTGAGGGTAGAGTGCACATCCTTACCAAACCAAGAGGTGTATGCATTGTAGTAAGATCCCTGCTCTCCAAAGAAAGCTAAAACTCATTATATCCTGAGTAAATATCACCCATACAGTAGATAGATCTACTTGCAAAGGCTTCACCAAACTCATCAACAATTGGACATGTACCTACATTGTGGATTATTACTTTATTGGTTTCATGTCCTAAATGAACCATAGGGTACCATTCTTCTTTGGAACATTCAACCATTGATTGGAGTATGGTGTGCATGATGGTTTCAAAATGCCCATCCTTATCTTCTCATTGATCAAATCAATGAGTTTTGGCAAGTGAGCTTTGGGTACTAGGATAGGATGTAAACTCCATGGCATATGAGGAACAATAAATATAACCATAAGAGAAAAAACATTTGGATCTACACATCCAATCTTGCCTAGCTCAAAAGCAAAGGCTTTACCATCATTTCCAATCATCTCTTGAAAGCATTTGATCTCCTCTTCAGCAAGGAAATCGTCCTCCTCAATCTTCAACTGCTTCAATGTCTATTCAGTGAATTTATGCCCAATGTTCTTCGGATCTCTCATCATAGGCTGCTGAGAATCTTTCTCCATCACTCCATTACTTCCTTTTGGCAAAGGTGTAGCCACTGGCCTCACCTTCTTTGCAACATATTTATATTTTGTCTCCACTCGAACTTCAACTGCTTCACCCAAATCCTCCTTTAAATGTGTAAGTGATTCATATATATCCAGTGCGTCATACATGTCCATTGAATGAACTTTAACAATGTCAGTTCCACTTTGTAGCATGTATTGCATGATCTCCTCTACCTCTGACAAAGTATCCACATAAGATATTTCTTCAAAGATTCCTAAAATCACATCATTTGGTTCAAGCACATCACATCCCTGCAATTCACTTTGAATACTTGACACATATTGTTTTTCCCATTTAGGTCGCTCATTAAACTTCCTGTATGAAATGGAACCCTCAAATGTTAATCCCAATAACCCCAAAGAGAGAGTCTCTCTTTGCAAGAACTTCCCCTTCTCCGTACCACCATAGTCCTGCTCTATAGTGGCACCCCGAGAAAATCCTATGAAAACCTATGTTCTTTGAACTCTTTACGTATCTTCGACAGTGGATGATGATGTAGACTATCTTTGTTTCTCAGCATGATCAACACACACATTCAAAAATTGAATAGCCCTTTTACTATCCCTGCTTCAATCCTTGCATAGGTTGAGCCATCATCTAACACCTTTGTTTCCATGTGCACAACCATAATGTAGGGTTGTCCTAATATGAGAGGATATGATGAATGCTCCCGTATAAAAAAGTTTTGTGCATCACAAACATCCCCTATAGTTGCCTTAATGTTTGCACATGCACCATAACGATCGCCTAGAAGCATGTTGGTAGCTTGAATCTGCCAACCGTGGTCAACATCCCTTTATATTCCCAATGGGTGGCCACCCTCAAGTATATCACATTTGGTTTACATGTCGACCAAGGTAGCGTTAAGCATGGCATTTGTGTCCCCATCAGCCAATCGACAAGCAAATTCAACTAAAGCACTACCAAGCACGATATCTTACTCTAATCCGTAGCTCTGTTTGATGAGCCGTATGGCCCTGATACTTCAGCACTTCAAGCTCTTCATTTATATGCCCAAAGTCTGCACCTTGGACCTCCTTCATCTGCTACCCAAATTAGCCTCTTTTGGAGTCTTTCTTGGCCTATAAACCGCATCAGCCATACATACCCACTACTACCTGTCTATCCATGATCTTTACAACTGCTCTAGCCCTTTGCCATGCTTCTGCTAGCCTGCTATGGTGGACCAACTTTGGCTGCAACATCATTGCCCACCCCCTAGTTGAGCATTTATGCTCAACCAAAAAAGAGCCTTATTCCACTACAAACTGCAAAACCTAGCACACATTATGAGAAAACCAAAACCATATTTACATAGTCTTATTTTGCCTATTGCCAAACCTTAAAGTGGGTTGTTCCACCCCCTGCATCACATAGCTTCCGCCTAGATCAAACTTCTACCATTAGTGTCTTCCACCCATCTGTAACTGCTCACCATAGTGCTGCACCCCATCACATAGACCATCATATGTGTAGGTTGCCCATAGCCTACCTTCAACTCTCCATGCATCCCTTGGAAAACAAGCTTCCACTCCATACCAAGCAGCATCAAGCATATCACCATCCAAAAAACATGTACCCGACAACAAGCTCCAACACATGTCTGACCCTCCCTCCCAACCAAATAAAGTGGAGGCCTCAACCATAGACCCCTGCAATTGCTGAACCATCCACCACATAGTTGTATCTACCATCATATTCATCAACCATAGCTCACATACCTTCAACGGAAGGAAAGCCACTACTTGGGATTCTCCTTTACCCACCATGAACATGTCTGCTCCATCGGAATCTCCACCATCTTTGGCAACACATCCTCCTCTTCGGCCACACACTCGATTCTCAATTCCAGCATCATCGAGCCCTTCCTCTTCTACTGGGCCTTCAAGGTCTATTAGCACCACCTGCTCATCAACTTCAACCACTTGCACTTCAATCACTTCTTCTATCATTGCATCATACTCCACTAAGGAAGCGAGAAACTCGTTCTCTATAGCATCATCCTCGTTTTCCTCCATAGGCACGACTGCTCTATTCCTCCTGGAAAAAATCTGCACCTGTTGCACCACCATGGCGCATTTCACTGCGACTTTCATCTGCAAGGCCACTAGCATGGCACCACACACCACCTTTACCTGCATACCATCATTTTAAAGGATGGTCATTTGTGGAAGCAACCAAAGCATTCAAGAGGGGTACCACAATGGGTTGTTTGTGATAACGCAACTCAACAATAGGTGATTAAAGAGTTTCATGAAAGATTATGGGCTGGACACAGAGGGGTGTGTGCAACGTTTGTCAAAATCAAGGACCGCTACTGGTGGAAGGACAAAGATGTTGCTCAATTTGTGGAGACTTGTTCGGTATGTCAGCAATATTCTAATGTACACCATCACGATGGATTACATCCTACTTATCCACTAGCTATGCATTACAAGTGGGTAGTAGGTTTGATTACAATGCCAGTGGGGGTTTGGTCGATGAGGCATATTGTTCTTGCTAGAGAAGATCTCACTAGCCAAGTTGAAGGGAGTGCTTTGCGTACAAAAACTACAAGTTTTGTATGCAAATTTTTCTTGAAATGTAATTTCCAGGTATGGTTGTGTTGGTAAAATCATTCTTGATGGAGGAGAGATGGATGCAGATAAAGCTCATGAGTTCTTATTCATTTGGGCATCAAATTGGCTCTTAATACACCATACAATCCAGAAGGTAATGGAAAAAATGAAAGAGGGCATCTGCCTATTGTTAAGGCTTTAGCAAAGGCTACTGATGACATATTGGTGATTGGCCTAAGTTGCTACCTTTTTCTTTGTGGGCTGATTGCACTATGCATAGTTCTTTTAGAAGTTTTATGACATTTGAATTGATGCATGGACAGAAACCCATTATGCCTACAGAGGAAGTTATGTCTTGGATTATAATGCCATGGGAAGTAGGTATGTCTACAGAAGATTTGCTTGCTTTACGGAATTGCCAACTTGAGAGGCATCAAGAAGATATTGAGCATGCCAAAGAAAATCTCAAGGAGGCAAGGTTGAAGAATATAGCAGTATTTGATGAAACGTATAGGCTATGGCCATATGCTATCAAAGATGGTGATTGGGTACTTGTTTATGATAGTCACTTGGAAAACCAATACTCTGCAATGCGAAAGATGGTCAAGCATTGGTTTGGGCCATATGTTGTACTTCATGTTTATGACAATGCAGCATATAAATTATGTGAGCTCGATGGAATTGAGCTTAGAGTGCCTATTGCAGGGAAAAGGATCAAACTATTCAAGAAACAGGAGGTGAGTTCAATTTTGAGGATAAAATCTTAGATCAGCAATTGAGGGATGATGGTGATATGTATGCATGAGACGATGTGTTTGATGATGCAAATTAACGCAGAAGATGGTTGGCACATGACATAGGATGTGCAGGTTCAGAGGGGGTGGATGTTGTGCCGCTTCACTTCCATGATGGGAAAAAGAGAAAAGGGATGTGAGTTCAGCCTACTTGAAGGCTACATGTTTATTAAGTAGTGATAAGGGCTTGATAACATGCAAGGTTCAACGCTGAATGTATTCTAGATGTGACTTTAAAGGGCCAAGAACTATGTTTTTGATGCTAGAAGTGGGTATGTCTGAGGTGATCAAAAATAAAAGTTTATGGTCTATAATTGTAGTGCTCAAGATGCTCTACGGGGCTATCTTTACGGCTCATCAATTGGAGCTACTGTGAGGAAGATATGATAGTTTGAAGTTGAGTGGATTGCAAATTCATACCAGATTGGAAAGCTATAGACAAAGGGTTAGGGTTGAAGTGAATGCATGGTCCTGAAGTGCTCACCTTGTGGAGCACGTCGGTCTTTTCAAATCCACAATCGGAGTTCCGATTGCCAAGATATTGCTAATTAAACTTCCACTAGGAGCCGGTTCTGTACCAATTTGATAGCCTTGGTCAGTGTGCCATCTAAGAGTGTTTCGCTTCGACCAGGTTCTAGAATATGGTGTACATAATAGAGAAATAATTTCTCGAGGAGCATCTTGTCCGGAATGGCATTACATGTAGTGTATCAAAAGCGGGGTATGTTGCCAGAGTTGTGGTTAGCACTACGGTGGTCAATATATATACCAAAAGTTCTTGAAGGCCTCCCATCGGAATGTTGTCATTTGTAATACATTTCTAGTAGAGATGGTCAAGGGAATGCCGAAGGAAGAAATGGTGTTTGGTAGTGCTTTGGTCTAGTTTGAATGAGCAACAACTCTGTTGGCAAAGCATGTTCAGCTCAGTGAAGTTTTAGCCAGTGTGCAAGCCGAATATGGGGTACTTTCAAGATAGCCTCCCATAAGGGCCACAACAAAGAGCACCCAATTGAGAAAGAGGGGGGCGATTAGAGAAAGATATTGTGCTTGATAGTGCTTTAGTTGAATTTGCTTGCCGAGTGGCTGATGGGGACACAAATTCCATGCTTAACATTGCCTTGGTCAACATGTAAACCAAATGTGGTAATCAAGTCCCTCTTTGGTTAACCATTAGCAGCTTGTGGCTTTTAGGGTGTCAATTTTAAGTAATTTAAATGTTATTCGAGTTGTTTGCTTGGTGTGTGCATCTGGTCTCTTATTTTTCCCACAGTGAGAAACCGGTATTGACCCGACTCACCTCGCAAACCAATTATCCCCAACAATGCATATAGCCCACCATACATATAAAAGGCACACAAAAACCTCATATCACCCCTAGCATTACCCACCCAACCTATTTTCAACCAAGCATCATAGTGTCCACACTCCTATTCCTTATGCATATTTTCCCCCCTCTCAACTAGGTAGAGCGGATTCCTCCTCAAGAGAACCCTGTAGCTGATGAATCACCCAATGCATGGCCGCATTCATCAATATACCCTTCAACCACAACATACATGCCTCCTTCAATGCTTGAGCAAGGCCACACCCTTGGAATTTTCTTCATGCATAAGAAAACATCCGTGCTACATTGGAAACTCCTCCATCATAGGCACCTTGTCTCATAGGTACCTGTAATATCTTCTCTACTCCACCATCACCCTTACCAGCTTATATCAAATGCATATTAGCATACAAAAAAGTATTTACCTTTGAGAGCCCTTCTATCTGCCTTGGACTAGGTGCACAAATCGTCTCCGTATGATGCATCAAACCCATCTCTAGTTTCTTCTTCCTTTGTGGCTTTTTACCTTGGCAATCTTGATAGCTTTGTCGTAGCTCTTTTGGTCCTCAGCTTCCACTTTCTCTCATACTCGTAGATGTAGACAAGCTAGAAACCTCTCCATCTTGAAGAATTCTGCATTGGCAAATTTGGTAACAGCAACCAAATCCTTCCAACATGCTTCAAACCTATCAACAAAGGCGCTAAAATCTTCCCTTAGATCTTGTTGTTGGGCTTTGATCCTTGTATCTTCTTCCACAACTGACAACTTTTTGAAACTTGTGAAGAAACTGATCCCGAACACCAATCCAATTGTCTCTGCTTGCATCTTCTAAACCAACAAACTAGGCCTTTGATTCAGAATACCAGCGACATTGTTGGCAGATTTTCTTCATCACCCCACATCTACAACGATAGCATAAACAATCCAAAATTTGAAATCCACTCATCTGAGTCATTATCACCGTTGAAAATTGGACCAACATCCTGTCTCATTTTTACTCACAAACACATCACCAGGGAGCAATCAGTGTGCTCCTCCATGGGGGCATCAAAAGATGGAGATGGGGAATAGGGAAACACACCTAACACACAATACAAGGCCTCTCAAATCAGGGCATTCAAAACACCCATGTCCTCTTAGAAACACCTTCAAAATATACAACTCACACTAGCAGACCATTGTTAGCGGTTGGACATACCCAACGGAGGATGATTGCCCGGCGGGATACTAATTTCCTTTGTAATTATTCCTTAATTGAGAAGAAACCATCATTTCACCTTTGTAAATAGTGGGGCTTGCAGAAGCTTCCAAATTGTATCCCATTTTTGACATTTAGACTTAGTAAATGGTTAAATTGGAACATTAGGGTTTGAGATTGTAAGGTATTTATACCACTTTTGACCTTAATGCAAAAAAACTTTTTTCATTTTATAAAAGTTTTTTTCTGTGTGAGTTGAGCATACTCTGTGTACGAGAGAGAGTGAGAGTTTTATCTTGACACTACGCGCGCACTGGTGGTCGGAATCGAGTGCAGAGAAGTGCAACGTGTTGCCCCCGAAGAGAGCTGCACGCCAACACCTACATTGCAGGTGTACGGCCCGGCTTAGCGAGATCGACCCACGAGCTATATCTGGTGATTCGATGAGCATACGTTGTCCGTTTTTGCATTTCAGCATATCCACGCATTTGCAATGAGTAGAGCTAAACATTAGGCACTTTAGTTTTCAGAAACATTGACCTGTAAATTTTGACCAGACATCCTACGTGATTTTGCACTGGGTGTTTAGGGTTGGAGTTTTGGTTCATGGACCTTAGGGAGAGTGACCTATTGGTGTTAATAGGATTTCCCTCAAGTTCCGTAGCGTTTCCAGAACATTTGATGGGTATTTGGCTCTTGAAAGCATTGTAGGAAATCTCCTCTTGTGTACTCTTGAAGGCTGTAACTTAGACATTGGGTAGAGACCTCTGTAGGAAGTAGTCAATAGTCGGTCGAGTGTAGGTTGACACCCGATGCTTACTTCCACACGCCTGCGGGTCGAGCTTCGTCCTTAGCTGACAAATCTTGTTAGGTGAGTTCTTGTTGTGCTGATGTCCATCGCGGCGTATCCGCCAACATTGGCACTGCTGCTGTCGGGGATGAAAACCCTAGGTAGGTAACCGAGACTAGTCCTTGAGGATAGGGATTCTCTAGCTTGCCAGAGTCTTATTTTACATTTAGATAGGATCAGAGGGTGGGGGACTCTCTAGGTCTTAGGAGGAGTCTAGGGAGCGTGTGTCTGGCCTAGATCCTTCGACTTAGGTAGTATTAGGTAGGAGAGTAGGAGTTGGAGTGGTAAAGGCGATGAAAGGATAGCTTGAGAGTCCGGGGAGGCCAGGAAGCAACCGAGACACCAAAATCACCATCTCACATGATGAGTAGGAGTAGGGTAAGTAGGACATCATGATTTATGATCTAGAGCACTTCATGCATGTTATAATTGCTATTAGGCTCATCAAAGAGCTGTAAAAGATGGAAAAGAGTGTTTAGAAGCTGAATTGAAGTTCAAAAGTTTCTGTGAGTATTTATGAGAGAGCTGCAGAGCATATGGAGTACTTCTGTCAGGAAAAAAAATTAAATGTTACGACAGTAGACATCCTACACGTAGCATGTCTCCAGGGGGATTTTAGCAGGGAATTTGGGAAAACTGACGTCACCTGTTGGCACTTTCTGAGAGCATAGGGAAGACAAAGTAACACTTTAGTCTGAGAAAAGGAGCACTTAGACATGCTACGCGTAGGATGTCTCCAAGGTTTTCTGGTGAGAATTTTGAAAATCTGAGTTGACCAGTGTGTTTAGAAGGTAGCAATTACCCTATTTTCACCTGGAAGGAGGAACTTGACCATATCTTGACAGGATAAGGCCAAAAGAACGGAATTTGCCAGACATCTTACCCAAATTGAGCCAAGGCATTATTTTAAGACCAAAACCATAGGATGTCTTCATGAGCATGATCTACATGATTTATTGAGTGCATGAGAAAGGTTTCATCTCAATTGGGTGAGAAAATTGGGTTTTAAGTAGACTTTAGCATTTTTGACTGAAAAAGGCTAGAATAGCTAAATTTGGGGTACTTTGAAATCCAAACTAAAATCTAAGCATAGCATTGGGTTGTTGACATCAAGTGGAAGCTGTGGCTCAAGTTTGGAGTCAATCATAGCACTTAGACATGCTATGTGTAGGATGTGTTCACAATGATTTAGCACTCCAAATCCAATTGTGAGCATACCAGAGTGATCAGCACCTTAAGTGGAGTCTGTGGTTTGAATTTGGAGCAATTTTGAGCAGTTAGACATGCTACGCGTAGGATGTCTACTGCATGATATTGAAGTCAAAATCTGACTGTAGGCATAGCAGGGTGTTGTATAGCCTTAGGCAAGCCTCCTAGTCAATTTTGGTCCAAATTGGAGTTGATTTGACTGATCAGATCAACATCAGGCTACTGGAACAGATTTTTGATCAGTTGACCAGCTTATAGGTGTCCAAATCAAAAAGTGAGAACAGATGTGCACTCAGCACATCAAGGGGAATCTATAGTGCAAATTTCAGCCAAAACAGAGCAGGTAGACATGCTACGTGTAGGATGTCTACAGGGGCTTATTGAAGTCAAAATCTGACTGTGGACATAGAGTGATGTTCCAATTGACTTAAGAGTTCCAAAACTTCTTTTAGAAGTGAAATTGGACCTTGTTTGACCTTTTGACAGAGCAAAGACGGAATTAAGACTTTACCTTTAGACTGACACACTCGAGTAAAGTACATGTCTAGATTAGCATACCTAATCAAGAACAGCCGAAGTGTATAGAGTATAGTAGTGGTTGAGGTTAACCCTCCAGTTATACCAATCATTACTAAGACCACCTCTAGCGGTTAAATGCTTTGATTCGATTTCCGAAATTAAACGCTTGTGTAAAGGTATATTCAGTGGCAAGGCAAGAAGTTGTGCGGAAACTGATCCCTTGCCAGGTGAGTGGTTGGATTTGTGATAAATTGCATTGCTAAGTTTGATGAATTTAAGATCAAGAAGACACATTCCTAGAGACCAAAAAGTGGTAGGTGATCAGGGTAGCTTAGTGTCCACTGAGGAGAGTGTAACTCAGGCAAGGCTAGATCCATTAGCACCGACCATTGAGGAGGGTAGTGATATTGACACTTCATCAGATAAGTCCTTCTTCATGATGGGTAGTCAATAGCCAGGAGGTTTCACCGGTGAAGGACCAATGCTAGGAGGAAGTACCTCCCAAAACCCTTTGAACGATGCCAAGTTCACTATAATCTTCTTAGAAGGAACAGACTCTAGGGGAGCCCTATTTTATTTTAACTATCGAGGACGCAAGTGTATTTGTATAGAAGAAAGACCTTCTCAGAGACTGGAGATAATTCAAGTCTATGATGATGGAGATAGATTCTGAGACGAAAAGGGGAACCACTATCTGATAGTTAGTAACCCTGAGGATTACAACAGATATGGAGATAATGTGGCAAAAGTAAAAATGGTCTCAGAGGCTCAAGAGCCGCCTCCAAAAATTGATGGACCTGGAGCTCTTTTTATGTATGATAAAAAAACAAGCAGGGTCTCTACCTATAATGAGAATGTGGGAATTTACAAGCATGAGAGCGAGGGAGTAGTCTCTTATTTTCAATGCAAAGAACCCTACCCAAATGAATTAAGCAAAGACAAGGTTATTTATTTATTCTCTTATGAAATTGCTATGGAGAAGGATATCATTTTTGTTGACAGGTACGGGCGAGAATACAAATGAATTCTCCCAGAGGAGGTAGAAAAGGCGACAGTTCCAGAAACATCAACATATGCCTCTGAAGAAGTACCAAGGTCCACCTATACCCCTAGCAAGTCAACAAATCCATTTTTAGAAGAGTACGACGCAACATCACATTCTACCCAACAATAGACGTTCAACTACCAGAACCAACAAGCAACCCAACCATCATTGTAGGCATGGCTTCAACAAAGTGCGACATTAGAACAAGACCGAAACAGAGATGGTTATCCAGCTGCAAGAGGGCTAAGATATTTACAAGAACCACCACTCTATTCACAGTATCAAGGAGAGAGTAAGCCAAAAACTCAAGAGTCGGCAGAGCCCGGAAGACAATTCATAGAACGAGTTAGAAGAGATAAACCACCTCTTGCAAGAACCATCAGAAATTATGGCTTAGGGGCACCTCTGGGAGAGGAACCCTCCCACTACTGAAGGCTAGAGGAGGTATATCGAGTAGGACGAGGAGAACCAATGATGAGATTTGTAGACCATCGTAGAATGAGACCTTCTCAGGTGCAAAAATGGGTAAACAAGAAATACATGGGAAACGGAGATCTTAGGGATCATGTATGAGCCTTTGTGTGTGTAATTAGAGCTAAAGAAGTGTTAGACTTCCCTACTCAATTTGCAGGGTTTGGACTTACCCGCTACTTGGTTTGACTCTGTGGAGCGTAGAGACTTTGAGTCTATGGAGGAGGTGTTTGACGAGTTTATTGAGGAATTCTCACAAAGGGGGATAGCTCACAATACAGTCTCACAAATCCATAAATTCAAACAGAAAGAAGGGGAATCTGTGCGAAAAGCAGCCCTACGACTAAAAAGATATGTGAAGTTCTACCCTGTGGAAGAACTGCCTACTCAGTCCAGACTTATTCTTATATTTATTCAAGGACTAAGGAACGCAGATCTCCAGAAGGACTTACATATGAAAAGGAGCACGATGTTAAATGAGTTAATTAAGGAGGCTCTTTACCTTGTAAACAATTGTGCGGTCTACAAGGAGGGTGAATTCAAGGATCTTGATGACAATTCGTCCTCACAACAAAGTGGAAGCAAGTCCATTAAGACAGCACACCGAAAGGAGAAGTAGTTGTAAGCCAGGAGCAGCTTGTGGAGGAAGTGCTAAAAAAAATTAATATGTATGCCAAGCCTCAGGCTAAGCAGCCGAAGTGGTGTGTTATAGAACAAAAATGGACAAACCATGTGACGGAGGAATGTTATTATAACAAGGGATATGTGAGAGAGCGACCTTATGCTCCCCAAGCTCAGGTAGCATCTTCTCAACTTCCATCGATGCCCAGGTATCAAGCCGGCAACCTACCAGGACCTGTAGGTGTTGAAAGACCACAACCAGTATTGGGGCACCAACCACGCCTACCAGGATTACGACCGATCGGCATAAGATACACACCAACGATAAACGAACCAGAAGAGAAGGCTTTGGTACCTATGCATGCATATTACGAAGATTCCAATGGATATGTAGCAAATCCTGTCTATTATCCACCGGAAGAACCCCCAAGATCAGAACCTTGGAGCATGATTGGAAGTACAGGACCACCAACAGCTGCACAGGCAGCAGGAGAAGGAAGATACAACTTGGATGAACGAACACTGTTGTTCATAGCCAACGGAGGCATGGGCAGACAGAGACATGCATACCAACAAAGAGGAGCTCAAGGAGCACCTCAACAACCTAAGGGACCCTGCTACAAGTGTGGTGGAGACCATTGGCTAAGAGACTGTCCTCATGATGAAATCATTAGAGTCAACGTGTATTGCACCAAGTGTGGAATTACTCACTTGATTCCTGATTGCCCTAAAAACCCGCGCAAAGGAGCAAAAACCATTTCTGAACATGCTGGAAGCAGTGCCTTCCAATGGAGGGTCAGAAAACGAAACAATAATACCTATTCAGGCAGTGACACGAGCACAAGCTCAACGAATGACAAATGAACCCATAATTGAAGAGCCAAAGACCGATGCCCCAAGTGCAGAAATGAAAAATCAGAGAAGCACTTGGAAAGATAGAAAGGCGCGTATGAAAGCCAGGAGAGAACGAGAGCAAACGGCTCTATCCGAGGAGTTAAAATACACAAAGGATAGATTGGAGCGCTTAGAGGATCTAACTAATTTAAGTTCGCACGTTGCTACAACAATAGGGCCCAAGGAAGTAAAGGAACCCCGAAGTGCAGGATCAGGAGAATCAGTGCTGGTAGAAAAAGTAAATGAGCAGTTGGATGCACTTTTAAAAGCATACAAAGCCAGACTCAAAAACAACCAAACACAAGAGCAAAGATGGATGACTTATCCATATCCAGAAATAGAAAAACAAAGGTTGGAAATGTGTCGAAAGATGATTGAAACAGCCCAATCCTTGATAGAAAATCCGCTTGGTAAACCTGCAAGTTGGCACGAGGTACCAGCTCCAACCCCTATCAAACCAACTCTACAGAAAAAAATAGACACGAAGGAGAGACTCATGACTGCCTCTAAGTCAGGAGAGAACCTATCATAGTGCCCAATACAATAGATGAGACAATTGATGGTTTCCAGCCTAAATCATTGGTAGAAATGGGTAAGGATTGTAACAATCTAGATGACCTGTGGAAACAAATCCGGGAATCAAATGAAGCTAACAGGGTGAACCACTAAATAAATAGCACAAGAAAGGAGGAAAATGAGATCTTACCTCCCATTAAAGAGTTTGAAGCAAGATCACAAATGAACTTTGATTTGCATTCACAAGGGAGAGACCAGGGTTCAATTAGTTTAGGGCACAGTCAACCAGACTCACTAAAACTCTACCCTCTTACCTAGGGGAGTATGAAGCTAAGTCTGAGGTGAGAGCAATCCCATCTCAAAGACTTTCTTCCAGCAGAGTAATGGATTCACAAGGGTTGATTGAGTTATTGTCCACACCTATGGCATGCACAATCACGTTAGCCGAACTCCTAAGGTTACGACCAAACATGTGGACAATTGTAGGCAAATGCTTAGAAAAATTTGGAGTAAAAGACCCTACCTCAAAGCTTCAAGAAGGGGTCAGAGAATTGAACAAGCCTCAACTAAACACTAGGCCAGTACCTTTAAACAAGGTTGGAGAATATTGCGAGAGAGAAGATGAAAATACCACACTACCAGTAGAATTCCAGGGATTAGTTTCCAAAGCTATTCTTGATAGTGGAGCAGGAGTCGCTATCGCCAGCAAAGAAATATGGAAAAAATGGGGAAAACCGGCTTTGAGAGCTACCAGAATGAAATTGCAACTGGCAGATGGGTTCATGGAAAATCCTCTAGGACTTTTAGAAAAAGTAATGGACACCTATTGCGGAATCGAGTATAAGCATACATTTGCAATAGTTGATTTTGACAAAAAGAACAATTACAAGATCATCTTGGGAAGACCATTCATGAGACAATTAAAGATGGTCCAGGATTGGGGTTACGACCACATATACCTCAGACGTGTGGAGACTACAACCAAAATATACCTAAAAGACCATATTTACAAGGATGTAAACCAAACACCAGTGGAAGAGTTTGATTCAGCTACATTGGCAGGGTCTGAACTCCCAGCATGGTTAGGGCAGAAAAAAGAGCTATGGATATGCGGAGCTTCACATTGTGGGAGCTTAAAATGAGAGGAATGCATCTTAGAAAGAGCTATTGAGGACAAGGATTACATTCTAGAACCTTTTTCCGAAGATGCCTTAGAACCTTTGGAATGGGAACACATACTAGCAACATTGGATGTCTGTACCATTACAAATAACAATAAAATTTTGTGATAAGAATGGCTATGATGTGCTACCCTATTACATGGTAAGCCTTATACTAGCAGGAGATGAGAATGTAGACTCACCAGAACAAGAAGACTTTTATGACTCCTCTGACCATCTGGAATTAAGTAACAATGCAGATAACGAGTGTTCAGACAGCTCAAGCGAGCGTGGGGAGACAACCGCGAATATCAAGTTTTATGATTTTGCAAATCAATACCCTAGACGCTAGGAACGCTATAGAAAAAAAAAGCAGAAAACAAAATTAGAGAGAACCTGATGCCCAAGATAAAAGATAAAACTCACTATTTAATACTTATCAAGGCAGAGGATTGTGTAAAAGACCAAATATCATGAATATTCTCAAGAGTTCGAAGGGAAAGGACACATGAGGAAATAAAACAAGCACGGAAGACTAAAACAGAAACAAAATCAATAAAATCTTAACAATCAAAACAGTAAAAGACAAACGATCCAGAGTGGACCAAAATGGAGCATAAAAAGAAATACCAAGAGCTAAAACAGTCGTTACGAGAGGTATGGACTACTGAGGAAGAAAGTGATGGTAAGGAGGATTCAGAAAAAGGAAACATGAATGTACCATCCCACTATCGAAAATTCACCATCCAAGACAGAAAAATCATAATGACACCACCAATAAGGGAAAGAATAAACCAAGAATCTTACGATCGGTCGGAAAATGCAAAACGGATAGACCTCGCGGTGCCAGGCAAAGAGCCTCAGCCTGTCTATAATGATTTAGAGCCTGAAGAAGAAGAAAGGCTAACACAACTTCTCAAGAAGTATAAAGATGTGTTTGCATGGTCCTACAAAGACCTCAAAGGAGTTGATCCATCGATATGCCAACATACAATTCCTTTGAAATCAGATGCCAAACCTAGCAAATAGCTTCCTTACACATATAATGACACATTCGCTGTTAACCCTCACGGCTCACAGGCACCCTATCACCTACCACAGACGTTCTAACCTACGGCGGACATTGTATTATTTACTTGGTAGATTCAGGTACCGGGCTTGTCGGTCCAATAGGAAAAGGGTAAGAGTGATCGCAGATGAGAGGCGCACTCTAACTGGAACATTCAAGGGATTAGTTGGCTAAGCATGGGCGCCCAAGTGTGAATGGGGTGAGCTCATATAAAAGTCAACTAAACCTAAAATTCACTCATTCTCTCATTTGTGCAATAGAAGAGTGCTCTTGCTCCATCTCCATCTTCTTCTTCTTCATCTCCTTGTGTGTGTATGTATGCGTGAGAGAGAGAGAGAGAGTGCGATCGAGCATTGCAACGACGGCACGACGGCGGCGAAGCGGTTGAGCGCGGCGAAGCGACGGCTCCTTCTTCTTCGCGAGCGAGGAATCCTCCACGAAGCAAGTGTAGAGCGGTGAGTGACACACCATCGTCTTCTTTGAGCTTACTAGTTTAGGCTTGTTGTGTGCTTGGAGCCATTTGTGGCTCGCACAAGGTGTATCGGCAAGTTCCTTGCATTGACATGTGCGACATACATGCACATTTTTGGTGCCGCTGCCGGGGATTGCCATACACTAAGCTTGAATGGCACTCTGTGCTTCTTTTGTGGTGCAATTTCTATTGTAGGAAAGGTAAGGAAGGAGGGTGTGTGTGTTGAGAAGAGGTATTTGGTGTTATACTGTGTGTTTTTTTTGTTAATGGAGTTTTCAAAGGTACTGTGTTTATTCTCTGTGTATTAAGGTTGTTAGTTTTCTTTGTTAATGGAGTTTTCAAAGGTACTGTGTTTATTCTCTATGTACTAAGGTTGTTAGTTTTCTGTGTACGGTAAGTAGGAAGTAGATCTATGAGAGTTAATAGAGTGTGTTAGTGTGTAACAGTAGGTGTACTAGTTAGAAGTAGGTAGATAGAGTGTGTGTGTGCTCTCGTGCAGGCGGCGACGACCTTATCCTTTTATTTCTATTTTTTAAAAAATTTTAAAAAAAATTAAAGGCAGGACCGAGATCGGGAATATCTCCCACACCCAAGCCCAAGCTCACACTCAGGCCTAGGCCTCGGTCGCCTTTTTTAAAAAATGAATTTTAGCTTCACACATAGCTAAAAATCGATTTTTTGAGGACCAACGGAATGTCAGATGCCCGAAAATTGTGCTGTAAAGCACACATCAACCCTTTAAGTGATACGCTCATTTCGAGCTATCACACACTTTAATCAAAAAAATCAAACTTAAAAAAAACATTAAAAACGTAAAAAACACGAGTGAAAACGGACGCTTAAAAAAGGTAAGCGGTTAACCTTCGAGGTTATTCGCCGACGTTTGTAGGGTGCCAAAGGCACATGCATATGCGCTCTGGTCGTGTGCTAGAGACGGAGCAACTAGAGAGAATTTTGACTTACGCGAGTTCTCAATATCCACCTACTTTAGGTTCTGGACCCTCGGCGGGGACCCAAGGTAGTACAAACCAAAACCCGAACATAGCGGCTAGTGACTCTTCCTCTAACTACGACGTCATGGAGGGTTTCCCAATACCTAATCCTGATAGCTCGAGCCAAGACATGCATGCCATGGGTCCTCAGTCTGGGCCGAGCGTGCTTAGCCGCCTAAAGGAAACCTTTAGTGGAGCCACTCGCTCCGAACATGGTGCTAATGATGTAAATGAGGGGGGTGGGGAAGTAAATTCTCCATTCGTGACAAACGTAGACCCTATACCATTAGAGAATGTGCACGTGAATACTTCATTCACTGCACCTCCTGACTCTTCAGAGTTATTTCCCTCCGAGGTCATATACCCGATGGTAGAAGCCTTGCCGAAGTGCAAGAGGTTGAGCGATATATCCTTGCAGCGAGGAAAAAGGAAGTCGAGAGCTTACGCAAGGCGGAGCAATGAAGAGAGTTAAAAGCGAAATCTTCTATGTCAATATCCTTGCTAAGAGATCAATCAAGTGCTCCTAATTTAGCAACCGCTAAGGGCCAACCCCTAGAAAGCAACATTGCATCTAGCTCAAAGGACACCCCTAGCACCTCAATCCTAGATGGAGTGTTCTTAAATGAGAACTGGGAGTACGAATTACAAACAGAGACTCCGACCGACCTATACACAGGTCACACCTATCATGTGGGTTGGTTAGATGTCCTACAATCCACAATGGGTGCTACTAGTGTAGAGGATCAACAACAAAGAGTTTGTGAGGTCATCCATAGGGTCATTGAGTTAGAGAGACAGAACAAGGGGATCAACATGCCTTCAACGGGTCTTATGAGATTCTTGGATACAGGGAAGGCTAAACAACCGACCTTATCGCAAATGGAGACTCCCTCGGTAAGTCCGATGGATCCCCCATATGTTGTTTCTCCAAGGGTCTCAGTGCAATCTGAGCCCACAAGTGATAGCTTCACCTTTCCAAGTCTAGCTCATCTTTCCCTTGATGACACCACGGCTACCATTCCTACCCCAATGATGGACATGCCGAGAAACACGCCATGGACCTCATTTGTTAGTAAAGCACCACTACATGGTAGCTCAATGTCTGCAACAGTACCTACAAGTGTGTACCAATCGTATGCACCTATGGGTCATCACACTCATGTAGTCCCTACCCCTCCCATTGTTTCAACTACCTATGCTCCACAACCACAATACACAAGTTCTTATTTCCATGGGACTATACCGGGCATGTCACATCCGACGTCTGCTATGCCTAGGGCCACTCATATGAACTATGGACCACCAGATGGCACAACATCGTACCCAACGTGGAACCCAAGGGCTTCCTATGCGCCAAGCCCAATGCCAATACCTACTCCACATGTAGTCTCTGGAGCGTCTTCACCCACGGTGCCTGCTCATTTAGGTGACTTGGCAACATTTACTCAAGCTATCGGTCGATCTATTGCTGAGAATATACGTTACACGCCTGATAGAGAGCCTAGAAGTAAGGCAGTACAAATAGCCAAGCTCACACAAAAATCTAGTGGAGACGGGGATGTGAGAAATCATATTGAAGTGTTTGAACAAATATGCGATTCTCTAGGAGAACACGATGACCTACATAAGAGCAATGCTTTAAGCCTAACCTTAAGTGGAAAGGCTGGGGCATGGTATAGAACCCTAAGGGTGGAAGAAAAAATGATTTACCCTACTCTTAGGAGACTGTCCTTAAAAGAATACATACAAGAGGGAGTGCTTTGGGGTGTAGCCTCTCAGCTCTAGAAAGCCCAACGAGAGGAAGGAGAGTCGGTGAGAGACTTTATAAGTCACTTGAAGCATTTGAATTCTCGTTGTAATCCAAATGAGCGCTTCAATAATAACCAATTGCTTGATAGATTCATTAGGGGATTATGACATGAGGATATCCACAATGGCCTAGTCATTAGAGGTATCACCACTTGGGAAGCAGTCACCACCAATGCGATCCAATTGGAGGATAATTTAATGATTCAAGGAGAAAGAGTGTCTGTTGAAACTAAATCTATTAGCTCGCAAGCATCAGGGCATCAGCCAATGACCCTAAAGCCTATTGCTAAGGAGCCAAAGATATCTGAGATGACTTTAGCAGATCTCACGAAGGCTATTCAAGAGAGTCTTAGAGACAATCGTGCTCCGCAAAACAATCATATGTATCCATAAAGGGAGCAGCAATGGTGCTCAGTATGCTATGGACCGCATAGTACCAGTGAATGCCCTACTTTTAGAGTAAAATTCAATGGGAACTGCAATGCATGTGGAAGGTATGGTCATCAAGCTAAGGATTGCATAGTATTTAAGCGCGCGATGGCCAATAAACCAACCTTAGCATGGACAGACACACCTCGAGTGCCTGCATTGATGCCGGCCCCACCTCTTGAACAAACAGCACAACACATGGTCCCTAGGGCCCAAAATGTTGTTCAAACAACACCCTTACCACCTCCAGCGCTAGGACCGCAACCACCACATTCGAGAATCACTTCTATGAATCAAGTGGGTTGTGAGTCATCTATTTCTTGTTTGGAAGGCTGTGAGGAACATATAGATCCTAATATCGCCTATGAGATGGATGTGCTTGAAGAAAGTCCACAATACTACATGGAGGACTATTGGGGACAAGTCAAACCTGTATATCAAGTAGCTGCTCTTGCGGCAAGAGGCCAAAATATCAATTACACTTCTAAGAGACCACCTCTTCAATGCTATGAGTGTGGAGGTCCACATCGTGTAGCAGAGTGTCCTATTAGGCTACAAAAGAACGCCACACTAATGCAAACCAATCAAGCAAGCACGTCTACAATGCCGATACTCATGTGTAATCGATGTGGCATAGATCATTTGATTGCCCAATGTCCAAATAATCCAAATGCACCGAAGATCACTCCATTAAACTTGATTGAAGTTACCGAGGAGCCATCACCAAGTACACCCGTGGTACCAGTAAACGTACTCACACGATCGATGCTCCAAAAACAAAATTATATTCTTGAGGAAAGAGACACGGCATCAATTGCCCAATCTCAGAAAAAGAAGAAAACACAAAGAAAGAGATCATAAAAAGCAGCGAAGTCAGACCCTAGAGACCCCAGTTCAAAGACCGACATAGGGACTGGTGACGACCCCGTATATATGAACGACGCTGAAGAAGATTCTGATTCAGGTGAAACCATGGAGACCAAAACGACCACTAACATAGAAACCAACAAGGAAGGTCTTCATGAGCCACAATGGCCAGGATCCAAAAAGAAGATAGGAACTTACCCAAACCCTACAGAGGAGATTGAGCAAGTCAAGCAATTAAGGAGTTTGGTAGAAGATACCCAAAGGGATCTAGAACGAGCACCTAGGAAGATCCAGATTACAGACACCGTGTTCCCTACGCAACAACAACCTCACCAAGTCCATAGACCCTTGGACATACCTAGTGTCATCCAAGAAGAAAGTGACTTAAAGTCATGGGAAAGTGGGCGTACTCACTTCTTCATGGAAGGAATGTTTACAGAGGGACTACCTGATCCTATCGAAGAAATGGAGATCCCATCTTCCCCATGTCAAGGGACTCAAGGCCAAAAGGTGCTGTTAAACATTTCCAAATTGATGGATTTCATGTCTTCAGAAGTTAGAACCACCATCATGTCCAAACTATATAAAGGCCCTGAGCTATTCTCAACTCTTCGAGCCTTCCTCAATGGAGAACTGAAGTTTGGGCTAGCACAATTTGCACAGATGGATGGAGCTGGGGAGATGCCAATAGAGGAGGAATACATAGATCCACAACCCAACCTAGATGAGAACCTTGTTATAGAAATACATGTTAACAAGTTGGGACAATACTTTGTGGGTGATGAATCCAATGCGACTATACCAATCACTACTAAGGGATTAACTGTGAAGGGAATCCTTGATGGTGGCGCTGGGGTTAGCATTGTGACTAAAAATTGCTGGGAAACTATGGGAAGACCTCATCTTGCGACCACAACCATAGTAGTGAAGATGGCCAATGGGTCTATTGTTAAACCTATTGGGATGCTATAAGATCTCAAGATCATGGTCTTTGGACATAAAATAAGGATTACCTTTATTGTTATGGATTTCTCCAAACACACTATGGCATCGGAGATGATCTTAGGACGTTCTTTCATGAGGGAAGCAAAAATGGTGCATGACTGGTCCAAAAACCATGTCTACCTGCAGTTCCAAGATTCTGTCATTCGAGTGGATCTTGTGACGGGTCGAGCACATCCTCTAGGAAACAGGTTTATAAATGATCATAGATCTGACACCACAGTTCACTCGGCCCCATTGCAGTATTGTTACACGTGTAAAGCAGACACTAATGTTGGGGAAGATTCTCCTTATATGGATGTACTACCTGGGATGACTGAGTCGGACAATGTGGATTGGGTTCACCTAGCAACAACCATAGACACTTGGGGAAATAGGGGGACGACCTGGGTAACACTTGAGGGGGATGAAATACCACCACTTGTACCCTTAAACATGTTAGAAGCAATGCATATAGCTTCTGATGATCTACAAGATGAAAGTTTCACTAGCATTGAAACCAGTAGCGCCTCACAAGACTATAGCCTACACGATTTGGGGTCAGAATCATCATTTGAAATTGACTCTGAGGATGAAGAATCTCAGTTAAATCTTAGTGCAAATGTGGGGACAAACCATTCAGGGCCCAGTGGTAACCTAGATGATAATCTATCCAAGGGAGCATAAGTAGTGATTCATCTAGTGAGTCTTCACTAGAAATCAACCGTAATCGAGAACTAAACAAGAAGAGTAAGAGATATAAGAGGCGACGATATCGAGCATATGTGCATGCTAGAATAAATGAAAATAAATCTACCGCAGAATGGCTTAATTATATAGGGGCATGTGATGCTCATCAAAAGTTGGTAGATAATTGGGGTGAATATCTTCAAATCGTTATGTGGTGTAGTCCACAACCCATTGACATCGCACAACTAGAGGCTACAGAGAAGCCAAAGTTGAGCCGTACCGTAAGGAGACGACAAAATCAAGAGTTAGCTCAACAACAAAAGGAATCAGAAGTTAAATCACAGTCCACAGAACAAAAGGACCCCACAGACTTACACCCTGCACCTGAACATTTCAAATCCTATACCACAGAGGAACGTAAGGTTGTGTATACAAAGGCTCAAAGAAAACCTATCGATGGGAGCAATGGAGTTTATGATGGTCTAGCGATAGTTAAGTAAATAGAGTTAGCAGACCTAGGAGAAGAGTCTAAACCTGTTTTCATTGCCCAAGATCTGACCAAGACTGAGGAGTGTGTACTTAAAGAACTTCTCAAGGAATTCAGGGATATATTTTCCTGGACTTATCATGATATGAAAGGTGTTCCACCTTCTGTGGTGCAACACACAATCCCTATGAATAGCATGGCTAAACCAATTCAGCAACGACCCTACCCAATGAATCCTAAATATGCAAAAATCATTCAAGAAGAGATTGAAAATCTTGTGGAAGCGGATTCATATACCCTATTGAGCACTCAGAATGGGTGTCACCAGTAGTGATTGTGCCAAAAAAGAATGGGAAACTCAGAGTGTGCGTGGATCTCAAGAGGGTCAATGCCGCCACTAGGAGGGACCATTACCCCTTGCCATATTCAGAACACGTGCTTGAAAGAGTTGCAGGGAAGGAAGCTTATAGCTTTTTAGATGGGTACTCTGGCTACAATCAAATCACAATTGCACTGGAGGACCAAGCTAAAACAGCCTTTATAACCGAATTTGGAGTGTTCGCATTTCGTGTTATGGCTTTTGGTTTAACCAATGCCCCTGCTACCTTTCAAAGATTAATAAACACTACTTTTAGAGAATATTTGAGGGAGTTTTGTGAAGCTTTCTTAGATGACCTTTGTGTTTATTCCTCTTGGAAAGAACATCTATCATGCTTACGAAAAGTGTTTGAGAAGTGTAGATTGTATCGCATCTCCTTAAACCCTTTCAAATGCCAATTTTGGGTTAAACATGGAGTCATTTTACCGCATATAGTGTCCAAAAATGGGATTTCCACATATGAGAGCAAAATTAAAGCCATTGCTGAATTGCCACCACCTACAAATTATAAAGGAGTTCAAAGGTTCATGGGCCATGTTGGTTATTACCGACGGTTTATTTTAAACTTTGCCGAGATAGCTCGTCCTTTGTACAAGCTTCTTCTTATTGAGTTCCACTGGACTGCGGAGTGTGACCATGCTTATGAGTCATTGAAAAAGACCTTGACTAGCGCTCCTATTCTACGAGTGCCCAATTCATGTGCATATTGATGCATCGAACTTTGCTATTGGGTGTGTTCTAGCTCAACCAGGAGAACATAAACTGGACTACCCCATTAGCTTTGCAAGTCGTCAGTTGAATGATGCCAAAAGAAATTACACCACTACAGAGCGAGAAGGTTTAGGTATGATTTATGTAGTGAAGAAATTTCGCTACTACCTTCTGGCCAACAAGTTTGTGTTCTATGTTGATCATCAAGCCTTGTTGTATCTAGTAAATAAACCTTGTTCCACGGGAAGAATTACACGATGGTTGTTAATTCTCCTTGAGTTTGATTTTACCGTTGTTGTGAGACCTGGTAAAAGACATGTCATGGCTGATCATTTGTCTCGCATACCCAATGGTGAAGCCCCTACTGGAGTCGGTGATGAATTGCCTGATACTTCTCTATTCCTAGTCGAAACCATACCTGAATGGAGTGAGAAGATTGTGAACTTTCTAGTTAATGGTTTTCCACCCAAAGAGCTTCGTAAAGACAGAGCTCGAAAACTGTTAAAAGAATGTGAACCTTACTCTCTCATTGCGGGAACTCTCTACAGGCTATGGAAGGATGATATTCTTAGACGTTGTGCCCGTGAGGATGAGTATTTATACATACTACAAGATGCCCACATGGGTATAGCCGGAGGACATTTCTCAGGGGAACTAACAGCTAGAAAGGTGTTGCAATCAGGCTATTGGTGGCCAACCTTATTTAAGGATGCATCACTTTTTGCAAAAGGATGTGATGAATGCCAACGTTACAAGATCACACAACAAAAGGATATGATGCCCTTACATCCTATTAAAGTGACTCAACCATTTGAAAAATGGGGTTTGGACTTTGTAGGCCCAATAAGTCCGGCAGCTCGTAGCACTCAATCTCGATATATTATAGTTGCCACTGACTATGTGACAAAGTGGATGGAAGCCAGGGCGACACGTAAGGCCGATGCGAGGTCAACTGCCAAGTTTCTCTTTGAGAAAATTATTACAAGATTTGGTTTTCCCTTTGAGATTGTGAGTGACAATGGTACTCATTTTATAAATGGAGTAATAAAAGAACTCACTACTACCAACTTTATGATAGCTCACCATAAATCCACACCTTATTATCTACAAGAAAATGGCCAAGCTGAGAGCACCAATAAGACTTTAATCTCTATCTTAACCATCGCACAAATTGGGATTTAAAGCTTACATCAGCTCTATGGGCTTATCGTACTGCGTATAAAGTTGCCATTAACTACACACCATTCAAGATGGTGTATGGACAAGAAGCGGTTATGCCATGGGAGTTTGTCGTTCTTAGTCTTCGAGTAGCTTCTCAAGAAGGTTGGGATGGTAACCCCTTAGTTGAGTGATTATATATCCTTGAAAGGCTAGATGAAGAGAGGCAATTAGCCGTGCAAAATGCACTTGTGGAGAAAGATAGGAGGAAGAAATGGTTTGACCGTCATCTAAAGAACAAAGATATCAATGTTGGTGATAAAGTCCTTATGTATGGAGTGCGTAACGAAAAGAAAAAGTTGAAATATGCGGGAAAAGGACCATATAGAGTATGTGAGATCACCCCACAAGGAACCATTCGTGTGGAGACTCTTGATGGAGTTGAAACCATTGGATTCCTCAATGGGAGCAAATTTAAAAGATACTATGATCCTTTAAGCCAAGAGGAGTTGCGTGCCATCCATACAAAAAAGGCAGCCAAGGCACAAATAGAATTGAAGAAGATACAAGTTCAAGTTGCGGCTAAGGAGCGACAACAATGTATAAGACGAAAACGAGAGGCTAACCTTGGAGTCACACATGCATTCCACATTGAAATCGATGAGGATTGGTTGGACTCTGACACACCTCTACGATACCCTATTGAGCTAAACAGCACCTATGGAAATGTTCTATATAACGCCTTATTGGACATGGGTGCTAAATATAATCTGCTATCATATGGGGTGTGGTGTCAGTTAGGGAAGCCACCTCTATATGAGAGTATTATCCAAGTCAAGGGTGTCAACAAGAAAAAAACAGTAGTTTTTGGAATCTGGCACACTTCTGTCAGTTATGACAATGGGGTTGTAGCTCAAGACTTTTTGGTCATGCCTATTGGAACTATGGAGGGTAATATAAACCTAGGACACACGTGGATGATAGCCACCAAATGCACTATTGATTGGGGGACAGGGGGTGTCACAACACAGAAACCAACTCTTAGCCCTGCCACGCAAGCCATAGTCCCTGAGATATTGCCTCTTAAGGAAATAAAACCCAAAACATTGCATGTCCAAGAGGTTGAACCATATGTCCCCATAGCCCAAGTCTCTAGAGCTTCAACTGATGTAGCTGAAATAAAGCTTGAGACACACAAGACCCATCCCAATATAACAAAGAAAACATACAAGTGGGTCCCTAAAGCTTCTTTAGCAACCATAGCCAATGCTAAAAGACAGGAGCCTAGTAAGAGACGTCCCATTCGCCCCAAGAAATGTAAAGAAATGTTGCGTTGGATTCCTAAAAAACTATTGGAAGCCCAAGGCTACTATGAAGGAAATGATCAAATCTGGGTGCCAAAACATAAATTGTGCTCTTACTTGTCACCGGGCCCATGTGAGCTCAATCCTGTGGCTCCAAAAAAAATTGAAGATCGTGGAAAGGAAAAAATCACGGAATGCGACACACCCGCTCCAGAGCTAGTTTGGGTACCAAAGAAAGAACGATTTGTTCCACCTAGCTCAGGAATAGGGAAAGCAAATGAAGCTTCTTGCTCTTCATGTAGCTCCTATACGGAAATAGAAGCTTCGACACAACCTCCACCTACCATTGTACATATCCATACAAGCAAGAAAGAGTTTACACCTCCCGTTGTAAGTTCACCACCTACAACGATGTTGCAAATAAAATCATGGCAGAGTACCTTACCACCCTTGCAACTAGATGAAATGCATAGAGCGGTCAAAAACTATTGGTTAAAGCCTTCACCTATAACAACTTGGAACAACTGGTTTCAAAGGGTGACGACATCATTTCAAACAGTATGATCTACCCAAGGAAGAGAGGAGTGTTTGTTGACATCCATCATTCACTTGCTTCTCTCTCAAACTTTCTCCCTGACCTCTTAATCTCCAATCTTAGGGAATGTATATATAAAGCCTTATACTCACAAAAACAAGATAAAAAAGTAAAAGAGCAAGAGCCATAACACAAAATCATAAAAAAACATTATGCACAAGAACACGACCCTTGTAATATTTGCACTCTAACCATCATCTATTTGCGTGTACAGATATGGCTAGTATGCTAGAGTCATCCACTCCTGCCTTGGGTGAGAGGTACCCTCGTTACTTTTCACAAATTTTTCACATGGTCTTTCCGGTGCTTGCATGTGAATGGGATTTGGTAAGTACGCTAGCATGTGAGAGGAATTTTGAGGACTTAGAGTGGCTGATACGTCTCTTGACCACGACTGCTCCATACTTAGTAGAGAGTGTTTCTCCCACTGCACAAGCCCATCCTTTTGACCAAGATGACTATAGGCGTCTAGTGACCTTCTTAGTAAACATGGGTACCTATGATGAAGAAGAAGATTTACATGACTACATGGATGGCACATATGGTCTCATGGATGATGACTTTGTTTATCTTGACGACGAGGATAGGGGTTTAGCCTTAGGGTTTCCCCCCAATCTCTACAATATCCTATTCCCTTGACTCTCTAGGGGGAGTGCAAATACTTCGGTTATGATTCCTTATGTTTTTTTTGTTGTGTTCAATAAGTGTTGGTACCTTTTCCCACTGATGTGCCTCCTAGAGGTATTCTTTGTGTTTCTTAGTGTGTACAGGAACGTGTTGCTGTGGTTAGGATTTGGACCTTCATGGGATCTTTCTCTCATTCACACTTCAAATCAAGCGCGACCATCGACACAAACAGGTGTTTCTTGTCCATTAGCATTGTCTCTTATCTTTTTGCATCCATGTTTGTCTGCTTTGATTGTGATTGGTAGCATAATATTCAGCATAGTTTGCTTAGTACCAAACATTAAATTCAATGAATTTTTTGTCATAATCACTTATCTAGATTTAAAAATCAAGCAATCCAACTAAGCTAGTTTGACTAAGTTAGGTGTTAGAGATCTTCTCTTAATACCATGGGGAATGCCTTCCTAATAATCAATGGTTACTTAGGTTCTTAATCCGATTTAGGCAGCACTGTGTGAAATGTACTAGGGCTTTCTAGTGGGCTTGACCCTATTGACCTTTAGCTTAAGTATTATAAAGGGAGTTTACTTGTGTGATGAGCCTGTGGAGGTGTATCAGTGTTATCTGACCCCCCAAAGTTACAAATTAAAATGTTGAAAATGAACAAACAAAAAATCAAAGTGCCATATTGTAAAATCTTAAGCTGAAAGAGAAATCTCAGCTTGATTGGGTACTTCACTCACATGTATCGCCTATGGTACTAGAGCCCTAGAGGTTCCTAGTGTGGGCGCTTTTCCTTGAAAAGCAAAAAACCCAAGGCATACAAAATAAGCACACACATCAAAATTGAATCACTGTGAAAAGACTTTGGGGGGTCAAAGAAAAGGTAATCATTCAGGCGATGATTTCATGAGAAATTCCTTTTATCGTAGCTTAACTACAAGGTCTTCTAGGTATAGCCTCTAGTCAGCCCTCGAACATGAAATACTTGGCTCTCGTGATTAAACAACTTAATTGACCAAAGAAAATTAAGAAGCTTACCCATGGTATTAATAGGCGATCTCTAGTGCCTTTTGACCGTTAAATTAGTGACCCCAGACTTGTTTAATTTTTTACCTTTACATATGTTTATGCATTTGATTATATTGCAATTTAATGTTTATTGCTGACAAATTGTTTAAAATTCTGTTACCAATCAATTTGTCTGCCTAAAACTGCATATGCTTTTTAATCGCTTATGAGAATGCAATTACTGTGTCAGTGTTGTTTGATTTTGCAGTGATTGAAGAAGGCTAAGGATATTCATCTCAAATGCTCTTCCACCTCGACGAACGAGCTTCAACTCAATAGCTTCCGAGGACGGAATCTACATCAGGAAGGGGGGCATGTTAACCCTCATGGCTCACGGACACCCTATCACCTACGACGGACGTTGTAACCTACGACGGACATTGTATTATTTATTTGGTAGAGTCAGGTACCGGGTTTGTCGGTCCAATAGGAAAAGGGTAAGAGTGATCGCCGATGAGAGGCGCACTCTAACTGGAACATTCAAGGGATTAGTTGGCTAAGCATGGGCGCCCAAGTGTGAATGGGGCGAGCTCATATAAAAGTCAACTAAACATAAAATTCACTCATTCTCTCATTTGTGCAATAGAAGAGTGCTCTTGCTCCATCTCCATCTTCTTCTTCTTCATCTCCAACTATGCACTGTTTTGACTAAAATTGTATCAGAGTCAAGGACAGACTGGGATCATCAATTATACTCAACAATATGGGCATACAAGGTAGCTTACAAAACATCAATTAGAACAACACCGTACAACATGGTGTTTGGTCTAAACGCTATATTACCCATAGAGTTTTTAGTTCCAACTCTACGAGTAGCGAAACGCTTGGAATGGACAGGGCATGAGCTCTCTTCAAGAATAGATGATCTTGAAAAGCTAGATGAACTTCGACTGAGAGCTGTAGCTTCGATCTATGCTAAAAAGAGAAGACAAAAAGAGTTTTTTGACAAGCATGTGCATACAAAAGAGTTCAAAACAGGTGATTATGTACTTGTTTATACTTTGAAGCAACATGCCAAGAAACTTAAAAAGCGAGGGATGGGACCCTTTGTGATTAGTGACTTATCACAAAGTGGAGCTGTCAAACTTGCTACATTGGTAGGAGAAGAAATGCCAAATTGGATTAGTGGGTGTCGGTTAAAAAAGTATCATTTACCACTAACACAGGATATGCTTCAACAAATCCATCAAGAAAAACAACGGATGAAGGAGAAACAGAGGGTACGAGAAGAAGCACAAGCAGAAGCAAAAGAACGCATTGCAAAAAGAAGGCTTCTACGACAACAACAACAACAACAACAAAGTGGATCACCATTACAAATAAATGCTATTTGATTAACGAATTTTGGTGGAAGACACAGTGGAACCAATAATTGCAGTCAAAGTGGGTAATAATCAAGTTGAATCGACGGCATTGCTTGATTCCGGAGCTCAAGCAAATCTGATCTCTTATAAATTATATAAACAGATCAAGCTCGAAGATCAACTACATCCTACTCAACAAGTGCTGGAAAGCAGTACATCACATTCACTAGGAACATTGGGCTAGACGATATTGCATGTACAAATACATCAATATGTTTACCCCCACAAGTTTTATGCGGTTGAGGATGTGAGCACACTACACCCCATGTTGTTGGGACAACCTTGGCAGAAAGAGTATAATGTGCAGATAGATTGGAATTTGGATACAGTCAAAATTCCGCATGCACAAGAACAACAGGTGGTAGCCTTTGCTCAGCCAACCCGGAAGCACCAGATGATAGCACCATCATCACTGGATAAAGAACAAAAAGGATGGGTGCCAATAAAGCACAACAAGATACCGATGGAGAACAACCAAGGAACTGCCGACCATGTTCACTACAAAAATAAGACAACACAGACCACAGTGAATAGATCAAGGTTAGCAACACGTGAAAAACAAGTATGGGTACGAAAGGATAGAGGCAACCTGGCATACAAACCACAATACAACAACAGAAGTCAACAGAAGAACACAGTTAAACCAACCACCAAGGGAATAAAAAAGATATGGATCCCAAAGAGAATGCTCAGTAACCACTTAAATGCGACTCGCATTTGGATCCCCAAACCAAAGCAACAGGAACTCCCTTCAGTACAAGCAACACCAGTAGCCAGACACTCACTACATATGAAACCGGCAAACCGATCTATGTGGGTGCCGATCAGTAGAACAGCAATGACGACCAAGGACGAGGCAATAAACCTACAAAAGCCTCCAAAACAAAGCTACAAATGGCAAGCAAAAGAGAAAAAGATTACGGCCAATTCAGCCTCGACAATTCTCTCCATGGAGACAACCACGGCCATATCGACAGTAGCGGCAACCCAAGCAACTTTTGCAAAAAAGACGATCAAACAGAGAGCTGTAGAGTTAAAACTTTTACTTGCAAAGAAAATCCACCAACCAAATCACAACAAACAGGAAACCTCGACGTCGAATGCCAATAAGCAACTTGCTTATTCCCTCCTCTCGCACAGCATTAATTTTTTCCATGCATTGACTGAGTATGCATCAGATAGGGCCACATTACAAGGCCGCGCATTAGTACAAATTTTAACCCATGAACTGCACATACCCTGAGGCGATACCTTGTCATCCAGGAGGACTCCAACTAGGAGGGGGGGAGGCATTCTCAATGCGGACCCAATGAAGGTGAAAAGAGCAAAAAAGGGCAGGTTTTTTGACTATTTTGAAGGGTTTTTGTTTGATTGCAATTTTTTTTGGACTGACCTAAGTACATATGCCCTTATACAGCACGAGTCTACAAGTATATGGGGCCAAACGCCAAATTATGCCTCTAGGTGTGTGTGTGTGTGTGTGTGTGTGTGTGTGTGTGTGTGTGTGTGTGTGTGTGTGTGTGTGTGTGTGTGTGTGTGTGTGTGTGTGTGTATGTAAAAATAGCCATTTTTCGGAAAAAATATTGGTAAAACAGAGAAATTCGGCCATAAAAATTGCATGTGAGTGTACATAGTGTTTTGCGGTGATGTTTTTGAATTATTGTGAATTTTGTGGATTTTATGGGGTTATTTTGTTATTTTCTTTTTAATTTTACTAATTATCGATAGAAAAACTTCAAAAATACAAAAAGCAGGTGAAAGATGGTCATAATGAAAAACAAAAAATATGAGGATAATCAGTGACTATAGGACAACCTATGGTACAATGGGGGTGCAATTATGTGAATGGAGCGGAAGGCGTGTTTTGGCCAGATTTTTGGCCAGATTTTGACCGAAACGTCAAATTTCTCGAAAACTAGGCAAACGGAGTCCAAATCAAGAACTTTTCGAGCCTAAACCGCATCTCGCAAGAAGTTAGGAGCACATGTCAAATTTCATAAAGAGTGGTCCGGGGACCCCCATTATAAGATTTTTTCACTTCACTTAGAGCTCATTTCTACTATTTCCTTCTTGAGAGAGAGCTCTTGCCACCTAGAACGAACCGGACTTCCAGCTGCTTCTACGACGTGCACGACCACGCGACAGGCTCTAGATATGAGAGGTAGGCTCACCACCTTGAGCTTTTCGCATATGTTTGATGTTTTATCGCGAAAACTAGTGTAGGGTTCACACGTGGAACGGGCAGTAGAGACCTACAGGTAGAGGTAGCCACCTAACGGCTAACCCAATAGCAATAAGGCTTCATAGGGAGTTTACCCTAGCATAGGAGACCACTCTTGAATGCACAAAGGCGGCAAAAAAACCATTGGGAAAAACCCTAACTTCTAGAGCCCTGCAAGAGGCCACCAAGTGGTAAATCGGTGGAAAGTCGCCCAAATGCTACCAAAACTCATGGGTAGGAGCATCTCGACATGCTCTACAAGGCTATATAGCCCACATGGCCATAAGGCGACCCAAAGCGGGACTAAGCTTCAGAAACGGCATCAGACACGCAAAGCGTCAACTGGCTCTCAGGGCCAAAGCAGATGTCTGTTTGCCACCAAACTTCACGTGCGGCTTTGCTAGACCATCAACAACCAAGTCCTATGGTGGTAGACCACCACAAGTGATCGATGGCATGCAAACGCAACCACAGGCGCTTCCAGAGCGACAAATCGCCAAACGAAGCTCCGATAAAGCCAAAGCCAACAAAAACCATATGGCAAGGTTCCCCAAAGAACCATGAAGCTATGGAGACTAACATCAAGAAATTTCATTGCCGAAAAGCACTCCAAGAGTCAGAAAACGACTCAGAGGCTCTGAAAGACAAACAGGGAGTTTCTATCTATCTTTTTGACTTTTTTATTGAAATAAGGCTTGAAGGGGACTCAAGGGGGCTAAGGCATATACTAGTAGCATTTCTTCCAAAGAATTCATCAGGAGACATCCTACGCGTAGGATGTCTCAAGGCCATGTTTGGGCACCAAACTCAATATCTCACCTCATACACAGCTTCAACATAGCTTATACATGCTAGCCATCAAGTTCATCACATTTGGATAAGAGTTGACCTCATATGCATCAAAAAACGGAAAGTCATAGCATCGAGGCAATAAAGGTTCATAGACCTACCAAAACTAGTCCAAATCACATGAAACTTGCACAATATACTCATTATCACATTGCCAAGCTAAATGGGGAGTCAGATATGAAAAATAGTGAAATAGACATCCTACGTGTAGGATGTCTAAATGACCTATTTGACCTCCAACTGGTGTTTTTGAGTTCCACATATCTTTAGAACATCTTCACAAGCTCATATATCAAATTTCAAGCCAGACCTATCACATTTGGCCCCCAAAACCTCAAAGATGCCCTTTTCTGAGCCTAAAAACACTACACATGCTCGTAACAACACCAATACTTATCCAAATCAAAATCCAAGAACAGGGCCATGTTCTACATGCTAAGGGCTACCCACAGAACCAAAATCAAGTCGTTTTGAGAGAAGAGACATCCTACCCGTAGGATGTCTCCAGGGTCATATTGACCTTCTGTACAGGAATTGACATCATGGGAGTCTTTTACATGATATAAGAAGCTTATATATCAAATTTCAATCCAATTGGATATCATTTGTCCATCCATATAGGACATCCTACCCATTTTGTGAGCCAAAAGCCTAAATCTGCTCAAAATTGCACTTTTTGATGTCCAAACCAGATTCCAAGTACATAGCCATGTTGCACAGGTCAAGGGCCACATGCATGTCAAGTTTCATCAAAATCAGAGAAGGTAGATATCCTACGCATAGGATGTCTACATGCTTATTTTTCAGCCAAAAACCTATTGTGGGCACATGCATGGCTTCCCTAGTCCCTTTTGAGTTCTTATTTCAATTTTCAAGTCATTTGGGTAGTCAGAACTCAGTTTATCAGCTAATCTGTAAAAAGACGCTAACTTTGGACTACTGAGTGCAATACGATCCATGGCAGCCACAAAATCACCAGCAAAGAAGAAGAGGATGACTATCAAGGACTACTTAGAAGAAGTGGAGCCTTTTGTTATCCCAGAGGGAACCCTGAAGCCCACAAGCACTTGGATTCAAGATGACCTACTAGAAACCAATGATCTGAGAATCTACCAAGGAGTGTTTAAAGATCTGGAGGGAAATGCAGTGGAGCTACCCATGATCCCTCAAGAGCTCAATGAATTTGTCAGGAGCAAGATGGGGGACTACTTGGAGAAACTGGATCTCCACCATTACTTTGAAGCCTTGCCAGCAGGGATTGATGTTAAAAGAGTGTAGGAATTTGTCACCACAATCAAAGAGGACAGCATAGCCAGAGTTACAGATCTGCAAGGCAAGCCTAATACAATGATTGTCATCACAGAGAAGGTGGTGGCAGTAGCACTTGACCTCTCTAACAAAGGAGACAGTGTGACTAAGAGGCGGGATGACATTAAGATCTACTCAAAGAAGAAAAATAACTATACATTTGAAGATATTGCAAACCCAAAGGTGGCCATCATGAGCCAATTATACAATCAGTACTTCCACATGTGTACCAAGCGGCCACAGAAATACAGGATGCCACCTGGAGCTATTGCCACCACTTTCACTTGGGTGATGTAGAAGAGCCGCCCGAGGGAGATAAACTATGCCGCTTACATTCACGACAACCTTGTGAAAATGGGGACCAAAAATCCCACTTATCTTATCCCTAGTGAGTTGATAACCAAAGTCATCTATGGAGCATTGCATGCCAAGGGAAATTGGCCTCTACCTTCCTCCCAAAATGGTTGGCTCAAGCTGAAGGAAGACAAAGAAGAAGAGCCTCCTAAGGCTCCAAGGGTAGCCACAAGGTTGAAGCGCCATTTAGAGACAGTGCCAGAAGAGCCACCACAGCCCAAGAAGGGGAAGGAAGAAACCCTACAGGTGCCAGTAAAGGAAACAAAGTCACAAAAAGCAGCAAGGTTAGAAAGACTAATGGAGAGTTTCAGAGCTGAGAGAGCGCTAAAAGGGGATCTGAGCGAATTATGGAAGCCCTCACTTGAGGCTATGGATCATCTCGAAGGACTCAAAGGGATTGCTTTGAAGATTATATAAAGAATTTCGAGATCTTAGATGCTACAACTGAGAATATCCCAAATATAAATTTTACCGAAGAAGAAGTTGATGATGTGAGCCGGCAGCTGCTAGAAGAGCAGGAAGGGCAAGAAAGAGAGAGTAAAACAAAGGTTGATCAGGACTTCAAGAAGAAGCAACCAACTCCACCATCAAGCCGAGAATCCAGCCCTCCACCATCACCACCTCCTCCTAGTCCTCCTCAAACCCGACAAACTGAGGAGTTGAACAAATCTGATGGGCAACAAGACTCCAAGGAAGAGAAGAACAAAGAGGAAGAGTAGAAGGCATAAGTTGAACCAAAAGATGAGAAGCCAGATCCAGAAGAAAAAAACTATAGAATATTTCTTGATCTACTAGCTGCTGGATACTCTCAAGAAGAGGCAGCTAATGCAGCTTTTGAGTTGTCGAGCACTAGACCCAAAGAATATATGTTGAGCCCTCAATTGGTGGAGTTGAAGGAAATGGCCACAGATACAATGGATTTACAGCCACAAGCCAATGATTGGGATGAATTGATGCAAAGACTCACTGGGCTCAGAGCAAGGTCTATGGCCATTGAGAGTGAAATTGATAATCTCAAAGCAAATGAAGTTCAAATCAAAGCCGAGGTGGATTCCCTGCAAAAGCAATACCAAGAGAACACACCTGAAGTGTCTGTGGGCGAAGCATTGTAGTTGTTTTGGTCATAAGTTCCCAATGCAATTGCAGAGCGATGATACAACAGCCTTTCCAATAAAGCTGCTCTGTGTTTGATTGAAGGATTGGTGGTCGGGTTTTGGGTTGGTGATACTTCGGTAGTAGAATCTGTCGATGGATTCTTCTTTACCTTGTTGTTCTTTTACACAATCCAAATCTGCTTCCGCTTTGCTTGTGCTTGCCACAAACTCTTTGCGACCCAAACCTGCTTTGTTCCTTGTGTTGATTTCCTCGCCTTGAAATACCTAGGAGTTTCCGTGGATTGTACTGAAGGGAGTTCCTATTTACAAATCTTTGGGATCCAAATTTGCTTGCTATAGCTTTGTGCCGTCATGAACTTCTTTGGAATCCAGATCTGTTTCACTGTCCTTGATTGTCTGGAATCACTCTGTTGTCTGGTATTGAAGACTCTGTTTTCCACCTTTGTGTTCTCTGGCACAACCTTTTTTGGTCTCCATACCAACTTTGACTCCGTTTTTTCCCAAGGTTGAGCTGTTATATTATTGCTTGTCTTCCTTATCCACTGTTGGGAATTCCTCGTCGAAGAGTAATCCGGTTGTATAGAAACTTTTGGTTGCCATTGCTTCTTCTTTTTCTCTGGTTGTTGTTTACCTTTGTCTTTGGATTCGTCCTTTGGAGTTGGCTCTGCTCCTTTGGTGAACTTAACTGATTGACTTTCACCTTCGTATTTGATAAGCACTGATTTAGAACTCCAGTCAATCATTGCATTGTATTGCTTCTGCCATGGTTGTCCTAGCAATATTGGTTGTTGTGTAGCTTGGTCTTCAACCACGTAAAACATATGAGGATACACATAATGGTTAATCTGTATATGTAAAACTGTGCATCCGACAGTTTTGATTGAATTCTCAGAGTAACTCTTTAACTCTTGCTTGGCAGTTTGTAGTTTAGTGTCATTTGTCAATTGTCTATACAAACTGAGTGACAGTAGGTTAGCTTGAGCTCCTGAATCCAATAGTGCTCTGGCTTTGATTTGGTTGGTTCCCATTGCGCTGTTTCTGACGCAGTAGTCTTCTTTTCTCCATTCTTTCCTTCGCCTCGGCTTGCGCTTCCTCCACAATCATTTTCTTTTTCTGGACACGCAACTTTTCTTGATGTATTTTGAGAAGCATGTCTTGGGTTAGCGGCAAAAGATACTTTTTCACTCTGCATCCACTAATCCAATTGGGCATTTCTTCTCCGTCTAATGTAGCAAGCTTGACGGCTCCACTTGGTGATAGATCTTTAATCACCAGAGGTCCCATCCCTCGCTTTTTAAGCTTCTTAGCATGCTGTTTCAGAGTGTAAACGAGGACATAGTCCCCAACCTTAAACTCTTTAGTCCGCACATGCTTATCAAAAAATTCCTTTTGTCGCCTTTTTTGAGCGTAGATAGAAGCTACTGCTTTTAGGCGAAGCTCATCTAGCTTTTCCAGGTCATCTATTCTATCAGAAAGCTGGTGCCCTGTCCACTCTAGATCCTTAGCCACCCTTAAGGTTGAAATCAAGAATTCTATTGGTAAGATAGCATTTAGCCCAAAAACCATGTTATATGGAGTCGTTCCTATTGATGTTTTATATGCTACCCTATATGCCCATAATGTTGAATGCAACTTCTGGTCCCAGTCAGTTCTCAACTCAGATACAATCTTCGTAAGGACCGTGCATATGGTTTTGTTTGTTGCTTTAGCTTGTCCGTTTGCTTGTGGATGATACGGAGCTGATTTCTTATGGATTACCATGAATTCATCTAGAAGGATCTTTATCACTTCATTTATAAAATGTGTGCCTCGATCACTCACAATTTCTATTGGCAACCCATATCGTACAAAGACGTATTCATACAGAAATTGTGCCGTGGTCCTGGCATCTGCTTTTTGAGTTGCCTTTGCTTCGACCCACTTTGTTAGATAGTCTGTAGCCACAATGATGTATTGTGCATGAGTCTTATATGCAGGAGGTGAAATGGGTCCGACATAATCAATCCCCCATTTTGCAAAAGCTCTTGCCCCCATCATTGGTCTAAGCGGCATATCATCTCTTTTAAGTGGTACTTTGGTCCGCTGACAATCATCGCACCGTTTAACGTATTCCTCAATGTCCATATATAATGTTGGCCACCATATTCCTGCGGCTAAGACAAGTTTTACTGTCTTATCACCTGAGAAATGGCCTCCACCTACTCCTCCACGAGCTTGCTCTAGGATTATCACATACTCAGACTCTGATGCGCAAATCCTAAGCTGGTTGTCTTTACATCTCTTATAGAGTTGATCTCCTATTAAAGCGTAATCTCTAGCTTCTGTCTCTACAGATTTCTGACGAGCTTTTGACGTTCTTCTGGGAAAGTTCTATTTGTGAGATATTCAACAATATACTGACTCCATTCTGGAGCGATCATTATCTAATATAATGTCGAATACTCTGCTGGCGGTTTTGATGAACATACAATACATACAGTGACATATTCATGTACTCTTTCTTGCATTCCTGGCCAATAGACTCCCAATTGTAACAAATTCCTATATGTGTTCCTTCTTGAACAATGAAATGCACATTCCTGAACATGTGCTTCGCGCAGATATATATTATATTCCTCAGGATTGATGCATAGTCGTAAAACATGATCATTTCCCAATTGATACAACCTTCCTGCAACCAATTGAAGATTCTTGGATTGCTGAATAGCAATATGTTTCTGGTTGTATTCTCTTCCATCGAACTCTCCTCCATAGGTTAATAGGTTAACGACATTTTGAGACCACTTCGGTATCATTTCTATGTTGAACAAGTACGCGTCTGGCATGTCGTCATCTACTCCTATAGGGTCTTCTCCATTCGTCAATCGCGAAAGATGATCAGCTCTAAGATGTGTTTTTCCTTTCTTTACTACTACCGTGAAGTCGAATTCCAGTAAGATAATGAACCATCTCACTATTCTCCCCGTATTGCATGGTTTATTCACTAGGTAGAGCAAGGCTTGGTGATCCGTAAAAAACACAAACTTGTTGGCTAGAAGATAATGCCGAAATTTTTTCACAGCATATATCATTCCTAATCCCTCTCGCTCTGTTGTGGTGTAATTCTTCTCTGCATTGTTGAGCTGTCGACTGGCGTAACAGATAGGAAAATCCATGTTTCCTTCTTCTGGCTGAGCCAGAATGCATCCTATTGCATATGCCGAAGCATCTATATGCACATGGAATATCTTCTCCCAATCTGGTGATTTCAAGACTGGAGCAGTAATGAGTGCCTCTTTCAATTTCTTGAACGATTCCTCACACTCCTCTGTCCATTCAAAGTTCACTATTAGCCTGTAAAGTGGTTGGCCTATTATAGCGTACATGTAAATGAATCGTCTATAATATCCGCAATGTCCCATAAAGCTCTGTACTTGTTTTGCATTGGTTGGTCTAGGCATATCCACTATAACTTTTATCTTCTCTAAATCCGTGGATATTCCGTTTTGTGAGACAATATGTCCCAGAATTCTGCCCTGTCGGACCATAAACACACATTTCTCAGGATTGAGACAAATGCGATATGTCCTACATTTCTCAAATACTTTTCTTAGGTGTTTTAGATGCTCATCTCTCAGAAGAGAATGTACACACAAGTCATCCATGTATATTTCTAGAAACAACCTTAAGTATTCTTTGAAAGCATGCGTCATCAGCCTCTGGAAGGTTGCGGGAGCATTGGTTAGACCAAAAGGAATAACCCTATAAGCATAGATTCCCCACTCCGTTGCAAAAGCTGTTTTATGTTGATCTTCCAGTGCTATGGCTAGCTGGTTATATCCTGAAAAACCATCAAGAAAGGAGTAGGCTGTTTTCCCTGATACACGCTCTAGAACATGATCAGTTATCGGCAAGGGATAATTGTCCCTGATTGTTGCAGCATTCACTTTCTTTAAGTTGACACACACTCGGAGTTTTCCGTTCTTCTTGGGTACTACCACAATTGGAGATACCCAATCGGTGTGTTCAATCTCGTATATGAATTCAGCTTCCATTAGCTTATCTATCTCTTCTTTGATTCGCTTAGCAAAAGTATCATTATATGTGTATGGTCTCTGTCTGCTAGGCTTTGCGTCTTGTTTCAGTGGGATTGTGTGTTGGCATATCGATGGGTCAACTCCCTTTAAGTCCTTATAAGACCATGCAAACACATCCCTATACTCTCTGAGAAGACTCAAAAGTCTCTCTTCCTCGCCTGGAGACAAATCTGTGGCTATGTACACCGGTCTAGGTGGCTCACCTAGAGCTGCTAAATCAACTTTTTTTGCATCCTCCGGTCCGTCATAAGATTCGTTCTCCTTTCTCTCTCGAATAGGTGGGGTTAATACCACCTTCCTATCCTCTATTGTGAATTTCCTATAGTGAGAGGGAACATCCATGTTTTCGTTGATTTTGGCGTTTTCGTCCTCTCCACTCTCAATTTCTATCATCCAAACTTCTTTCAGAGTTTTCTTGAGCTCTCTGTACTTGTTTCTACGTTCTAGCTTGGACTCCGTGTGTTCTCTGTTGCGCTTGTTCTTTTCTGATTTTTCAGTTTCAGTTTTCGTTCCATTCCTTTGAACTCGATTTCTTGAGTCTCTTTTGTCTTTTCGTAAGCTCTTTTGATCATTGCCTCTCATTCTTCTAGAAATCTTGTCCTTAACACAGTCTTCCGCCTTTACTAGCATTAGAAATTGATTTTTTCCTCTTATTCTAGGCATCGGATTGGTTCTAACCCCCTTTGTTTTTTTCTTTGCTCTATAGCGTTTCTGGCGTTGTTTAGTTTGGTTCGAAAATCATAAAATCGGACATCCATTATAGTTTCTTCGTTTTCGCTTGAATTGTCCGTTGACTCGTTGTCTGCTTCATTTCCCCACTCAGGATGATCGGGAATGTCGTGAAACACCTCCTCTTCATCTTCCTTTTCCAGTGTATCGTTCTTTTCAGTTTCTTTTTCGAGTACAGTTCTCAACATGAAGTACGGACCCACGTCGTACCTGTCCTTGTTGCAAAATTTCGTTGTGGGACCATCCGGAATTGCACAAACATCTAGGGTTGCTAGAATGTGTGTCCATTCTAATGGTTCAAGTGTGTCCTCTGGAAAGGGTTCCCCTATATAAGCTTCGTCTTCGATAGCCCTTTCTAAAACACATTCTTCTCGTTTCAGACTTCCACATTGCGAAGCTCCATACATCCATAACTCCTTGGGTTTACCTAACCAACCTGGAAATTCGGATCCCGCCAAAGTAGCTGAATCAAACTCCTCCACCGGTGTTCGGTTCACATCTTTGTAGCTATGGTCTTTCAGGTTCACACGTGTAGTGGTTTCCATATTTCTCAGGTATATGTGATCGTAGCCCCAATCCTGGACCATTTTCAACTGTCTCATGAATGGTCTTCCCAGTATGATATCATAGTTATTCTCCTTGCCAAAATCGACAATAGCAAAAGTATGTTCGTATTCAATGCCGCAAGAAGTCACTACAACTTTCTCTAATAACCCCATAGGTTTCTCCATGTGTCCATCTGCTAATTGGAGTTTCAACCTAGTCTTCCTTACTGCTGGTTTCCCCCATTTTTTCCAGATTTCTTTTGTAGCAATGGCTACCCCAGCTCCGCTGTCTAGTATTGCCATCATGTTTACTCCTTGGAATTCAACTGGTAAGGTTGTATTCCCCTCTTCACCTTCGCAATACTCTCCGACCTTGTTTAAGGGTACAGGCTTAGCGTTCTTTTGTGGTTTACTCAACTCTTGTATACCCTCTTTCAGTCTCGATGTTGGGTCTTTTATCCCGAATTTCTCCAAGCATTTTCCTACAGTGGTCCACATATGTGGTCTTAGCCTCAAAAGCTCAGCTAGAGTGATAGTGCATGTCACTGGTGTTGACAAGATCTCTATCAATCCTTGCGAGTCCATGAATTTTTCTGATGAAATTCTTCGTGAGGGAAGTGCTCTAATCTCGGATTTTGCTTCATACTCTCCTAAGTATGAAGGTAAGGTATTCAGTGAGTGAGGTTTGCTCTCCATTGTTCTAACAGAGCCCCCATCTCTCCAGTAAGATTGCAGATCCAAGTCCACTTGAGATCCTGCCTCAAATTCCACTATGGGAGGGTTCCTGATGTCCTTTTCCCAATTTGTCTGATTAGCTTGGCAACTTAGCTCGTTTGCAAAGTTTGCCTCTCTCACTTGTTTCCAAAATTCATTGTAATCCTCATCTCTTCCGTAAGACCTTTGTATGACTGGATGAAAACTCTCTATCTCCTGATCGGTTGTGTTCAATACTATGCGGTCATCCTTGTGTGTATTTTCAGGCTTTTGTGCACTGGGAGTCTTTTCAGCTACCCGTGAAACGATAGTCTCTTGCTGAATCGGGTTTTCCGTTCCACAATTCATTGTTTCTTTTGGTGGTTCTAATAAAGCTTGTGCAGTCTCGATCATTCTCTTGCACATTTCAAGTCTCTGCTTTTCCAATTCCGCGTTTGGGTATGTCATCCACCTTTGTTCTTGTGTTTGGTTGTTCTTTAACCTAGCTTTGTAAGCTCTCATCAGTGCATCCAATGGTTTGTGTACTTTGTCGACTAGCACTGATCCCCCTGAGCTTAAGCTCGTTGTTTCTTTGATACTCTTTTGTTTCGTTCTTTCTGGGCTCATCTCTCGTTTCCCGTTTTGACTCTCAAGTTTTTCTAATCTATCTTTCGTTTGCTTTAGTTCCTCAGCTAGAATAGCGTCTTCACGTTCTTTTCTCAACTTCATGCGTGCTTTTCTAGCTTTCCATGTGTTTTTCTGACTCCGCGGTCCTTGACTAACCATTTCAGTCGCTAACTTTCCATTCTCAAGTTCTCTAGTGGTTTTCTTAGCTTGAGCTCTAGTAACAACTTGCGTTGGTATCAGAGTTTCATTTTCAGACCCACTGCTGGTAGGAATAGTTTCTAGCATATTCAATGTCATCTTTTGCACTTTGTTTGGATTCTTTGAACAATCCCCAATGAAGTGAGTAACCCCACACTCAGTGCAATAAGCGTTAATTCTAATGATTTCCGTATGTGGACAAACATTCATCAGATGGTCACCTCCACACTTGTAACAGGGTCCTAGTGCTGGTCTTGGTCCCATTTGATTCGTCCTTTGTGGATAGGATGGTCTTTGTCCTGTTAACCCTCCATGAGCTATGAACATCAATGTTCTTGCGTCCAAATTGTACCTCTCTTCATCAGAAGCACTTGTAACTGTTGGTATTCCAACATTCCCAATCATGCCCCATGGTTCTGGTTGTTTGGGTTCTTCTGGTGGGTAATACACAGTTGGAGACATGTGTGCACCAGATTCTTCATAATAGGCTTGAACAGGCACTAGGGCTTGTTCTTCCTGATTCTCTAAGGTTGGTGCATATCTAATGCCTACTGGTCTTGCTCTTGGTAAAGGTGGTTGTTGTCCCAATACCGGTTGCGGTCTTTCTATCCCCATAGGTCCTGGCACATTTCCCGTTGGGTATCGAGGTACTGGATGTACTTGAGGTGGTGCTACTTGAGCAGGAGGTGCATACTGACGCTCCCTTACATACCCTTTGTTGTAATAGCACTCCTCTGTTGGATGGTTTGTCCATTTTTGTTCAATAGCACACCATTTCAGTGTTTTTGGCAATGGTTTTTGGTATGGTGCCATCCTTTTTAGAGCATCTTCTATCATTTGCTCTACATTTGGCATGGTTGTTGTTTGAACATTCTTTTTAGTGGTAGTCTCGCTCGCTACGGAGGAGGAGCTACTGGATGCAAAATCTGTATCCGCTGACACCTCTCCATAAACCGTACAGTTATCCACTAAGTACAATGCTTCTCTTGTCACTTGCTCGAAACTTGTACAAGCTTTCAAGTACAAGTCCTTCTTGAGAGTGTCGTTCCTCAGTCCCTCAATAAAGAGAACAGATAGTCTGTCATCTTGTGGTCGTTCACGTACTGGACATCTCTCAATGTATTGTTTGAAGCGAAGTGAAGCTTCCTTCACTTTTTCGTGTTCTCTCTGTTTAAAAGCATATATTTGTGAGACCGTATTGTGCTTAATCCCTCGTTTTGAGAATTCCTCAGCAAACTCTCTTAGCAAATGGTCAATGTCATGGAATCCCCCTATGTTCAGTGGTTGAAACCATGTCAATGCCGTACCTTCTAGAGTAAGACCAAATCCCTCGTATTGTGTATGGAAATCTGTTATCTGCTCAGCTCTTAAGACTTGCTTAAAGAGTGACACATGTGCATACGGATCTCCCGAACCACCATACTTCTTTGGCATACACTTCGCTACTTGAGATGGTCTCATACGTCTATGGTCTGCTACCAATCTCATTGCTGCTGTGTCCCGGCTAAAGCTTTCTCTAGCATCATGGACTTCATGGGTTACCCTTGTCGGTTCCCCTGCCCTGAATCTACTACTAGGAGGTAAATGTGATGGTTCCGCTTCGAACCTTGGACCTGGAGTGGTATACGTGGGGATTGGAACTGCACTACCTCGATTCGTATCCATTGACTCTCTGGAATGTAATGATCCCATTGGTCCGGGCTTCGAGTACTGAGGTTGACTGAAAGAGTCAGCAGCCTGAGTTCTTTGTCCTCCTGTCGTCATTGGGTTTTGCCCTCCATTTGTTGGTGCTGGTCTTTGTGAGCTAGAAGTAACATAATACTGATGTAGTGGTCCCCCAAAGTATGTATATCCTTCTAATTCTTTCTTGCCCATTGTTGAGTATTGCCTCCCATACTTGTCGTAAGCGGCAATTTTCACTTCCGATCCCTCTGTGTAGGTAAAGACATAAAGTCTTTTTCGGTCTGTCAACTCTCCAGTGTAGGGTTCTTCACATCTATAATAGAGATCCTACTCCCCATTATTATATTTGTATAGCCCCACATAGATGTTATCAGTGTTGATCCTTGTAGTTTCATTCTCTCTTCTTAACCTCGCATCAGGGAAGTTCATTATTGGTGCTTTCTCCTCAAGTTCTTCATCTACTTTGGCTTTGGTGCCCATCAATCCCCACTTGTCCACAATGTTAGGGTTTAGGGCTACCAAGTACATGGTACCCTCGTCATCTAGATATCTATCTCCGCTATAGCTCACAGGCACTAAGTCCTTGAACTCACTAGGTCTCTCTTCTATCTTTACACAATAGCGGTCCATTCCATCTTTGTAGATCTTGGCACCTTGGTCATTGTCGTACTGGTATTTTATGAACAATAGCTTCATTGTGGCGGAAGGGTTTGATGATCATGCTGCCATATTTTCTCTGTTGTTTAGGTTCAAGTGTTCCAAGTGTTCGGTGAAAATCTCGTAAGATCTCTCCGAAGAAGTATCAGAGACACTTCCTTCAAAGATCGGCTCTAATGGTTGCACCCAACTTTGGTTTACACTTCCCTCAGTTGATATGACACTTGCTGGTTCCCCTTGTTTTGGTTGGTTATTCTGGAGGTTCCTGCCCGATCTCAAATTCATCAATTCCCCTAAAGGACTTTAACTTTTCCGTCTCGGCAATTTGTTTTCCTCAAGTTTTTGTGGTCAGAATTGATCCAAACTGACTGATACTTGGTCAATTGTTTAATCTTGTCAGTTGGACAACTTCCGTTTCATCAAGTGAGAATTTTGTTGCAGTTATGCTGAAAAAGACATTATACGCGTATGATGTCTTTTTTCACAGATTTAGACTATTTTGGTTATGCTCACTCTCAGTGAACAACAAAGGGAGCTCTGTCAGGGAAAGAAGGGAGGCTATAGAGGTTGCGGCAACCCTTTGCCGACTGTACAACCAATTTCTCCATATTTGCAGTAAAAGACCGCAAAAGTATACGACACCGCCCCATGCCATTGCAACTACCATCACATGGGCATTGAAGAGCAATATGCCAAAAGAGGTGAATTACGCTCAACACATCCACGAGCAAGTAATTGCCATGCACAACGAGAAGCCAAAGTATATAGGAGGAGCTGAAGTTCTGACAAGAATAGCTTATGAAGCTATTGGAGCCAGAGATCAATGGCCAAAGGTTCCCTCCCAGAATGAGTGGCTTAGAGAAGCCGATGAGGAGGAAGAACAGCCTGAAGTATCCAAGAGGGCGTCCACAAGAGCACACAGGAAACTAGAAATAGTTTCAGAACCTGAAGAGAATGTGGATGAGCCGATTATGAAGAAAGCAAAGAAGAAGGTTTCTCCCAAGCAAACCAAAAGTCAGAAAGCGGCAAGAATGGAAAGACTGGTGGAGCAGTTTAGAGCGGAAAGAGCTCTAAAGGGGGACTTTGAAGAAAAGTGGGTGCCAGACCCCACTAAAGTCGGAACTAGCTCAGCCAGGCCACATGTTGATCAATATGATCAATATATTAGAGCTTATGAGGAGTCAGAGGCTATACTGGAGCAACAACCTGTCGAGCCATACACTGAAAAGGAAGTACAGCTTTTAAAAGCTGAGCTGCAAAAGGACGACAAGGGGAAGAAGAAAGTAGATGAGTCTACTGAACCTCAAGAGAAAGACGGGCAAGCAAACAAAGGGAAAGCCAAGATGAGTGAGGACAATCAGCCCTCCTTTACTGATGTACCCAGCCCGAAGAAGACGGAAATAATTGTGGAAGAGACCACAGTAGAGATGGACACGGCTGGTATGGAAGAGCCGGAGGCCTGGACCAAGGAAAAGGAGATAGATCCAACTCAACAAAAGAAAAACGATTATGAGGATCTGGTAGCGATAGGGTACACTGAAGAAGAGGCCCTTGAGGCGGTTTATGGGATCACCCTACAAAAACGAGATGATCAGAGAGGGACAGAGGAAAATACAAAGAGTACAAAAGAAAGTGATGAAAAACTGGACGAGCAGAACGTACTAGAAGAGCCGAAGCCAGTGGAGGTGGTGGCCGAAAAAGATTTAGAGTTGACAGATGAGGATGAAAAAGACATGCACATGGTGCATGAACTGCTCAACAAGATCAAAGAAAGATCCAAGGCAAAGGAAGTGGAGATTGGGACAGCCAAACAAAGGGAAGCCAAGTTGCAGAGGAAATTAGAGGATGCTATGATTGAATCTGAAAGTCATAAAGCATCACTCTACAATGCGGAAAACGAGAGAGACGGCTTGATACTCCAGCTAGCCGAGGCTTCAAGAGAAGTAACAAGTGCACAGGAAGCAAGGGAGCGGATGGAAGACGACTTGGAGGCGGCTAAAGATGAGCTCATTGAGCTGAGGGAAAGAGTCGAGCTCCAAGAAAGAACAATCACTAGACTCAGGACAACTCCTAGAGCTAGCAGAGCAGGAACCGATCAAGAGGGAGCTCTTGTACCAGCTCTGGAAGACCAGGTCCGAAGCTTACAAAGAGAGCTAAGATTAGAGCAAGTGCAAAGGTTGCACATTGCGGAGGGATCATTGGCAGCAGAGGAGAGGCTCACTTTAGAAAATTAAAACTAAGAACAGAGAAGGAGACCCTCCGCAAACAGCTCCAAGATCTACAAGAGCAACAAAGAAGAGAGACAGAGACACCACAAGAAGGATCGGGTGGAGCAGCCATAGAGCTACCAGAAACTGGAGAGGCAACCACAATTGAAGATCCAGCCCCAGTTCAAGAGGTGGCCTCAACTTCAGGAATCTCTGAAGAAGAAGAACAAAGGCTCCATGACCAAATAGAAAAGTCAACAGAGGAGAGTGCCAAGGCAGAAATGGAATGGGAGAGGAGACTCCTAATCTCCATTAGACTTCAGGGACTAGACACAAAAGTGCTCCATGAAGAGTGGATGCAACCCAGCCTGCCTTTCCCTTTGATGAAGTTTGAAGTGATAAAAACGAAAAAGAGAATAGAGGAGGAGCAGTATGTCGCTCTTTACGAAGGCGGCATCACAAAAGAGGAATAATCAAAGAAGATTGTAGATTCGCAACCTAGATGGAGGAAAGGTTGGCTGAACAAATACCCAGCCTACCTCATCTACTTGGTAGAGGCACCAAAGGAGATTCGGGAGGATGCAACCTTCTGCTCGGTGCCAAGAGTCAGAAGCTGGAAAGAGCATAATAGGATTGCAGAAAAGAAGCCAAATTGGCTTAATTACCCAAGGATGCCAGGACCAAAGGCAGGAGAGAGAATAGGTAAAGCCTACATGGTGAAAACCCTAACAGGCACCATCAAGCTCTTTACTGGCTCTCTTGACCTTTCGTGTCAGATGATCAAGAAAATTTGCAGGACTCTCTTAGCTTGCATTGAAGTGTTCGCGCCAGATAAAGCCACGACCTCGAGTCTACTATCGACAGCCGACACAGTGACTGATATGATGTATGACCTTTCATTGCAGCCTTCTCCAAAAGTGTTGCACCTCCTATACCAGAGGATTATGTTTTTGCCTAGCTTCCACATGCAAACATTCGAAGAAGCTTTCTACACCGGCTTTTTCACCCACGAAAGCAAAATATTCAGCCCAACCTTGACCATCGGCAACCTGCGATACGAATCACATTTGCAGATGCTCAAGACGACAGGACTTTATTGACCAAGCATAAAGGTCATGTCAGGGACGACATGAACGCGGAGGGGGGAAGTGTTGAGCCAGCAGAGGATCACACCCACATTTTTTCTCACACTCATCATTTTTGTAACCATTGATTGTAATAAATGTCTTTCCGACATTGATTTTGAATTGAGCCATTCATTAAGTAACGGGACTCAATTGAGTTTCCAGCTTGTAATCCCGAAGTAATTTCACTTGCTGATGTAATTAGTTAGAGATGTTCTCACGTCCAAGGCTGAGGTATATAAGCCAAAGTTTTGTAACCTAAGGGGATTCAGATTATTAATCAAAGTGAGTTTTTGAGCGCCGTGACTGTGTCTAAGAGAGAGTGAGAGAGAGAGAGAGTCTTATCTACTTGCTACGCGAGCTACGGAGCCGCCATTGGAGAAGCGGCACCGCCATTGTGTTAGCAACGGCGAGAGCTACGCACTGATACCAAGAGTGCGCGCTATCGGCTTCTATGTGTGGTAAGTTCCTACGAGCTTCGGTGTGAGTTTTCTTCCAACTCGTGTGTCGGAATAGAGCGTGCAGCATATCTATAGAACCACAACGAGTAGAGCTACACATTAGTACCATCGGGGTCAAGTTTCGGTCACCTGTATTTTTCGGCTTGTCTTCATACGCGTTTACCGCACGGAGTGATTATAGGTTGATTTTGCAGTTCAAGTCTTTAGGGTGTTGTTCTTACCTAATGTATAGACTTCCTCTTGAGTTTGAGATCGATTCAATGATTCTAGATCCTGTTTCGTATAGCATTCGTTCGTAGTACGGATTTCAGTCACTTGCGTATTTTAGAACTTAGATTTGATTTCCTTAGTAGTGATTGTCATTAGAAGGTCGAGTAGGTGATTTGACACCCACCTAGTTGTTTCCATGCGCCTGCGGGTCAAGCTTCGTCCTCGTCTGACAAATTCTGTTGTTGGTTGAGTTCTCGCTATTTAGCTTCCGCTAGCGGCGTAACCGCCTTAACACTGGCAGACCAGCCACAGTACGGATCCAAAGGAGGGAAAATAGGGATCCAAAGGGGGGGCCATCTGCAAAAGAGCTATGTGCAACAATGGGCTCCAAAGACCTTAGGGTTCAGCCCATTAAGACTTCCAAAATGCTAAGGTTCCAAAATTCAAAGGTTGTGTCCAATGGTCAAAAGCGTAGGAAATTGGATGCTTTGTGTGTGTCCCAAAAAGTCTTCCCAAGTCCTACAAAGGAGGGGGCGAGCCCAAGAAGTAGGGGATGAGAGAGAAACTCACACACACACACACACAAGCTCCCTTTACACAAAGGGAATGAGGGACACATGTAAGCTCCCTAGGCTAGATGCCCACAAGGTGTACTCAAATCGTATCGAATGGCCATGGAGGTGGACCAATGAGAATTAGGCTAGAGTAAAACCTAGTTTAATTAATTTAAAAACACTTAATAAAAGAACCAATAGGAATTAAGCTCTCTAGAAGATTGTTGGACAGTCTCCCAACAAGGGGTCCAATGAGCATTCAGCAGCCCAATGGCTTGCCTGATTCCTATTGGCCAAGAGACAAAGGGGTCCAATGAGAGTTTAGTTGCATTACTTAATTACCTAAAGCTATCACAAACGGGGAAAGGGGGACACATGTCAGAAGGCTATCACTTATGCTGCTTAAATTTCATTAGCTAAGCCTGGGGAGGTCCAATAGGGTGTGAGCGTGAGCAAATAGCCAGAGGGGTCGACCAAGAGAGAGAGGGCGCTGATTTTTCAAAGGCATTATTGCACACACACACACACACACGCACAAGTCTATGTGTGAAGAAAGAAGACTCTCTCTCTCCTTCTCAAGCTTTAATGGAAAGCTTGTCACCTACTCCAAGCTTGTGAGAAGGGAGGCCTACACCAACAACTCTTGGCTTTGTGATGAAAATCCAACCAAGATCCAAGCTTCAATGCATGCTCATCTCCTCTACCATGCTAATTACTAAGCTAAGATATGCTAATATGAGTGATTATGTGAGGAGATGTACATCTTTCTCGTAAGACTACTCCTTCTTCCTCTCAATCTACTCTCATACCCTGCTAGCTCTCACCATCTTCGAAGGTGTGTGAGGTCTTGGGTCTGAGACTGTGAGTGAATTGATGTTGTGTTTGATAAGTGTTTTGCTTAGTGCTTGAAGTTTCCATCTTCATTGAACTAGCTAGTATTGAAGGAACACAAAGAATTGTATTGTAAAATGTCTCTCTTGATGGGAGAAACCATAATACAAAGCCTTTTGGAGGGGGGATTGGCTCCATGCAAATCCGGTCCTAAAATGTTGTCAATTGCTTAATTTCTCTCTCTTTTGAAGTATTGTTCATGCTATCTAACTAGGTGTTATACTTTTTGTTGCTCTCTCCACCCAAGCACTCTTGTTAAAGTATTGTTCATGCTATCTAACTAGGTGTTATACTTTTTGTTGCTCTCTCCACCCAAGCACTCTTGTTATTCTCATTAGGAATCTATTCTAATGAAATGCTCACTATGTTCATGCTATTTTCCGCTACACACAAGTTACTAGACCATTAAATGTTACATGATGCAACATGTACTTGTAACAAAGGGAGTTTGGAACATTGTGCAGGGAATTCATGTACGTCCTTGTACTATGGATGCAAGCGATGTTGAGGATGCTCCAGGTTTTGCTGCCAGGGTTGCTGCTGTCAGAGCTGTTTTGCGTATGGTTGAGTAGGCCCGTTGGGATGTAAGAGATGCAAAGACTCATGCATTGATTGCATTGTCTGCGAAGCGTACTATCACTCCTCACATCCATTCAGCAAAATCTACAAAACAGGCTTGGGATATTCTAGCAGGTCTTTCTGCAAGCCGCAATGAGGCTTAAATTGGTTTGTTGTGCAAAGAGCTGGAATTGAAGATTATGCATGAGGAAGATGATATGGACACTTTCCTTACTGGTGTCAAGGATATCAATGAGAAACTTATTTTTGCAGGTGAAGTCATTTCAGAAAGTTCCCTTGTGCAAACTATTCTTAATGCCTTGCCACATTCTTACTAGACTTTTGCTAGTACTTGGAGACTTATGACCCAAGGAAATCTTGAAGCTGTCAAGTTTGATGCATTATGCACATTGCTATTCCAAGAGTCACTTTCAAGAAAAAACAAGACTAGACAATGTGCAGTTGAATAGGCTTTTACTGTTGCTCAAAGAAAGGGTGGTAACAACAATGCATCCACCTCTTATGGTTCTTCTGTGAGTGGAAAATCACATGTTCCTAATGCTTCTGCTGGCAGCAATTCGTCTGGAAATTCTGGTGATAAGGGCAAAAAGAAGATACGTTGCCATTATTGTAAAGCTAATGATCACTTGGGCAAGCAGTGTCCTAAGTTGAAGGCCAAAGAGGCTAAGAAGAAAGAGGGTGGTTCCACTGCAAATGCTGGCTCCACTACAAATGCGTCTATTGTTGAGTCTTCTGTGAAAGGAGACTGTGATGCTAATGTTGATGCAGAATGGAAATTTAGTGCAGAGTGTACCTATAATCTTGTTGTCCATGATGCATGCATGTCAATTGCTACAGATTCACATGTGTGGTATTTTGACAGTGGTGCTACAAAGCACATTACCTCACATCGTGATTTGTTCACGTCTCTTGAGACTGTCCCTCATGGGAATTCAGTTACTTGTGCCAACAATGCCTCTTATCCGGTTCAAGGAGTTGGAAAGATTGTGCTTACTACTGCAAATGGCAGTTCTTTCACACTTGATGCACTTTATGTACCTGGGATCAAGAAGAATCTTTTGTCTATATCTACGCTTGCTAGACTTGGTCTTGTAGTAAAATTTGTGGATGACAGACGTATAGTACATGATCTCAGTTTTGGTGATGAAATTGTTGCATCTGGCATTTTATGTCGTGGGCTATCTAAGCTCACTTTGTATGACAAGTGTGGATAGAATTTTGCAAATGCACTTGTGGATTCAAAGGCTATTTTAGATGCAAAACTTTGACATGCACGTTTTGTGGTGAGCAATCGGTGAGCATTTGAAAAAGCTCACGGTTTGTCAACAAAGGCATTTCAAAAAGCCCTTTGAAAACAAAGGTTGACATTTTTTTCAGCATTTCAAAAGGCTATTGTAACTAGGCAATTGTGTGCTACACTCCAGCATCGTTTTGGTTTAGCTCATTGGTAATTTTGGTAGCATATCAAAATGTTGCAGAACTGAACTTCATCAATTACAAAGTGAGCATCCCAAATGGGCTTCTAGTTTTTCAAAAGCCATCTCGCGGCAGTTTTTATTGTGCTTTATGGCTTCAAAGGGGTTCTCCCAGAGGTGATAATAGTAAAGATTGATCCGATGGTGCAAGTTTCTCTCACAAAAGGTGATCTTAACGATAAAGAGAACCCCAATCAAAGGTTTCCTACAACAAGTTGCTCAATCAACACATGCAAAGTTCAAAAATAGTTTTTCCTCATTCAGTGTCATAGATTTGTTATGGATTTGTCTGTTGTCAACACAATTACATGTTTTTTGTCAAAGCTTTGTTTTAGCCTATTAGTTGTCAGTTGTCAATCCATTGTTCAAAGAAAATTGTCCAGGTATAGACACTACCACACAAAATTGGTAAGACCTCCCAATTTATTAGTGTTTGGTATGTTCTCAGCCTATTGCACCACTTCTCGTGAGGCTATTGTTGGCATTAGGGTTGTAGGAAAACACACACAACTTGGAGAGGATGAAGGAAGCTCAAGGCATACAACAGACAGTGTATTACTTAGTGTGCAATGGAAAGATAAGTTAGCCCTAGAGTGATGGGCGTATATACAATGCACGGGGGGAAAAACCTCCTAGTGAGGGAAAAAATGCCCCGGCGGTCCTAAGTGTGTTCACACACATCACTACCACATGTATATGGTAAAAAATCCCCCTTGGAGTGCTGCGGTGAACGAGAGCTTGTAGATAGAGTAAAGGGAAGTGCCATGCCTTGAGGATATGATCCGTCCACAAAGGAGAGTAAGCCCAAAGCTTTGCAAAAAGCTTCAAACTTCTCATGAGACAATGCCTTTATGAAAAATATCTACAAGATTGTCCTGTGTTGGTACATAAACCAAGTTGATCTCTCCTGCCGAGAGTCTCTCCCTCACATAGTGGTAATGCACCTCAATGTGCTTTGTGTGAACATGAAAAACTCGGTTCCTCGCAACTGCCAATGCGCTTTGACTATCAGTGTAGATAGTGTTGGCAGTGTCCTGTCCAACACCCAAATCAGCCATAAGGCGTCTGAGCCGTACACACTCAACCGTAGTTTGTGAAGATTGCCATGTACTCAGCCTCAAAACTAGAAATGGCCACAATAGGTTTCTTCTGGATCAACCATGATATGCTTGAAACCACTTGTGGACACTCGTGTGTCAAAACAACCAGCCCAGTTTGAGTCCAAAAAAGCATGTAAGTCTAACGACAATGATCCCCCCTTGGGATAAAACAAGCTAAGATGTAAAGTGCCAATCAAGTAGTGGAAAATCCTCTTGATAGTCTACCAATGCTTAGACAATGGGCTATGCATAAATTTGTTGACCTATGAGACTGCAAACTGAATATCCGGCCTTGTGTTGCATACATAAATGAGGCATCCAGCAACAGGTTGGTAAAGAGTGACATCTGCAAGATCACCAGCATCATGAAGACTCAATTTCAAACCTGCTTCCATGGGAGTGTCAATAGGTTTACAATCCTCAAGTCCAAACTTACATAGCAATGTCGTTGTGTAACTTTTCTGATACAAGGCAATACCACCATCACACTACTTAAATTGTATACCCAAGTAATGATGCAACAACCCCAAATCTTTCATCTTGAAAGTAGCATTCAAGTCAGCATTATATCCAGCAATATGTCTCTCATTTGGTCCAGTGATCAACAAATCATCCACATAAAGAACCACAATGAGAAGTACATCACCCTCACGCTTTACATACAATGTGCTTTCTGTTGGACTGTTATGAAAGCCTCGTTTGACCAAATGAGTGTCAACCTTCTCATACCAAGCACAAGGAGATTGCTTCAACCCATACAAAGCTTTGTGACATTTTCACACCTTATCCTCTTGTCCTTTCTTGACAAAACCACAAGGTTGCGTTACATAAACTTCCTCAAATATGTCACCAGTCAAGGAAGCATTAACAATGTCTGATTGATAGACATCCCAACCAAAATGAGTTGCCAATGCACATAGAAAACGCACAGTAGTCATACAACAAGTGGGAGCAAAAGTCTCTTCATAATCTATGCCTTTTTGTTATGCATAACCTTTTGCAACAAGTCGAGCCTTATGGCGATCAATCTCACCATCCGGCTTGCATTTCAATTTGTAAACCCACTTCGTACCAAGGGTCTTTTTGCCAGGAGGTAAATCACATAAAGTCCATGTGTCATTTTCTATAAGTGCATTATATTCTGATTGCATGGCAACCATCCAATTTTCTGAATTCTGTGCTTCATCAAAAGACAGAGGTTCCTCAACATCATGTAAGCTAGACATAGCCAAAGCATAACAATCTGATGCATAAGATGCATGGCGAGAACCTGAAGGAGTATGACCAGACAAAGGTGAATCTAATTTACTATTACGCAAAGTATGCACCATCCATTTAGGCATACCTCTAGCCTCCTCTTTTTCAGCCCTTTCCTCATCAAGTACATCATGTACATCTGCATCAGTAATAGGCTCATCTGTAACATTTTCAAAAACCCCCATAGGCTATACATTTGCCTCATTGGAATTTACATTTGAATTTCCACCGTTGAGAAGAGGCCACAGAGTGTCATAAATGTCATGTGAGCTTACATTAATGTCTCTAGTACATGACAGCAAGGGTTGAATAGATGTTCCACAAACACAACATCTCGTGAGACCAAGATACGTACATACATTTGCATCAATAATAGGCTCATCTGTAACATTTTTAGAAACACCCATAGGCTGTACATGTGCCTCATTGGAATTTACATTTGAATTTCCACAGTTGAAAAGAGGCAACAGAGTGTCATAAATGTCCTTTGAGCTTACATTATTGTCTCTAGTACCTGACAGCAAGGGTTGAATAGAATGTTCCACAAACACAACATCTTGTGAGACCAAGATATGCTTTGTTTGCGGATAATACAACCTGTAACCTTTGCTTTCATCACTATAATCAACAAAAATACATTTGACAGCCTTATCATCCAATTTACTGTGTTGTGTTTGTGGCACCAAAGCATATGCCAAACAACCAAAAACACACATGTGCTCAATAGAAGGCTTTCTATCATGCTATGCTTCATATGGAGTAATAGACCCCAAAGCTTTTGTAGGACACCTGTTAAGTACATAAGTGGCACACTTGATGGCCTCAAGCCAAAACGAATGTAGCAAAGCTTGACTTTTGACCATACATCGTGCCATTTCCGTAAGTGACGTGATTTTCCTCTCAGCAACACCATTTTGCTGAGGTGTATAAGGCACTATACATTGGTATTTTACCCACGACTAGCCAAAAATGCATTAAATTCATGAGACATATACTCCCCCCCTCGATCGAAACGGAGGGTGCCCATAGTACATTTCAAGACATTTTCAGCCATAGCCAAAAATTATTTGAAGCACATAAATACTTCGGACTTTGATTTAAGCAAAAATGCCCATGCATGCCTAGAATAATCATCAATGAAAGTCACGAAGTAAAGGTAATTGCCCAAGGACGGAGTTTTCATGGGCCCGCAAACATCACTATGCACAAGTTGCAACCTGCATGTGGCCCTAACTGAACCATCCTTTGGAAACTTCGAACGCTGCATCTTACCCAAAATACAACCTTCACAAACATGCTTCGCAAGTGCTTCAAGAGGTGGCAAAGAAGAAACCATATCAGATTTTTGCAAACACAGAAAATTGGCAAAATTCCTATGACCAAAACGTGCATGCCAAAGTTTTGCATCTGAAACAGCCTTTGAATCCACAACTGCAGTTGCAAAATTTTGCCCGCACTTGTCATACAAAGTGAGCTTATACAGCCCACATCATAAAATGCCAGATGCAACAATGTCATCACCAAAATTGAGATCATGTACTGTACATCTGTTATCCACAAATTTGACTACAAGACCAAGTCTAGCAAGTGCAGATATAGACAAAAGACTCTTCTTGATCTAGGTACATAAAGTGCATCAACAAGTGTGAAAGAACTGTGATTTCCAGCAGTAATTACAATCTTTCCAACTCCCTGAGCTAGATAAGAGGCATTGTTGACACAAGTAACTAAATTCCCATGAGGGACATACTCAAGAGAGGTGAACAAATCATGATGTGAGGTAATGTGTTTTGTAGCACCACTGTCAAAATACCACACATGTGAATCTGCAACAATTGACATGCATGCATCATGGACATCAAGATTATAAGTGCACTCTGCACTAAAATCCCATTTTGCATTTACATTAACATCACAGTCTCCTTTCACAGAATACTCAACAAAAGCTACATTTGTAGTAAAACCAGCATTAGTAGTGGAACCAGCCTCTTTCTTCTTAGCCTCTTTGGCCTTCAACTTAGGACATTGCTTGATCAAGTGATCATTAGCTTTACAATAATGGAAACGTGTTTTTTTTTGCCCTTATCACCAGAATTTCTAGACAAATTGTTGTCAGCAGAAGCATTAGGAACAGATGATTTTCCACTTGCAAAAGAACAATAAGAAGTGTCTGCATTGTCGTTACCACCTTTTCTTTGAGCAGTAATAAAAGCATGTTCAACTGCACGCTGTCTAGTCCTTTTTTTTTTGGAAAGTGACTCTTGCAACAGCAGGTAAGGCATCAAGAACAGTCTGCACAAGGGAACTGTCTAAAATGACTTCACCTCTACAGAAATAAGTTGCTCATTGATATCCTTGACACCAGTAAGGAAAGTGTCCATATCATCTTCCTCATGCATAATCTTCGACTCCAGCTCTTTACGTAGCAATGCAATTTTTGCCTCATTGTTGCGACTTGCATAAAGACCAGCTAGAATATCCCAAATCTATTTTGCAAATTTTGCTGAATGAATGTGAGGAGTAATAGTGTGCTTCATAGACAACGCAATCAATGCATGTGCCTGCACGTCTCTTACATCCCAACGAGCTTGTTCTGCCGGAGGCAAAACAACTCTAACAGCAGCAAGACATGCCACATCCTCAACATCGCCTACACCCTCAGAATCAGGACGTACATCAATGCCCTGCACAATATTCCAGACACCCTTTGACACAATATTCCAAACACCCTTTGACACAAGAACATGTTGCATCATGTAAGCCCACATAGGGTAAATGTCCCCATCCAATTTGTCCTCAACAGCAAACATCTTGAACACATCTTTGTTGTTACAAATGCCTGCACGTGATGTGAAAACTGCCCGAAAAGAGGAGAAACAAAGCGAGAACAACACGTGCTATACAACACAAACCGTAGAAGACTATAACGGACCTGTTATGTAGAAAATGGCACTGACAAAAAGTCTGCACAAAATGACGAAATAGCATGTGTAGTACTACTTGTAGTGGAAACGGAGGACGAAATGAGCTTGAATCAGAAAACTAAGCAAACTAAGCTCTTAGAGCCTCCCCGGAATATTTTTCAACCTATGAACTCTCACCAAAGCTCACAGAGAATGAAGAAGTGAGCAAGTGTATGCTGGAGTTGCTGCTCGAGAGGACGCAACTTGCTCTGATACCGATTGTTTGAATTAGGGTTGCAAGAAAACACACACAGTTTGGAGAAGACAAAGGAAGCTCAAGGCACACAACAGAGAGTGTATTACTTAGTGTGCAATGGAAAGATAAGTTAGCCCTAGAGTGATGGGTGTATATACAATGCACGGAGGGAAAAACTTCCTAGTGAGGGAAAAAATGCCCCGACGGTCCTAAGAGTGCTCACACACATCACTACCACATGTATATGGTAACATCTATTCGGTAAGCCTAAAACCCAAGGTTTGAAAGTAAACCAAAAACTCCATGTGTTGGTAGCTATTTTGACCACACCTTATGGAGCCAATGAAAGTTGTGTAATTTACAAGGGATGTAAGGTTTGCATAATGCTCTCAAGGAGTGAATATGTAATGAATGGCTGTTTTTGATTTTGGGTGCCAGAGATGGTAGCCCATCTCTTTATCCCAATGAAGATGCATTTGTGTGACTTAGGGTCTAGCTTCTTACGTAGATCTTTAAGGAAATGTGAGAATGCCTCACACCCAAATTCACATAATTTGTCTTAGTTTGGCTTCTTTGGAAGTTCACATCTCTTGCAAAATCTTATAGTCCAACGACATAGTAGGCAATCAATTAATGATGTAAACCGCTGTCATAATAGCCTCTCCCCAAAACTCTAGAGGTAAGGTCTCCATAGACAACATGGTTGTGACTCTCTCTTGGATTTTCTTATTCATACACTCAACAATTCCATTATGAGCAGGTGTGTATGGCATAGTAACTGTCATCAAATGCCTCTTTTTCTACAAAAATTATTGATGTCAGTGGAGATGTACTCTCCCCCATTATCAGTGTGCAAAGACTTCAACTTGTTGCCTGATTGGTTCTCTACCATTGCAAGGAATTTTTGAATTGTAGCAAAAACTTCGTCTTTCCTCTTCAAGAGATAGACTCACACCTTCCCATTAGATTCATCTATGAATGTTAGGAAATATAATTGCCCCCTAAATATTTATGAGGCATACGCCCACATAGATCAATATGTACTAAGTTTAGAGGATTCCCTAACCCTCTATTCAAAGGCAAAGATGTAATACTAGTTTGCTTGCCATAAATGCAATGCTCACACAAGCTAAAATTAAAATATCTTAAGGTAGGAAAGTAGCTTAAATGTTGAAATTGTCTCCTTCCTTCTGACTCATATGACCAAGCTGGTTATCCACAAGTCAATAGAAGGCAGCTTGGGAACATAAATGGAATTTTCTTTCATAGAACAGACACATAAGAGTACAATGCCAGAATTTTGGCCCTTCAAAATAACCAAATTTCCCATGTGAATCATCCAGGAACCATTGCCAAAAATTGTAGTATAGCCAAATCATCGATTTGGTCCGTTGACACTAAAATCTTAGTCAACTTTGGCACATATTTAACACCTCAAAGCATGAACTCAGTGGCATTACGCATACATAACTTCACATATCCAATGCCACAAATGTCAAATTGATACGAGTCATCTAGCGCAATCGACCCATTTATAAGAGCATAGCTAGAGAACCATTCCCTATGGGTAGTAACATGGAAGCTGGCACCTAATTCAATGATCCAGTTTTGCACATAAAACTCAATAACAGCTGGATCTAGACTCAAATCAATAGCGAATATCAAGACATCTGACAGCAGTGACACATCAAGAACAACCTCAATTGGTGTAGATTCAACTACATCGAGCTCCTCGATCTTCACACTCATCTTAGGAAGGTCTGGCGTGACAATGTCTTTACCCTTTTCATGTTGCAAAATGTGGAAATCTTTCTTCAAAAGGCCTTTCTTGTGGCGATGATACCACTCTTCATTTTCCACGTCACATCCACAACTCTTACCACAAGAATTCTTGTGATCATGTGACCGACCGCGATTATGACTATGACCTCTTTGCTTGTGAACGACCATCACTAGACATATATGCATTGTCATGCCCCCTAGTGTCAAGAGACTAACATTACTCTAGCCAATATTGGTTGATGATGTGAGCAGTGCATAGCAGTTCTATGCAAAAGATACACACTCTGAGCCACATAGGGCTCTTTTCTCACAAGCACAAGCAACATGGTGGACTAACTCCTTATTGAGTTTCACAAGCTCAACAAGAGGAGATCATGAGGCAAGTGCATGAATTGGTCAAAAAATGGATAGCAAGCAATGATGTCAACTCAAATAGGAGTGGCATGCATCAAGGATTTCTACTTGAATAATTCAAAGCATATTTTTATACATAGCCAAAATTCCATAAAGACGCACTCTTACTTTATTCGATAATCCTCAACAAAGCATTACACACAATGCATATGGGTACATTTGCACTTAAGTACTTTGTACTTATACACCACTTTGACCATAGCTCTTGTATAGCCTTCTCTCACATCAACCCACTTTTGCTTGATGAGGATGCCAAACTTTCGTCAACTTAGGATGTATGTATACAAGGAAGTGGTGCCACCATGCAAATAACACACCAAGGCCAAAACTTAGGGCATGTTCAGACTGGCCGCACCTCGGCACATCCTCTCTCTCTACTTTTTGAAACTCAAAGACTTGGTGTTGCTCTTGGAATTCGTACACACATAAAAGCCCACTGCCTGCCTGCGCACACCCACACACGAACACATAGTATGATGCAGCCCCTTGATTGACTATAAAGGCAAGGAACGTTGGATGGGCAGGATGGGTAGTCCAGAAGGTTGATTATATCTCTTGGGTGTGATTCATTATACCATGAAGGCGTTAGGAAATAAGACGTAGCTAAATAGATTATTGAGTAGATTACTTAATGGAGAGAGACAGATTTACATACACGAGATTATAGAGTAGAGAGAGAGAGAGAGAGTACACACAATATACGTGGTTCACCCAATGTGGGCTACGTCCACGGGAAAGCAGCCACTCAATGGCTTTAGTACTTCAAAACAAGAAGTAGTTTACAAAGGGATTATACCCTTAATGGAGCTCCCGCCTTGCTTCACTCTCACCACCTCACACTCACCTTGTTGCATCAACTTCACGCTATGAAATGTGTGTAGAAATGGCCTCCTTTTATAGGCCAAAAGAGTTGCCTCTCTCATGAGAGGCAGCCATGTGTAGCCGCCATTGTGTAGATAAGTCCAAATCGGACCCTCCAATCCGCCCATGTGTGGCCGCCCTTGAGAAGAAAAGTCCGCTTTTGAATTCGGCCACCGGCCACCGGCCATTGACTTCCGACCACCGGCCAATCGACGGTTGTTTTTCGACCACTTCCGGCCGCCGGCCGGCCATAATATTCCGGCGAAAAGGAATATTCCGGCGAGGGGAAAAAAAAGTCTTGGCGGCTTCCGCCCCCGAGGCCCCTAAGGTTGCCCCTGATTTTTGGCCATGAAAATTTTGGTTTACAAATGTGCGCTTTTACCACAGAAAATTACAAGGATAAATCAGGCTCCATACTTAACAATCTCCCACTTGGAGACTGATCTCCAAACCAAACCTGTGACTGCTTTCCATTCTGGCTTCTTATCCTTGAATGCCGATTGAAGATGAGCAAAAGCTCAACTTCTCCTTGTTGACCACCTTTGTAAACATGTCTGCAGGATTTTCACTTGTATGCACCTTTCCTAGCTTTAACTGTCCCTCTTCCAAAAGAGTGCGTATGAAGTGATATCTCACCTCAATGTGCTTTGTCCTTGAATGAAAGGCTGAGTTCTTCTCAAGATGGATAGCGCTTTGGCTATCACTGTACAAGACACAATTGTCTTGTTTGAATCCAAGCTCTTCTAAGAATCTGTGAAGCCACATAATTTCTTTGCTTGCCTCCGTCATTGCTACATACTCTGCTTCCATGGTAGAAAGTGAAACCACTTTCTGCAGCTTTGAAGCCCAGCTTACTGCTGTGCCTCCAACCGTGAACACATAGCCAGTAGTGCTCCTTCGAGTATCTTTGTCACCTGCCATATCTGCATCAGCATACCCTTCTAGAAAAATATCAGTTCCTCCAAAATACAAAGCATTTGTTGTTGTCCCTTTTAGATACCTAATTATCCACTTCACAGCTTGCCAATGCTCTTTACCTGGATTGTCCATGAACCTACTCACAACTCCCACTGCATGTGCAATGTCTGACCTTGTCCAGACCATAGCATACATCAGAGAACCTACCGCTGCAGCATATGGAACTTTAGACATATAGGCTATCTCCTCTTGTGTCTTTGGACACATATCCTTCGTTAGTTTAAAATGACCAGCCAAAGGTGTAGAAACTGGTTTTTCATTTTGCATTGCAAACCTTTCTAGTACCTTCTTGATGTAATCTTCTTGAGATAGCTTTATTGTCTTCTTCGTCCTGTCCCTTGATATTTTCATACCAAGTATCCTCTTTGCAGCACCTAAATCTTTCATTGAAAAAGACTTAGACAGCTCCTCTTTTAGGTCTTTGATGTCCTGCATGTTAGCACTTGCAATCAACATGTCATCAACATACAACATTAGGATGATGAATTTCCCATCTCCCAAATTCTTCGTGTAGACGCAGTGATCCGAGTTGCATCTTGTGAATCCATGATCCAACATCCATCGATCAAATTTCAAGTACCATTGTCTTGATTCTTGCTTTAAACCATACAAGCTCTTCTTTAATCTGCAAACCATTTTCTCCTTACCTTTTACTTCATACCCCTTTGGTTGAAGCATGTAGATTTCCTCCTCTAAGTCACCGTGAGGGAATGCCGTATTTACATCCATTTGCTCGAGATTTAGATCATGAGCAGCCACAAGGCTTAAGACAAGCCTAATTGAGTTCATTTTTACAACAGGAGAAAATATTTCATTGAAGTCAATACCTTTCTTTTGAGAAAACCCTTTTACCACAAGCCTAGACTTGTACCTTTTCTTCCCACCTTCTTCTTCCTTCAGCTTGTACACCCATTTGTTTTGAAGTGCCCGCTTACCTTTAGGCACTCAACCAACTCCCATGTTTGGTTGCGATGTAGTGAGTCCATCTCCACTTGCATGCTCTTCGTCCATTCTTCTTTGGATTCATGTTGCATAGCTTCTTCGTATGATTCTGGCTCTCCAGAATCTGAGATCAAGAGATGGTTGAAGGAAGGAACAAACCTTTCTGGAGGTCTACTTGCTCTTGTAGATCTTCGGGGAATAGGTTGAGGCTCCTCATTTGGTTGACGTTGTTGCACATTGTCACCGTTTGCAGTCCTTGAGTCTTCACCGTCCTCAAGCTCCATGTACTCATCACCTGTTTCTTTTGTTTGTTTTCTTTCCAAGTAATCTTTGTACATATTTTGTTCATTGATAATTACATCCCTACTCCTTAAGATTTTATCATCTTCAAGATTCCATAGGCGATACCCAAAGTCACCTTCTCCATAGCCAATGAAGAAACACTTTTTGGACTTTGCATATAGCTTTGATCTTAGGCTTCTATCTATGTGCATGAAAGCCTCACACCCAAACACTTTGAAAAATGCATAATTCACCGGTTTACCTGTCCATGCCTCTTCTGGAACTCCCCCATCCAATGCCGTTGAGGGTGACCGATTGATTAAGTACACAGACGTACTTACAGCTTCTGCCCAAAGCTCAAGCGGTAGGTCTGCATGTAGCCGCATGCTTCGTGCTCGCTCCATGATTGTCCTGTTCATCCTTTCTGAAATCCCATTTTGTTGAGGTGTCCTTGGGGTTGTCCTTTGCCGCCGAATGTCATTGCTAGCACAAAAGCTTTCAAAAGCTTAGATGCAATATACGCCTCCATTGTCGGATCTGAGGCATTTAACCTTGGTACCTGTTTCATTCTCCACAAAGGCTTTCCACCTTTGAAATATGGAAAATACATCGGATTTATTCTTCATGACATAAACCCATGTTTTTCTAGTCGCATCGTCTATGAATGTTACATAGTACAATGAGCCACCAAGTGATGATGTACTTGCCGGACCCCAAACATCGGAATGAACCAACTCAAGTTTTCTATTTTTTCTTTCATTTCCTGATTTTTGAAATTTTACCCTCTTTTGTTTACCATAAACACAATCTTCACAGAACTCTAAGTCCACTTCTTTCAAACCTGGTAGAAGCTTCTTTGTTTGAAGGATTTGCATTCCTTTGGCACTCATATGCCCAAGTCGGTAGTGCCACACCGCACTGTCAACTTCTGTAGTTGTTGCACAAGCTAAAGGTTGCGTGCTAACAGTACACAAGTAAAGTGTACCGACTTTTTCTCCCTTGGCAACCACCAAAGGTCCCTTTGAGATCTTCCACCGTTTGTTTCCGAATGCAATGTTGTGACCTTCATCGTCCAATTGTCCTGTAGAGATCAAATTTTTGCGAAGAGAAGGAACATGCCTAACATCTTTAAGCTTCCATTCATTTCCGTTAGCACTTTTGACAGAAACTGTACCTTTGACGACAATCTCACAAGCTTCATCATCTCCCAAGTATACATACCCAAAATTACCTTTGGTGTAGTCTTGGAAATGTTGCTTGTGTGGTGTCGCATGGAATGAAGCCCTGGAATCTACTATCCAGGAATTAGACACATTGTCTAATGAGAGAATTAGAGCATCTTGCTCTACTTTACCTGCCACATTGGCCTCTGATGTTGGCTTGTTGTCTTGAGACTCTGTCTCCTTCTTCTTCTTGGACCAGCAATCCTTCTTGACGTGGCCCTACTTGCCGCAGTTCCAACATTCAAGAACTGACTTTGTGCATGACTTGCTTCGTCTTGAGCGATCACGACCCTTTTGGCTTTTGAACCTCTCCTTAGGCCTTCCTCTTGTTTCCACTGACAATGCAGCACTTGATGATTCTCATGTGCTTCTCCTTCGTATTTGTAACAAATACTGGTCTATAAAGCTTGTAAATAGCGAAAAATACTTAACATAGTGAGCATTTCATTAAGAGAAAATTCCTAATGAGCATACAAGAGTTCTTGGTTGGAGATAACAACATTAGCATAACACGTAATTAGTTTGGCATAACAATACTTGAAAGAGAGAGAGAAATAGAACAATTGACAACTATTGAGGACCGGTTTTACATGGACCGGTCCCCCCTCCATTAGGCATTTGTATTATAATTTCTCCCATTAAGAGAGACTTTGTACAATACAATTCTTTGTGTTCCTTGGTAAAAACTGGTCGATGCTATGAAGATGGAAGCTTCATGCACCAAACTTACATGTGATAACACATAACATCAGTTACTCGTTGGTCTCAGACCCAAGACCTCACACACCTTCGAAGATGGTGAGAGCTAGCGGGGTATGAGAGTAGATCTAGAGGAAGAAGGAGTATTCTTACGAGAAAGAAGTATTTCCTCACTTAATTACTCTTGTAGCTTTGCTTAGCTTAGTAATTAGATAATAGAGGAGAGAAGCATGGCATTGAAGCTTAGCTCTTGGTTGGATTTGCATTCCATATCCAAGAGTTGTTGGTGTAGGCCTCCATTCTCAAACTTGGAGAAGAAGATGAGCTTTCCATTAAAGCTTGGAGAAGGAAATGATTTTCTTGCTCTACATATGAGTTGTGTGAGTGTGTGTGGAATAATGCCCTTTCAAAACAACCCCCTCTCTCCTCTTGGTTGACCCACCTTGCCAATTACTCATGTTGCATTCCTATTGGCCCTTGAAAAGCCTAGCCAATAGTATTTGAGTATGAGTTTTACTCTTGCTGGCTTCCTATTGGCCCGTAAATAAGTTGGCCAATAGCCTTTGAGAGGCCCAGTCAAGAGCCTTGTGACAAGTGTCCATCCTTTTTTCCATTTTGTAAATGCCAAATAATTAATTTAATTATCTGCTTTGCTATTGTACCTTTTAGTCCTTTGGCCAATAGGAATTAAGCAATTTTAGGAACTGCTTAATTATCATTGGACCTTTTGACTGTCCAATAGTCTTTTAGGGAGACTATTTCTTATTGGTTATTTTTTGAGCATTTATAAAAATAAAATTTTAGTTTACACTAGCTAACTTCTCATTGGTCCACCTCTGTGCCCATCCAATAGGATTCGGCAAGAATTGGGGGTTTTTTTGCATGCCTGACATATGTCCTCTTTACTTTGTGGAAAGGGTAAGCTTAGGTGTATAGTGTGTGTGTGTGTGTGTGGTCCCTATTAAGCTTTGTCATCTTCCCAAAACGTTTTTGCTTTTGTCCTCTAGCTTATTGGCCTTTTGCACACACACAAAGCATCCAATTCCATTTACAATTGACCATTGGACTTTACACTTTGAAATTTTGGAACTTAACCTTTTGGAAGTCTTAATGGGCTGAACCCTAAGGTCTTTGGAGCCCATTCATTGCACATTGCACATTGCTCTTGTGCAGATGGTACCCCTTTGGATCCCTACTGTGGGCCCCCTACTGTGACCAGTCTGCTAGCTTTACTAATAATCTAGCTTTTTCTCCCCTGGTACTTCCCCATATTAAATGATCAATTTAACATGAGAAAATCATTTAGGAAAATTAGATATTAGTTATTATGACAGTATTTCCTCGCTTAGGAGAACACCCACAACATCATCAAACTTAAGAGTATTTGTACCAGAGATAGAATTACTTACAGCCATCACAAGGCTATCCCAACTATCTGGTAGAGATGATAGTATAAGGAGAGCTCGCACTTCATCATCGAAATTGATTTTCATCGATCGAAGTTGACTTATGTTTGTGTTAAATTCATTTAGGTGTTCTGCAACTGAACCATTCTCTGCCATCTTTAGATTGAACAAGCGCTTCATAAGAAATACCTTATTGGATGCCGATGGTTTCTCGTAGAAGTCGTCAAGTGACTTCATCAAGTCCTCCGTGGTCTTCATCTCCGAAACATTGAAGGCCACCGTTGACGCCAAGCTTAACCGGATTGTTCCCAGTGCCTTTAGATCAAGGACAATCCATGCTTCATCTGCCATTATTGCGGGCTTCTTCACAAGACCTCCTAGTGGCAAATAGAGGTCCTTCTGGTAGAGATAGTTTTCAATCTGCATCTTCCAATGTTGGTAGTTTTTGCCATTGAACTTCTCAATCTTGAGCTTCCCTTCCTCTGCCCTAACTCCCACTCAATTCAAGGAATCCTTTCCTTGAGATAATTTAACTACGAGCAAACCTTGCTCTGATACCAGTTGTTAGGAAATAAGACGTAGCTAAATAGATAATTGAGTAGATTACTTAATGGAGAGAGACAGATTTACATACACGAGATTATAGAGTAGAGAGAGAGAGAGAGAGAGTACACACGATATACGTGGTTCACCCAATGTGGGCTACGTCCATGGGAAAGCAGCCACTCAATGGCTTTAATACTTCAAAACAAGAAGTAGTTTACAAAGGGATTATACCCTTAATGGAGCTCCCGCCTTGCTTCACTCTCACCACCTCACACTCACCTTGTTGCATCAACTTTACACTATGAAATGTGTGTAGAAATGGCCTCCTTTTATAGACCAAAAGGGCTGCCCTCTCTCATGAGAGGCAGCCATGTGTAGCCGCCTTTGTGTAGATAAGTCCAAATCGGACCCTCCAATCCGCCCATGTGTGGCCGCCCTTGAGAAGACAAGTCCGCTTTTGAATTCGGCCACCGGCCAATCGACGGTTGTTTTTCGACCACTTTCCGGCTGCCGTTCAGCCATAATATTCCGGCGAAAAGGAATATTCCTGCGAGGGAAAAAAAGTCTCGAGGGCTTCCGCCCCCGAGGCCCCTAAAGTTGCCCCTGATTTTTGGCCGTGAAAATTTTGGTTTCCGCCGGCGAGTGATTTTCCTTCACGCATGATGGCTTCTCCTCATAATGGGGGCCTTACAAATGTGCGCTTTTACCACAGAAAATTACAAGGATAAATCAGGCTCCATACTTAACAGAAGGAATGGTGGGTAGGACTTAGTGCGCCCATGGGGCAAGCGCTATCAAGACGTGCGGTGTGGCTAGGAAAGCGGCAGGCCTCTGAGAGTTTGCAACAAAATCAAGTGAGTCGTAGAAGATTCAAGCAAAAGACAAACTAAAAAGAGCAAAAAACTCCACTCATGAAAGCTTAACTTTAGAAAAGGAACCAAGGTCAACTCAAAACTCTTGTGCGTGATGATTTGGTGTAGCCTCTCTCCCAATTGCACATGTACAATGTCTGTTTGCCCTATCAAAAACCCTTTCCTCCACCTTCAATTATTTGTCGAGGCCATTTCTTGGAAGATTCAACACTTCCATAGACAAACTCACACACCTTCTTGAGGAGAGAAAACCCTAATTGGATCACTCACATGCACAAGCACAAGGTAGGAATAGTGAGGGATTGCACTAGCACAACATAGTGTGTATCCCTTCAAAGAGAGGCCTAAAGAGATAATTTTTCCTTTCAAAAATGCTCTTCCTCTCTTAGTAGTCATGTCCACCATTGTTGATGTGGCACTTTGAGCTACTTTTTGCCCTTTTAGGTTAATTTTGAACAAATTTTAGCTCGAAAATGCCCCTTTTTGCCCATAAAAAGCCCAAACAAGGTGGGAAAATTTTCATTGGGCTCAAACTACATTATGAACCTTATTTTCCCGCTTGGAAAGAACTTTAGATGCATCGTTTATGGCTACGCATAAAACCTACTATTTTCGGACAAGATCGTACTTTCTAGGTTAAATGAGTGTACCATCCTGATGCACTTGACATATGTACATCTCTAAAACAAAATAGGAATTCTTATATGGAATAAAACACGCAATAATGCCACATCCAAGGCCTCACCTGCCCGACAAGGTATGTACATGACTGCAAACGTGGTAACGGTTCTCACATATATGACACTATGTACATTGTAGCATTCAGTCCAACATAGCATAAAATTTGAGGTGAACATTTTGATTTCACATCATAAATGTGCCATAGCACAATATCCACCCTTTTTGAACTTGCACATCCTTCAGCGTGTGCCACACATAGCTCTTTGAGCCAATGTACATGTCAATTTCATCATCTCTTTCTACGGAATCTAACGCATCATTTTCTCTTTCTTCATCCTCATTCATAAAATTTTCATCAAAGCCTTCCTTTTGACTTTCTTGTAAATCAAAGGGACCTTTGTCACCTCTTCTTTTGAACAGTTTGGTTCTTTTCCTTACAATGGGAATCTTCATTTTTGTCCCATCCCCAACTCTTGCAAGGCATAAGTTGCAATCCCATGTACATGCTTAACCACATAAGGACCAAACCATATTTTGAAATATTTCTTATTGTTGAATGCTAGTTTTCAAGACCACTATCATACATCAACACCCAAGCACCTTCCTCAATAGCTTTAGGTCTGAGCCTATGCCTCTTATCAAATATGTCGTTATGTTGAAAGTTAGTTGTCAAAACTACTGTCATACACCAACACCCAAATCTTTTTTTTCGATAGCTTTACGTATGAATCTATACCTCTTATCAAATCTCTTCTTATTCTTTAACCTTGCATCTTTTTATTGTGCTTCTGCAATCTCAATATTTTGAGGCCTTCTTTCTAATTGTTGTATGTGCAAAGCAAGAAGGTCTTCCCTATTCATTCCATATTCCCAAGATAATACATTCCATGTGGGAATTAGATCCTCTATTGACTTTACAAGTTTTTGAATACATCAACTCAAAAGGCATATAGCCAGTAACTGATCTATAAGTTGTGCGATCAGCCTGTAAAGCATATGACAATGATCTAGGCACTCTCCTAGTTTTCCTTTGCAAGCCTTAGCCAAAGCTTTAATGATAGGAGGATGCCCATGTTTTGATTTACCATTCCCTTTAGGATTGTATGCAGTAAGTGAGAGAAACTTTAATGTCTAACCTAGGGAAAAATTCCCTTGCTTTGTCGACATCCAACTCACCCTTGTCTGCTCTTATTTTGCCAACACATCCATAATGGCTAATCACATATTCCAAGAGGAACTTACATATCCCTTCTGTGATTTTTGTTCTTAAAGCACAACCTTCAACCTGGTTAATTTAGTCTTCTTGTGCAATCAGTATGTATCTCATTTGCCATAAACCCAATGTCATTGTAACCAGATGTACTACCCACTTATAGTGCATGACCAAAGCATAAGTAGGGTGCAACCCATCATGATGATGTACATTTGAATACATTTGACAAGTTTCACAAGAATTCACAAAGTGAGATACATGTTTATACATACCTTTACACCAATACACCTCTTTCATTTTAGTAAAGATGGCTTATACACATGTGTATCTAGCATAAAGACTCATGAAACATTTTGATATGCTCCATTTGAGTGTCCATATCATTCACAACTCTCAACAACATCCCATTTCTTTGTTTTGGATGCTTCCACAAGTACCCATCTTTCAAAAATTATCCAAACGCTTTTCTGCCTATTCTTTTGAACTCTTGATCAATCCACCCTCTTGCCTTGTCAAAGTGCTCAGATAGCATCCAATGAGCAACCAAACACCTTGATATAGGTCCTCTGTAAATGACTCAAGTGCATATGACAGGCAAACATGATCACCCTTGGCATGAGAGCTACTATAAAACCTCATGCCTACACATCACCTCGACAACCATTTCTTCTTCGTTTTCATACCTTGCCCTAGAAAGCATATATGCAATTGGATTATCTTTACCCACGATATGCTCAAATTTTGGATTCAAGGACTTTATGTAGGCAATCCATCTCAACATGGAAATCCCGAGAGTTGAGCAGCTTGTGATCATTCCAAGAAGGGGTAAGCAATCAATATCCACTATTACACTTGCTCCTATCAAATACTCTTTATCACACTTCGGTGTTGTGACTGCTCCCCATAATTCTCTTTTTACCTATGGATAATTGTGTTGATGAACACTAAGGGCCTTTGCTGGAAATAGGGTTGCAAGGAAACATACAGAGCTTAGAGAAGAGGAAGGAAGCTCAAGGCACACAACATGCGGCATTACTTAGTGTGCAATGGAAAGATTGAGTGATGGGCGTATATACAATGCACGGGAGAAAAACCCTCCTAGTGAGGGAAAAATGCATCGGTGGTCCTAAGTGTGTTCACAAACATCACTACCACATGTATATGGTAACAAATCCCCCTTGGGAGTGATGCGGTGAACAAGAGCTGACACATAAAGTATAGGGAAGTGCCATGCCCTGATGACATGATCAATCCACAAAGGGGAGTAAGCCCAAAGCTTTGCGGAAAGCTTCGAACATCTCACAAAACAATTCCTTTGTGAAAAGATCTGCGAGGTTGTCTTGTGTTGGCACATAAGCCAAGTTGATATCTCCTACTGAGACTTAGCCTGCCAATGCTTAGACCCTCGGCTATGCATAAATCTGCTAACATGTGAGACTGCAAATTGAATATCCGACCTCGTGCTGCATACATAAATGAGGCATCCAACAACGGTTTCGTAAAGAGTGACATCGGCAGGATTACCGACATCATGAAGACTCAATTTCAAACATGTTTCCATGGGAGTGGCAATATGTTTGCAATCCTCAAGTCCAAACTTACATAGCAATGTCTCTATGTAACTTGTTTGACACAAGGCGATACCACCATCACAGTGCTTAAATTGTATGCCCAAGTAATGATGCAATAGGCCCAAATCTTTTACCTTGAAAGTAGCATTCAAATCAGATTTAAATTCAGCAATATGTGCCTCATTCGGACTAGTGATGAGCAAATCATCCACATATAGAACAACGATGAGAAATACATCGCCCTCACGTTTTACATACAAAGTGCTTTCTGTTGGACTATTACAAAAGCCTCATTTAACCAAATGAGTGTCATCTTTCTCATACCAAGCATAGGGAGATTGCTTCAACACATACAAAGCTTTTTTACATTTGCAGACTTTATCTTCCTACCCTTTAATGACAAAACCGCAAGGCTACGTTACATAAACTTCCTCAAATATGTCACCATTCAAGAAAGCATAACAATATTTTATTGATGTAAATCCTATCCAAAATGAGATGCCAATGCACATAGAAACACACAGTAGTCATACAACAAGTGGGAGCAAAAGTCTCTTCACAATCGCCTTTTTGTTGTGCATAACCCTTTACAACAAGTCGAGCCTTATAGCAATCAATATCCCCATCCGGCTTACCTTTCAACTTTTTAACCCACTTTGTACTGATGGCCTTTTTGCTAGGAAAAAAATCACATAAAGTCCACGAGTCATTTTCTATAAGTGCATCATATTCTGTTTGCATGGCAACCATCCAATTTTTTGAACTTTGTGCTTCATCAAAAGATAGAGGTTCCTCAACATCACATAAGCTAGAAATAGCCAAAGCATAACAATCTAATGCATAAGATGCATGGCGAGAACTTGAACGAGTACAACTAGACAAAGGTGCATCCAATTTACTGTCACGCAAAGCATCCACCAGGCATTTTGGCATACCTCTAGCCTGCTCATTCTTGGCCCTTTCCACATCAAGTACATCATGTACATCTGCATTAGTAATAGCTGATCTGTAACATTTTTAGAAACCCCCATAGGCTGTACATTTTCCTCATTGGAATTTACATTCGAACTTCCACCACAGGCAACAAAGTGTCATAATTGTCTTGTGAGCTTACATTAATGTCTCTAGTACATGACAGCAAGAACTCAAGACAATCTTCCACAAACACAACATCCCGCGAGACAAAGATACGCTTTGTTTGTGGATGATACAACTTGTAAACTTTTCTTTCAGCACCATAACGAACAAAAATATATTTGACAGCCTTATCATCCAATTTTCTACGCTGCGTTTGTGGCACCAAAGCATATGTCAAATAGCCAAAAACATGCATGTGCTCAATAGAAGGCTTTCTATCATGCCATGCTTCATATGGACTCATAGACTGCAAAGCTTTTATAGGACACTTATTAAGTACATAAGTAGAATACACGATGGCCTCAAGCCAAAATGAATGTGGCAAAGCTTGACTCTTGACCATACATCATGCCATCTCCGTAAGCGACCTGTTTTTCTTCTCAGCAACACCATTTTGGTGAGGTGTATACGACACTGACATTGGTGTTTTATTCCACAACTAGCCAGAAATGCATTTAATTCATGAGACATATACTCCCCCCTTGATCGGACGGAGGGTACCCATAGTACATCTAGAGACATTTTCAGCCATAGCCAAAATTGCTTGAAGCACATAAACACTTTGGACTTAGCTTTAAGGGGATATACCCATGCATGTTTGCAGTAATCATCAAATGAAAGTCACAAAGTAAAGGTAATTGCCCAAGGGCCAAGTTTTCATTGGCCCACAAACATCACTATGCATAAGCTGCAACTTGCATGTAGCCCTAATTGAACCATCCTTTGGAAACATTGAAAGTTGCATTAAATTTTGCCCAAAATACAACCTTCATAAACATGCTTCGCAAGTGCTTCAACAGGCGGCAAAAAAGCAACCATATCATATTTTTGCAAACGCAACAAACTGACAAAATTCATATGCTTAAAATGTGCATGCCAAAGTTTTGCATCTGAAACAGCCTTTGAATCCACAATTGCATTTGCAAAATTTTGCCACATGTGTCATACAAAGTAAGCTTCTATAGCTCATGGCATAAAATACCAAATGCAACAATTTTATCACCAAAACTGAGATCATCAACTGTACATCCCACAAATTTGACAACAAGGCCAAGTCTAACAGGTGTAGATGCAAACAAAAGGTTCTTTTTTATCCCAGGTACATAAAGTGCATCGACAAGTGTGAAGGAATTGCCATTTGCAGTAATTAGCACAATCTTTCCAACTCCCTTGGCCGCATAAGAGGCATTGTTTGCACAAGTGATTGTATTCCTGTGAGGGACATCCTTGAGAGAGGTAAACAAATCACGATGAAAGGTAATGTGCTTTGTAGCACCACTGTCAAAGTACCATGTAACATTTAATGGCCTAAAAACTTGTGTGTAGCGGAAATTAGCATGAACATAGTGGGCATTTCATTAGAATAGATTCCTAATGAGAATTACAAGAGTGCTTGGTTGGAGAGAGCAACAAAAAACATAACACCTAGTTAGATAGCATGAACAATACTTTCAAAAGAGAGAGAAATTAAGCTATTGACAACAGTTGAGGACCGGATTTACATGGAGCCGGTCCCCCCTCCAAAAGGATTTGTATTATGGTTTCTCCCATCAAGAGAGACATTGTACAATACAATTCTTTGTGTTCCTTAAGACTAGCTAGTGCAATGAAGATGAAAGCTTCATGTACTAAGCAAAACACTTATCAAACACAACATCAATTCTCTCCGGTCTCAGACCCAAGACCTCACACACCTGCGAAGATGGTGAGAGCTAGTGGGGTATGAGATTGAGAGGAAGAAGGAGTATTCTTACGAGAAAGATGTACATCTCCTCACATAATCGCTCATATTAGCATAGCTTAGCTTAGTAATTAGCATGGTAGAGGAGATGAGCATGCATTGAAGCTTGGCTCTTGGTTGGATTTGCATCACAAAGCCAAGAGTTGTTGGTGTAGGCCTCCCTTCTCACAAGCTTGGAGTAGGTGGTAAGCTTTCCATTAAAGCTTGAGAAGGAGAGAGAGTCTTCTTTACTTCACACATGAGATTGTGTGAGTGTGTGTGTGATAATGCCTTGCAAAAATCAGCCCCCTCTCTCTCTTGGTCGACTCCTCTTGCTATTTGCTCATGCTACAGTCTCATTGGACCTCCCTAGAGCTAGCCAATGATAATTAAGCAGTATAAGTGATAGCCTTCTGACATATGTCTCCCTTTCCCCTTTTGTGAGAGCTTTATGTAATTAATAAATGCAACTAAACTCTCATTGGACCCCTTTGCCTCCTGGCCAATAGGAATCAGGCAAGCCATTGGGCTGTTGAATGCTCATTGGTCCCCTTGGGAGACTATCCAATAGTCTTTTAGAGAGCTTAATTCTCATTGGTTCTTTTATTAAGTGTTTTTAAATTAATTAAACTAGATTTACTCTAGCCTAATTCTCATTGGTCCACCTCCAAGGCCATCCAATAGGAATTGGGTAGACCTTGTGGGCATTTGGGCTAGGGAGCTGACATGTGTCCCTCATTCCCTTTGTGTAAAGGGAGCTTGTGTGTGTGTGTGTGAGTTTCTCTCTCATACCCTACTCCCAAGGCTCGCCCCCTCCTATGTAGGGATTGATAAAGACTTTTGGAACACACACAAAGCATCCAATTCCCCCCATGCTTGAGCTTTGGACACAACGTTTGAATTTTGGAACCTTAGCATTTTGGAAGTCTTAATGGGCTGAACCTTAGGGGTCTTTTAAGCCCATTGTTGCACATGGCTCTTTTGCAGATGCCCCCCCCTTTGGATCCCTATTTTACCTCCTTTGGATCCCTACTGTGGCCGATCTGCTAGCTTAACCAATATTCTAGCTTTTTCTCCCCTGGCACTTCCCCATATTAAATGATCAGTTTAACATGAGAAAATCATTTAGGAGAATTAGATATTGATTATTATGACATTACCTCTCTCTTGAAATCATAGTCGTCCTCGACTATGGTGTAGAGAAGATAAAGCATATTCATGAGTCCTTTTCTTAGTGGGTAGAGGATCCCTGTGTTACCCTACGACATCATTCCACAATGGATGACTAGTCCATTTGGTGCTTGAGAGCCTGAGGCTGCCGCAAGCATGTCTGCACATTAGTCCTATCAATCTTCCATAGTAGAGTGACAAGCTCTACTTGGTGTTTGGGAGACGTCGTCTCCGCAAACTTGATCTAAGCATGCATACTACTTCATTTTTGTGCACAATAAAGAAAAAGAGAGTCTTATAAGACAAAAACTTTGTTCATTTTTAAATTTTGTACATTTGCTTACTCTTGGGAAGCATTGACAAGGTTTAGGTTATCCTTTAATTGTATGCGTTGCATCCATCTAGCATCTTCAAAAGGATATTTGTTAAACTTAATAAGATATCGTCGGATAGTCTTACCGCCTCTTAGTACCTTGTCTTCATGTTGGAGAATGGACTTGGGCTGCAACACCTCTTCTTGGTCCTCGATCTCCGGTGGGTCTTCAGTAGTTGGTTCTTGAGGTGGCTCTCCTTTGTAAGGCTTTAATAGGCTCACCATGGAAATCATTGTGTATGAGCCAATGATTGGGCAACTTGAGTTGATAGGCCATCTCATTGATTGGCCTAAGAATCTGGAAGGGACCATAGTACCTTTTTGCTAGTTTAGCATAGTACTTTTGGTGTCCCGTAGGATTCTTTCCCGTTGTGTGTCTTAATCGAGCCTTGGGAAATTCTAATAAGACCCAATCATTTTCTTTAAAGGCTTGGGCTCTTCTGTGCTTGTTAGCAGCAGCCTTTTGCCTTTGTTGTGAGATAGAGATAGCATCCTTAATCTTTTGAAAAGATTATTGTAGGTCTCGGCTATACTCATCTGCAACGAAGATCTTCCCATGTACCTTAAGTAGCAAGGGACTTTTTTATCTTCCCTCAATTACCTCGAAAGGTGCTTTTCCTGTGGAAGTATGTACAATGTTATTGTAAGCATACTCCACTAAGGGTAAGTACTCCTCCCATTGGGATCTTTGATCTACTTCCGTTACATAGGCTTTTAGTAGATCGAGAATTGTTAGGTTAGCTATTTCACTTTGGCCATCCGTTTGTGGATGATAGGCCGAAGAGGAGTTTAGCCTTGTCCCTAAATTCTCAAAGAGACCCTTCCAGAAATTACTGGTCATTCTAGGATCTCTATCCGACACTATGGACATTGGCAAGCAATGGAACTTGAAAATTTGTGAAATGAAGAGGGTTGCCATTTGATGGGCTTTGATAGTCTTTTTGACAGGTATAAAATGAGCTTGTTTACTAAACCTATCTACTATCGTCCATATTCCCGTATTCCCATGGATAGAATTAGGCAATCCAAAGATAAAATCCATGGATATGCTCTCCCATGGTGAATTAGGGATTGGCAAGGGTTGAAGCAATCCAGGTTGCTTCCCTCTATCAAATTTTGTCTTTTGGCATACCACACATTTAGAAACATACTCTTGTATGTTCACTTTCATGGTAGGCCAATAGAAATATGGTTTAATTCCCTTTAGGGTAGACTGAATCCCTCTATGCCCCACGTAAGGAGGAGCATGAGATTAATACATTACTTTCTCACATAGTGAGTTAGTAACACATAGTCTATTGCCATAGAGAAGATAACCATCGTGTAAAGTAAATGGTTCTTCTTTCTTCCCTAATGCAAGGGCTGAAATCACATCTCTAAAATCGGGATCAATAGCATACTCATCTATCATTGAAGATAGGTCATTGTGAGTTGCTATGGAAACCGCTTTCACTCTCGGCCGTCTTGAGAGTGCATCTGCTACTTGATTATGCTTGCCAGCAATGTGAGAAATATGAAAACGAAATTGCGAAAGGAAATTTGCCCACCTCATTTGTTTGTCGGAGAGCTTGGTCTGCGTCATGAAGTACTTAAGACTTTGGTGATCCGTTCGCAAAATGAAAGGAGTCCCCAATAAATAGTGCTTCCATGAGTCTAAGGCATGTAGAACTGCAAGGAGTTCCTTTTCATATATGCCTAGAGCTTGCTCAACAGAGTCGAGCCTTCGACTTTCATAGCCTATGGCGTGCCCTTCTTGAAGCAAAACAGCTCCAAGGCAATCACCACAAGCATCACATTGGACCTCAAATGGTTTTGAGAGATCCAGTAGTGTAAGCACAGGTTGAGAGATAAGCTTTTCGAAAGCATTGTTCTCCTTAGCAGACCATGTATACCTAACGCGTTTCTTTGTTAGGTCATGTAATGGTCCCGCAATTTGTGAGAACTTTTCTATGAAGCGTCTATAGTATGCACACATACCTATAAAGCTTCTTAGTTCATGAAGATTCTTTGGTTTAGGCCATCCTTTTATCACCTATAACTTTGATGGATCCATTTGGATGCCATCTTGAGAGATAATGTGACCTAAATACTGAATCTCTTGCAAGAAAAATTCACTTTTCTTTCAATTAACATAAAGTTTATTCTCTCTTAAAACATGAAATATTACCTGGAGGTGTTGCTTGTGTTCATCTAATGAATTAGAGTAGATGATAATATCATCAAAGAACACTCCATTGAAGGTCCGATGAGGCATGAACAGCTTCTCCATCAAGCGGTTGAATGTGGCTGGTGCATTGGTCAAGCCAAAAGGCAGGACAATGTATTCGTAAAGACCAAACGTGGTGCGAAATGCGGTCTTTACAATGTCTTGATCAACTATCCTTATTTGATGATAGCCACTTTTTAGGTCAATCCTACTGAAGTAGGTCAATCCTTGTAGCTTATCAAATAGGTCTTCTACCCGTGGAACGGGAAACCTATTCTTGATAGTGATCCTATTTAGTGCTCTATAGTCGACACACATACGATATGTGTCGTCTTTCTTTTGCACTAATAGCACAGGTGAGCAAAATGGAGATGAGCTAGGCCTAACCATGCCCTTCTCAACTAACTCATGCACTTGCCACATAATCTCCTCTTGTTGAGCTTGAGAAACTCTATAAGGAGGTTTGTTAGGCGGTGAACTTCCTGGAAGAAGTTCAATTGCATGGTCATCATTACCTCGTTTAGGAGGTAGCTCACAAGGGATGTCGTCAATAAAAACATCTTGAAACCCCTTGAGAAAATTGGATAACTCTTATTCCTTTTGGTTACTTTTATTTTCTTTTGCTAAAGCATTAGGTTCATTTTGAGAATCTTTAACAAAAATCATGTACACGGAAATAGAGCTCTTTATTGACTTGTTGAAAGCTGGTGTATGTACAATGGGGATAGTGTTACCCATTTCCTTAGCATCTATATACATGTCTTTTTCCCTGAACTTAAAGGAGATTCTCCTTTCAGGGAATTTAACATTGGCAGCCAGCGATCAAACCATGGTGCCCCTAGGATTACATCCTCATGCTTAAGAGGAGAGATAAAGAAGTCCTCTTTGTCCACATAGCTTTGGACATGGAGCCTCAATTTCCCGATTAAGGGAGTGACTGAAGCTTCTTGCCCCTTGAAAGCACTGTCTGCGGGTAGAACATCTCCCATCTCATAGGCTTGTATGCCTAGCTTGGTGGCCAACTCTATAGATATAAAATTGTGAGTAGAACCAGGGTCAAAGAGAATAAAAGCATCATGTTCTCTTACATTTCCCCAAGCATGGCATAGAGGAGATCCTTTGTAGTGAGTCTCCTCCTCTTGGATTTCAACCAAGGTAGCTCTAGGAGGATCATGGCGGGTGTTCTTTTGGGGACAAGCGCGGTACGCATGCCCTTGTTCGCCGCACTTGAAACACCAGTTATCCTTGCGATAACGCTCAAGCTCTTCAGGAGAGTGTTTGTTTTTACTTTTGTAAACTCCCTTCTCTTTAGCTTTGTTAGAGTTGCCCTTAGGAGACTTTTGGACATTGTCCTTCCCCTTAAGCTCGTTGGAACCCTTGTTTTTCGTGGGCTTATTATTTCTTTTAGCCCCCGTTTGGAAATTTATTTCTAGAGGCCACCATAGTATGGTGTATTACCGTCGATATGGTACGTGGCCTTTGGGAGTTGACATACTCCGCCATTTCTTCGGTTAATAAGCCCGCACAAAATTGTTGCTTTTGCTCTCCAAAATCCAACTTTTTGAGGACAGTGGCTTTGAGTTGTAGGTCCCAAAACTTGTCTACATATTTGTGGATGGGTTCATAGGGAGAGAGCTTTAAGCTTCGCCATTCGGTGAGTACTTTGTCTTTGGCATCGGTGGCCAAAAACTGCTTTATAATGGAAGCTCTTAAAGCTTTCCATGTTCGCGGAGCTTCACCGTTGGCTTGTAGGCTAGACCACCATTGCCTGGCAGACTTTTGAAACTGCATAGCTACATGGTGTAGCTTAGAGGACTTCGTGAAGCCCTCATCTCCGAACGCCGCATCAAATTGTTGGATAAAGGCCAAGCTGACTTTGTCCGTAGCACCAAAGGTGCCATCATAGTAAGGAAAGAGATGCTCTTCCCTCCCTCTTTGAACTTCTTCAGCTTGTACGACCTCTTCCATGCGGCATAGGATTTCCTATGGCCTCTTCTTTTTGATGGTTCAAAGGTTGCACCATCACTTTCTTCAGAAGGTGAAGAATTTGAGGAAGGTGGAGAAGAGGGTGACCTATTTCTCGCCTTTTTCTTGTCTGCTCATTGGTCCCCTTGGGAGACTGTCCAATAGTCTTCTAGAGAGCTTAATTCTCATTGGTTCGTTTATTAAGTGTTTTTAAATTAATTAAACTAGATTTAATCTAGCCTAATTCTCATTGGTCCACCTCCAAGGCCATCCAATAGGAATTGGGTACACCTTGTGGGCATCTGGGCTAGGGAGCTGACATGTGTCCCTCATTCCCTTTGTGTAAAGGGAGCTTGTGTGTGTGTGTGAGTTTCTCTCTCATCCCCTACTCCCAAGGCTCGCCCCCTCCTATGTAGGGATTGATAAAGACTTTTGGGACACATACAAAGCATCCAATTCCCCCCATGCTTGACCTTTGGTCACAACCTTTGAATTTTGGAACCTTAGCATTTTGGAAGTCTTAATGGGCTGAACCTTAGGGTCTTTTAAGCCCATTTTTGCACATGGCTCTTTTGCATATGGTCCCCCCTTTGGATCCCTATTTTACCTCCTTTGGATCCCTACTGTGGTCGGTCTGCTAGCTTAACCAATATTCTAGCTTTTCTCCCCTGGCACTTCCCCATATTAAATGATCGGTTTAACATGAGAAAATCATTTAGGGGAATTAGATATTGATTATTATGAAATACCACACATGAGCATTTGCAACAAGTGACATACATACATCATGGACATAAGGATCATAAGTGCACTTTGCACTAAAAGCCCATTCTGCATCTACATCAGCATCACAATCTCCATTCACAAAAGTCTCTACAATAGCTACAACTTGTAGTGGAACCAGCCTCTTTCTTCTTAGTATCTTTTGCCTTCAATTTCAGGCACTGCTTTGATCATATGATCATTAGCTTTACAATAATGGTAACACCTATTCTTTCTCCCTTTTCACCAGAATTTCTAGACTAAGTGCTGCCAGCAGAAGCATTAAAAACAAGTGCCTTTCCACTCGCAAAAGGACCATGAGAAGTGGCTACATTGCTATTACCACTTTTTCTTTAAGCAACAATAAAGACCTGCTCATTGCACATTGTTTAGCCCTGTTCTTTCTTGAAAGTGACCTTCCAATAGCAATGTGCATAATGCATCAAACTTGACAACTTTAGGATTTCCTTGATATAAGTCTCCAAGTACTAGCAAAAGTTTGGTAAGAATCTGATAAAGCATCAAGAACAGTCTGCACAAGGGAACTATCAGAAATGACTTCGCCTGCAAAAATAAGTTTCTCATTGATATCCTTGATACCAACAAGGAAATTCATGGATAATCTTCGACTCCAGTTCTTTATGCAGCAATGCAATTTTAGTCTCATTATGACTTGCATATAACGATCAGCCATAATATCCCAAGTCTATCTTGCACATTTGGCTGAAAAAATGTGAAGAGTACTAGTGTTCTTCACAGACAATGCAATCAATGTATGAGCATGTGCATATCTTACATCCCAATGAGCATGCTCAGCTGTAGGCAAATTAGCTCTTGTAGCAGAAATTCTACCACCAAAACCTGCAACATCCTCAACATCACATGTATCCACAGAACCAAGACGTATATCAATGCCCTGCAGAAGATTCCAAACTCCCTTTGATAGAAGAACATGCATCATGTAAGCCCACATTGGTATTTGTCCCCATCCAATCTATCTTCATCAACAAACATCTTAAACACATCTATGTTGTTGTCAGCCATGGCAAATGTCTGCACCTGATGTGAAAACTGCCCAAATAGAGGAGAAACGAAGCAGGACTAACTCATGCTATATAGCACAACCCAAAGAAGACTGTAAGGACCTGTTATGCAGAAAATGACACTGGTAGAAATTTTGCACAAAAGGACAAATTTGCATACATAGTACTGCTTGTAGTGGAAACGGAGGCCGAAGTATTTGTTGACATGTTGATGCTCACCAAAGCTCACTGAAATTGGAGAAAGTGAGCAGGCATGTGCTGACTAAGCTCGAGAGGACACAACCTGCTCTGATACTAATTGTTGGAAATAGGGTTGCAGGGAATGCACACATCTTGGAGAAGATGAAAGAAGCTCAAGGCACACAGCAGAGAGTAGTATTACTTAGTGTGCAATGGAGAGATTAGATAGCCCTAAAATGATGGGTGTATATACAATGCTATGGAAAAATCCTCCTAGTGAGGGAAAAAATGCCCATGTGGTCCTAAGCGTGTTCACACACATCACCACCACATGTATATGGTAACACATATCACTTGCCATCTTCATCATCTTGCCCAATCACCCATCCAATTCCTATGGGGCTAGTATCCAATGTCACAGTCACATGTCTTCCACATTCATAGTTTGCTTTTCTCAAAGTTAGAGACATAAGCAACAACTTCTTTAATTTTCTCATGGCATGTGTATGCATTTCTTCCATTGATATTTCTGGTACTTTATCAAGAGTCGGTACAAAGGTTTGTCCACATGTGCATAATGTGGAATCCAGATAAAATAAAACACACATGCACCCAAGAACCTTCAAACCTTAGTCACAGTAATCCATGTCTCTTATTCTTTGAATTACATCAATCTTTGTTGGACAAGGTCGTTTACCATATGTCCCACACATATGTCCTACAATAAGAACTTCATTTACGCCAAACATTAAATTTTGCCCAAACAAGATAAGGTTCACTTCTTCCAACATTAACAAGATCTTATCACAATCATTCATATGATTTTCCACATACTTGCGGCACCCCTAGGAGTCCAGAGCCACATCTATATCACATATATCACATCCTTTGGTTGGCACATCATCAAGAAAGGGCATCATAATTTGAGGTATGAAGTCACGTAAGACTTTGTGCATACCATTTATTATATGTACAAGTGAATTAGTTGCTCCCTGAGGTAAGGTGCACATCCTTAGCAAACCCAAAGGTGTCCTCATGGTAGTCAAGTCCCTGATTTCCATAGCTAGTTGGAACTGATCATACCTTGGGCACAAATCCCCCATAGAATATAACACCCTTCTTGCAAATGCCTTTGCAAACTCATCTATAATTGGCCCTAAACCCACATTTCTAATTGTAACCTTCTTCACAAGTTGCATATCCTAGATAAAGCGTAAAGAACCATTTTTCTTTGAAACTGTGAACCACCTAAAGAGTATGGATCACAAGAAGGCTTTTCTACCGATCTCGATCTTTTCATTGAGCAACTCAACGAGTTTTGGAAAATGAGCCTTTGGAGTTAGAATAGGATGCAAGTTCCTAGGTACATGAGGGATAGTGAAGATTACCATCAGAGCAACAATGAAAGGATCAACACACCCTATCTCATGCGGCTCAAATGCAAAATCCTTTTCGTGTTTGGCAATACATATTCTTTCAACCTCTATCAAGCTGTCCTTGCAACCAACCTTTAGCTGCTTCAAAGAATTCTTCATAAACTTGTGCCCAATCTTGCTCGAGTCACGAAGACTAGGTCACAAAGTAGCTTGTTCCATCTTATCCTTGCTAGTAATGCCACTGGTTTCAATTTTTTTGCCACAGACTTATACTTAGTCTCCACTCACACATAAATACCTTGAGCATTTTTATAAAGTCCTCAATAACTTCGTACATTTCTATGGAGCATACTTTCACAACCTCATTTCCAACACACAAATCGCAATCCACTAAAGACTTCAAGTCTTGCATATTATGCAAAAATGAAAACTCATCAAACACACCTGTAATGCATTCATCATCTTCTAACAAATCATTGTTCCTTAAGCCTTTTTGTACACTATAATTTACATGTTGTCTTTCATCCTGCTTCAAGTCCTCAAACTTTGTAAAAGTGATAGATCCATAATTTGCTAGCCCTACAAAACCTGTAGAAAACATCTCCTCTGCATATACATCATGCGAGAACTTTTCTCTTCTTGTATCGTTGCAATCCCGCTCTACAATGGTACATGGCCAAAACCCCTCTTATCCCTGTAGTCCTTGACTTCTTTGTTTGTCTTTGGCCTCTAAGAGTTTCACGACTCCTTTTATGTTCCACACAAACAGTAAGGAATTCGACCACACGCTTCCTATCCCTGCTCCTTATCCTAGCATAACTCAATCCATCATCCATCACCTTTGTTTCCATATGAGTAGCAGTGATGTATGGCTGCCCAAGGATAAGAGGGTATGCAGACATCTCCTATACAAAGAAGTTTTTATTATCATTCACATCCCCTATAGTCACCCTTACATTTGGACAAGCTCCATACAACTCCCCTGATGAGTTATTTGCTACATGAATCATCCATCCATGACTTATACCAATTGGCCATTTTCCTTTTTGATATAGACTCTTTTACATGAGGTTATCTCTAACCCTTGATCTATCAAAGGGTTAGAGATGTATGGTTCTTCCAAGTCTCCCACTTTTACTAGGGTCTCAGTAGTTGCTCTTGCCCAATGACTCTTGGAGTAAAACCTCTTATGAGTTGTCTCAAATTCATTTCATCATCCATGAAGAGAACCTATTGAACTCCTCCCCTAGATTTGTAGCATCCAATAATGGTTTCATCACCTTGCTCACCATAACCATATACTTCTTGTGCATTTAAAGTCTCTCCTTCACCCTGTACATGAATAACTTCAGTAAGAGACTATCGCTTTTTCTTGATAATGTCAATAGTTTCTTCATGGAGCTCTCACTTTGCTATACCAAGGACCTCACCCAAGGTAAATTCAACCTTACTATTCAAAATACTCTCTTCCAAAACCTTTTTGAGATTTGTTGCTACCTCTATATCAGACTGAATCTTGTAAGCTGGACTCTTTGCTTTACCTTTGGTTGTTTCCTTCTTCTTTTATTTGGTAGCTTCCTGCATAGGCACTTTAGGTATAGGAATTTCTTGTGAAGAAGTTGTTTTAGGAGGCACTGTGTTATTTCAGCCTCCACTCCTCGTGGCCCTTTTTGAAGGTCCTTCATTTCCATTCCAACGTCTGTATTTCTCTTCAACAACAACCTCATTGGCTTGACATTTAGCAATGTACACATGCACTAACAAAGCGTTTATGGGGTCATCCCAACCTGTTTCTATCCAAATGCAATCCCCAGCTTCATGCAAAACCTCTTTAGTAATTTCACCCTCCATAGCAAATTCTATTGCACATGGCCACAATTCTCCAATATCATTAGATACTTCTTCTTGAGCTTCGGCTTCCTTCTGGCTAATAGGCTCTAACTTCAGCCCATAGGTGGCTACCTCAACCATTGAGATCACATGGCTGGCAGCCATGTGATCTCAAAGTCCTTAACTAGCTCCTTCATCCCTCCTTCACCAAAGTTTGTCCCCAAGGGCTTCCCTATTTCACTTAAGCGAATCATGCCATCTTTAAAAAAAACAAGCTCCTTAACTAGCTTCTTCATCCCTTCTTTACTAAAGTTTGTCCCCAAGGGCTTCCCTATTTCACTTAAGTGAATCGTGCCATCTTTAAAAAAAACAAGCTCCTTCATCAAAGCATCTTTAAAGCTTTCACAATCCCTCCTTGCACGATCAACACTATCACACTATATACATCTTACAAAGCCTTCTCCGTTTTGAGGTCTTTGCCTTGTAGATTGACGTGAAGTTTGCCCCTTTTCTTCTGGCCTTGCAAACTTTAACTTTAGTTCTTGTATTCTTTTAACAATATCATCTAAGATGGATTTGTCTCTCTTTGGAACCACAATAATAGGCTTCATCGAACTCTTAGGAACACTTGGAGCTTGTGTAGGGTTGACTATCATCTTGACTCTTTGTTGTTGTTCCTTAGCTAGCAGTGAAACTACATCTTTGACCTCATTCCAGTCGATCTTTAAGCCCTGTTCATCATCCTTGTCCTCAAGTAGTAACTCCAACTTCTCTTGAATCTCTTTCCCTGCAACCTGCAAAAAGAGCTCTGTTTTCTCTGAGTCTAGGGCAGCCTTTTCAGTCCTTGATAGTTAATCATAGCACCGTTCAAAATCTCTTAGAAGTTCGGTAGGTAAAAGTCCCTCTTTTGGCCGGACTACCTATTCTAAAAATGTCCTCTTTGTCACCCTTTCTGAGTCCTCCATGAAATACTCTTCCTTCAAAGCTAATTTGAATGCTTCCCAAGTTCCCCCATGTTCATTTCGAATCCCCCTTACATGCTCTCTGATCTCAAGAACCACAACTAGCTCAAAACTTTGTACCATCTCTGCTTTAGGAACTCAATGTAGCTCCATCTCCTTTATATACCCACAAAGATACTTTGTCACATCTTTACCATCAATTGGCCCATTTTCTTCACCACTGATTGAAGGGCTTTGGTCGACGAAAGCTCCCTTCTTTTAGCATCTTGTTGCTATTGCATAAATATAGCAAACTCTTGAAACATTTGCATTGTGACCATATCAAACTGCATCCCTTGTTGCTCTTGTTGTTCAATAGATTTGAAGCTTTGTTTTTTGAGCTTCAAAGAAGCTCTTGAACCCTCACCCTAGCCTACTTTACGTCGAGTTCAATAAAAATGTGTCAAGAAAAGTGCATTGTGGCTAGGAAAGCACCGGGCCTCTAACTATGAGGGTTCGCAACAAAATCAAGCGAGTTGCACAAGATTCGAAGCAAAAGACACTACAAAAGCACAAAACACTAGCCATGAAAGCTTCACTTTAGAAAAGAACCAAGATAAACTCAAAACTCTTGTTAGAGTGATGATTCGGCGTAGCCTCGCTCCCAATTGCACATGTACAATGCCTGTTTGCCCTATCAAAAACCCTTCCCTCCACCTTCAATTTTTTGTCGATGCCATTTCATGGAAGCTTCAACACTTCCATAGACAAACTCACACACCTTGTTGAGGAGAGAAAACCAGGAACAATGCGGGACTGTACTAACACACCGTAGAAGAAGCATGTGGATCCCTTTACAAAGATGCCTAAAGAGTTGTTTATCCCTTTCACAAATGCTCTTCTTCTCTTAGTAGTCACGTCCACTGTTGTTGATGTGGCATTTTGAGATATTTTTGGCCATTTTTAGGTTATTTTTGACCAATTTAAGCTCAAAATACCGTCACAAAGAGGCCTAAAGAGCTCGTTTTCCCTTTCAAAAATGCTCTTCCCCTCTTAGTAGTCATGTCTACCATTGTTGATGTGGCATTTTGAGCTGTTTTTGGCCTTATTTAGGTTATTTTTGACCATTTTTAGCTCAAAAATACCTCTATTTGTGTGTAGAAAGCCAAAACGAGTTAGAAAAAATCCCTAAATTTATGGAAAAATTCTCTTGGACTCAAATTACATGATGAATCTCATTTTCTATTTTGGAAAGCACTTTAGATGCATCGTTTTTGATTGCACACAAAACCTGTTATTTTTGGACAAGATCGTCTGCATTGAACGTTCTAGACGAAACGAGCGTGTCATCCCAATGCACTTGACATATGTACATTTCTAAAACAAATTGAGCATGCTTATATGCGATAAAACATGCAACAATGCCAATTCGACAAGGTATGTACATGACTGCAACAGGGACACTATGTACATTCTAACATTTAGTTCCACATAACAAAAGATGAATACTTTGATTTCGCCTTATAAATGTGCCACAACACGAGAGAGTGTTGTCTCATTGGTCCAAAAACCATGGCGGGCAGGCAAGTGTGAACCCAGGCTTGCTCATAAATGCGCCGAGTTAGTGAATCGATAGACAACAGCTCCGCTTCCGACTCCCACTCATAAACATCACCTGCGCACATATGAGGAACTTTGGTGCAGATCTGCAGTGGGGGCGTCCTGTGACAGGTATTCTCCACAGAGAGAGAGAGAGAGAGAGAGAGAGAGAGAGAGAGAGAGAGAGCATTTTAACACATGCACGTGGTAATACATTTGTTGAGGGGGCGACAATGAATATCTAGAGCTTTTAGGTGGCTACTTCTACGCTTGAAAGAATACAAAGAGGGCTATCAAATCGTTTCTTCACATACATAGTAACATAGGTACATTTGCTAGAAAATGGCTATTTCATGATGTCTCTCGGGTAGGTCATTAATGGGAAAAGTGTTGAGCAAACTTGAATGACAGGATATTCTGTAAAACTCGGACCTGCCATAGTGGCGGAACTGCACAAAATCATGCGTAGCTCCAAGATGGCTAGAAATTAGTAGAACCTCACAAGGCTGGGACAAAGAATCCCTCTCTCACTAGATCTAGATAGAAACCAGGATATGACGTCCAAAACTCTTAACACCCCCTCTTAGATCCTTGGTACACAACAAGACTAGGGAATTAGGGTCTCCCAGATTGAAGGAGTTAAATCCCAGTCGACCACTGCATCAAGTATACCATCTATCTAGAGGAAGTGGTAGTACCCATGATAGACAATCCTATCCACCAATGGCAAACACGTGTGGGCAATCGCCATCAATGTCCAATAGGTCCTAGGAACTTGTGCCGGTTGTAAAGGCTAGAGTCTCCACTGTGTGTACACCATGTTGCGTGGATGTGTCATCAATAACCAAAGGTTATAGGAAGAAAAGTAAAAGATTGGCTGTGTCTCCTCTAGCAACGAGTCTAGCCAACTTGCTAGCTCTTAAAGTTTACATGTGTCCCATGATCACAAAGGTGAACAAACTTTGACTACTATCCTTCAAAGATGGGATAGGTCCTCTAGGCTTTGTCAAGGAAGGAAGTATGAGCAACCGCTTGAGCCTGGTGCTAAGAAAGAAATGGCAAGAGTGCTATCCTTCAGCAAGTCTTTGAGAGTGCCTGTTAAAGATAAAGGTAGGCGAATTATGTGTGTAAAAGTCAGAAGCAAAAGGCACAAAAGGATGATACTCATGGATCCGGGTAGAGATCTAGGAAGTTTGATTTTGGATGCTAAATCCGGTGAGGTAGCTAATATTGCGCCTGTTCCACTCTGGTTTCCTTGATGACCATTCATCAAGGAAACAACTCCTCGACTCCTACAACTCCTCATCACTAGTAGACCTTGACAAATGTTCCAAAGAATCATCGATTGTTTCATCAATTGTGGTGTTGTTGCTAAATGGACTATTTTCTTAATTTTTTAGTTATTATTATTTATTGAAATTAGGATATTTGAATGTGTGCACTTGAATTGTATAAGTTAGTAACTGTAGGTCTACTTGAATTGATAAAAGCCATCAGGAATGGACAACTCTGATGTGTCATATGGTGGGTGACATTAAGCATCACGAAGGAGCCGTATTGTTAGTTCGGTGGAAGAGATCGGGAAGTGGATATTCTCGATGCGTCACATGATGGGTAACAGAAGCATCAGATAGAGAATATTCCATTGGTTTGGGAGGAAATCCGAATTGGATAAAGGAATACGCGTAAAGACACAGACACAAGAATATAGATGGGTTTTGAGAAGCTTTTTCTAAAAAGTGGGATATTTTTTAGTGCTTTTCGGAAAAGCACATGCTTTCCCGTGAGAAGTCTATGTCTGGATAGCATTTGTGTTTGAGAATTGCATCCAGGGAAGCCTAGGAAATTTGAAATTTGGTGTAGCATCGATTTTCAACTCATTGAGTTTTTATTGAGTTTTTCACAGTTTCACATATTTTTATTAAGTGACCGGCCGTCCACTTAATAAGTGGGTAGCCACTAAATTTTTTAAAAAAGCATGGCTTATTTAAAAAAAAGACTAGGTTGTCTTAAGGCTGAAAAATAGCATGCGATCTCTTGCTCTCTCCTCTTGCCAAATTTGTCGCCAACCCCACGCTAGCTCCCTCCTGCTATTCCAGCAGCCCCATGGTTCGGCTATTGTTGGAGGAGCTTTGGTAGCTGTTCCTGCTGCCCATCGGAGCTTGTTTAAGCAGCTCTCTCTCTCTCTCTCTCTCTCTCTCAGTTCTACCAGCGCTAGCACAAGGAGTTCACACCGTGGGGAATTTGCGAGTGATTGTGTGAAGCCATCGTGTTGCTTTTCCGCACTTGGAGCGACAAGTAAAGGTTGCGAATACGCTCTACGAGTTGTTTCGTATTTGCGCTTTTTGCAGATACTCCATCACAGAGAAGGAGCAAGGAGGCCTCGACCTACGCTTGGGATTTTGAAAAGAAAATCCGGAGCAGTCTGCAAAGGTTTACACTTCGGATGAATTCTAACGGATGTGTTACTTCGGTGTTATTGTGTGACGTGACACATTCCACCCTATGTGTCCGTGGACAAGCTACAACATAACAAGGGTTCCGTCAGTCCAGTCAGTCTAGATTAGAAGTGATCTGACACTTTTGTGAGTCTATTCGTAGACCGTGCATGCCCAATCACTTAGTGTAGATGCATATCCTCTGGTTGCACACAACATGATCATAAGCATTCCCATCAGAATCCTTTAGCGGAATTTTTCAGTGCATTTAGCCTTTACGTATTTTTGACATTTTTCACTTATTATTTTTAAGTGACTTTTGTTGGAAAGTAGGTAGGGCAAATTGAGCAAGTTTGTATATAAGCAAACCTAGACTAGCACTAATTGGTAGAAGAGGCAACAGGAGCCAAGCTCAACAAGCAACTTCTCAAGCAAGAACTTGGTGGTCTCCCCTCCAAGCAAGGACTCAACCTAGCGTTTTGCATCATTAGGCATCATCGCCCTAGATCAGCATCAGCCTGGCGTTTTCCATCAGGAGGATTATCACCCACACACTCCCAGCATCTAGCGTTTCCAGATTGCACTCCTAGCGTTTTTGGAGATTCTGGCGTTTGCAGTTTTCAGCCTTGGCGATTTTTAGCAATGAAAGATCATCAATTTTCAGTCCTATAGTAGATGCAGATTTTCAGCCCTAAAGACCCGCAAAATCAGCGTTTTCCTTAGCGTTTTCGACAACAGCAGATTTCAGTCCATAGAGTTTTTGGACAGCAGATAAAAGATTGCAGATTTCATCCCTTAGATGGGCTTTGTCATCTTCGTCGTCGTCACCGACATAGCCTAGACTTGCATCAATCACATGCATTCAGTTTGTACCAGTTTGTGCAATCATAAGTAGACCACTCTCGTCGACGACAGTGGGGCCTTCGGAGGAGGGTTTTACGTCTCTGGTGTCGTATCTCTCTTCTCTCTCTATCACTCAGTCTCATACACTTGCACACATAGTGTCCATTCACTTTGTTATGATCATTGCACTCTCTCATTAAGAACGGAAGGCTCTCCCTTCCATAAGAATAAAAAGGAACCTTCAGCACATTATGGAGCACTCATCTTGAGCAAAGTTCAAACATTCATTCCGCTGTACCTAACGTTGGTATCAGAGCTTTGCGAGTGTTCTGTATCACTCAAGGAAAGAACCACAAGAATCACAAGAGTTTTTTTTTCTTGTTGCGGTCGCACGAACCCAAGTTTGCTTGGGCGTGTCGATTCCTAATCGTGTTTTTGAAGAGTGACAAGAATCCCAAGAAAGAAGGGCTTGTCCAGCCTCCCCTTGTGCCTCTTCACTCATTGAGAGCGGACCGTGCACTTAGCGGCCGGCCAATCGACGTGAGGTGGGAAAAAGCAACCTTGGTGTGAGCGCAAGGCCGCCAAGGGGTGCGCCCGCGGTGTCGGGGGATATGTGTTCGCTACGTGAGCCGGGCAGGCGCCGGGCCTCTTGCTGTGGGAGGTGTGAAAGAGAGAACAAGAGACAATGACAGCTGTGCCAATCACTGCAAGCATCAATTAATTGAATACAACCTAATTCTTAGCCAAGGCGGGCTGTTAACAGCACCGTCACTTGGATCATCTGCTAATTAGGAGTTTAAGCTCCCGTTTACCGAATTAACCGGGCTGTTAATGACACCGGGCTTAATAGAATGATTAATCAAACATTAGCTGATGACGGTGATGAAAGTTCTCTTCTGCCACTTTAACTGCTTCAACTGCCCTTAGGTTCAGCAAGCTTCAACTATATCAGTTATTCCGCAGCTTCCTGCTTTGTGCGCTTTGCACTACCTCGTGCTTTCCCTCTTGCTTCTTACCTTGCTTTTGCCTTCTCCTGATTTCTTCTCTTACTTTGGTTCAAGACCAAGAGTGATTCTCAAGATTACTCGCTTTAATCCTTGACAAGCTTCTTCTCAAGCTTCGACCTCCGTCTTCCTTGCTTGCATGCCTCGACAAATTCTTCTCAAGCTCTGCTTGCTTGCCTCGACAAGCTTCTTCTCGACCTTGCTTGCTTCAAGTTTACTCCCTTGCTTTGCTTGCTTCGACCAAGCTCGCCCTTGCTTGCCTCAAGCTCTTCTCCTCTTTCACGTTTTTCTTCCCTCGAATCTCCCCGTTGTCGCCATGGCAGAGAGAGAGAGAGAGAGAGAGAGAGAGAGAGAGAGAGAGAGAGAGAGAGAGAGAGAGAGAGAGAGAGAGAGAACCCTCTCTTGCTTTGATTGGAGATGGAGAGAGAGAGAGAAACCTCGCCTCTGCTCTCCTCGCCTTGGTTCTTCTCGTTAACTCTCCTCTTTTGTTAATTCCCTTCACGCCTCTTGCCGAGCTCCCCTCGCTTTGCCGGCCTCTTTCTCTAGTATAAGGCTCGACTCCTTCTTCTTGCCCCTTCTCTAGCACGGATCCTTGTCAAAGCTCGAGAGAGAGAGAAAGACCTTTGCGTTGTCCAAGCTCGAAAGAGAGAGCGAGAGCAAAGCTCCGGGCCTCTGGCTGTGGGAGGTGTGAAAGAGAGAGAACAAGAACAACTGATAACTCTGGCAATCACCGCAATCATCAATTAATCGATTAATACATCTGAGTACAACTTAATCTTTAGCCAAGGTGGGCTGTTAAGAGCACTGTCACTTGGATCATTTGCTAACTAGGAGTTTAAGCTCCCGTTCAGGATTAATCGGGTCGTTAACGACACCGGGGCTTATCAGAATGTTAAATCAATTTCTAGGTGATGACGGTTATGGAAATTTTCCTCATGTTGCTTCATGTGCTTCAAATGCCCCGTGGATTCTGCAGTCTTCAATTCTGCTCACTACCTCAATCATCAAGCTTCAGTAGTTATTAATTATCTTGCTTTGTGCGCTTGCACTCACTTATCTGCCGTTTATGAATTTTTATGTCTCCTCTAATCCATTTGCTCTGATCGCCTTTGGTGCTCCCACTCTCTTTTTCTTGAGTACCTTATCTTGCCGGGATCTGCTTATCTGCTCTTGCCAAGCATCCTTTGTTCCACTTCCTTGCCTTCGCTAACGTTACCCTATTACCCTCGTTCAACTCTTCGTTAATTGCCCTTCGATGCTTCTTGCTTGCCGAGGTCGAGAGCGAGAGAGAATAATAACTTCGCTTCTCAAGTATATGATGGAGAGGGAGAGACTTCGTTCTTACTTAAGCCGAGAGAGAGAAAGAGCTCGTCCTGTTTGGATTGGAGATAGAGAGAGAGAGAGAGAGAGAGAGAGAGAGAGAGAGAGAGAGAGAGAGAGAGAGAGAGAGAGAAACCTTGCCTTGCTTACCCTCACCTCCTCTGAGCCTTGCTTCCCTTGCTTCGTTCAAGCTCGAGAGGAAGAGCTTTGCCTCCTCTTCTTCTCCTTCGTTAAGCTCTCCTTGAGCTCCCTCGCCTTCACATTTTTCTTCCCTCCGTCAAGCTTTTCCTCGCTTGCCTCAAGCTCTTCTTCCAACCCTTATGCTCTCCCCTCTTCAAGCTCGTTTGCTTCCCTAAAAAAAATCTCATGCAAAAAAAACTCCCTATTATTAGCGTGCCTTCCCTAGGCAGTGGCGCCGGTGCTAATGACGTGGCGCGGGAGTCGACCCAATGAGGTGGCAGGAGACGGTCTAGAGCAGCGCAAAAATTGACGAAATCGGTGCCAAAAGGGAGCGCCCCTGCAAGCTGAGCATTTCTTGCTACTTGGTCGGCGTCATCCGAGCATCACTGCGCTCGTTGCGAGCTCCCCATTCCCTGCGCAATTCCATTCTCGTTGCCGCCACGCCTCTGGCCCCTTCTTTCCTTTTTCTTTTTCCCATTTGCCTTTATTAAACCCCTTATTGGGCGGCCATTGAAAGGTCTTTGGGCGGCCGGCCGGCCTTCGTAAAGCGCATCACATTTGGCATACAAATTTACCAAAGCATTGCCAAGCACAACATACGGTATACATTCCGACCAACTCAGTGCTGCTAAGCACGACCCACTCTCTACAGCTCTCAGCTAACAATATCATCGTGAATTTACTTGCCCGTAACAAGGTCCTGAATAGTGCCACATACCTGCAAGAAGCAAGTATAAGTGTTTGCATTTGACGTAAGGTCTTTCCTTCACATTCAGTCAAAGAGTGACAGACTAGCCAGGCATTGCCAATTACGACTACCGCCGACCAACATTGGGCAGTCATTGGCGTACATACCGGCCAAGGCAATGTAGTAGGCATCAAATTTGGTGTACATATCGATTAAAGACTGCTATCTCAAGCACTTATTCTGCTGTATTCAAAACCCTTGTTGTTGCTCAAAACTCCCAGACAGAACACCGACTGAGCGGATCGAACTTGTACGGAGCCGGCTCTCTACGAATCTTTAACGGCTAATATCTTGGCGACCAGGACTCCGATCATTGATCTGAAAAGACCGACGTGCTCCACAAAGTGAGCACTTCAGGCCCGTGCATTCATTTCATTTTTGTCACCTCAGTTGCGGTTGCCCAATCCGGTACGGCTCTGCAATCGACTCAAACTTCAATATGCCATAACTTCTTCATCGTAGCTCCAATCGACGAGCCGTAAAGACAGGCCGGTAGAGCACTTTAAGCATTGCAATTCTAGATCATAATATCCCATCTGTGCTCACTTTAAGCATAGTCCTTTTTGGCATCATTGAGGCGTCTGTTGGCCCTTTTAAGCCGCATCTTGCATACATTAATCATTAAGCTTGGCGTGTTAACAAGCCCTGATCACTGCTCACTAAATGTGTAGGCTTCAAAGAAGCTTAGCTTGCATTTCTCTGCTCTTTTTGTCTACATGGCAGTGGAGCTGCACGACATCCACCCCCTTTGAACCTGCACAGCCTCCGGTCTGTGCCAACTGCTCTTCAATCTGCATCTGTTAAAGGTACCTTAAGTTTTTTCCATCATCAAACGAAATAAGGCTTATACCCTATCATCAATTTTCTATCTGAACCATTAGGCAGCTGCCCATGAAAAATCTTTGAACCGTATCTGTCGTATCTTCAAAGCATTCAATTATGAATATCCTGTTTAGTGAACCCCGCCAGACTCAAGTGCTCCAGTTAATGATGCACACGACTTGACCATTAAGCTCTCTTTAAGGAACCCTGTCAAGCTCAAGTATGCCTTACTCTGTCTGCACATGGAATGGCCGTCAAGTCCTTTACTTCAAGTTCTGTCAGCAGAACCAACTCAAAAGATGTGAAGATATTTCATCAATTGTACAAAGAAGTTAGTTGGAAGCCAGCCATGTAATCTTATTGAATGCATAACCAAAGCTATTTTGACTTAGCATAATCTAGAAAACAAAACCTTGTACCATGCAACCTGCTATATCAGATAGCTGGTACTCTTCAAATCTGCAACTGGCACTTTAGTAGCCCCCGGGATCAAACGGGAAACTAATCATCTGTCCCACTGTGAACATTCCTTTAAAAATTTTGCACCATCCTCCAGGATCATAGGGAATATACAAGAATTTCCAATCATTACAGCATAAATATACATTAACCCACAAATCTTCATACAAACCGCCTGGATCATATGGCATATAAGTCAATTGCCCAGGATCATGCATATATCTGTCACCTCCTGGGTCAAAAGCTAGCTCAAAATCCCCTACATCATAGGGTAACATCAAATTCCATATAGCATCAGGTAGCACCCGATACTGCCATATCACTGTGCAACTAGCTCATGCAATTGTCGATTATCAATCACATGTAAAAGCATTGGCATTTCACTTTCACTCTCACTAGTATTGGAATCCCAATCATGCATATGTGAATACATCAAGTCTTTGGTAAAATCCTCTTCATTAGGCTCAAAAGATGCATCTGGAAAATATTCTCTATCTTGTAGAGGCTCAAAATCAAGTAAGGCATCATCCAACAACTGCATAAGTTCATCGTCTGCTGAATCTGAACAAACTTGCTCATGCATGATTCTGAATTGATTGGTATCCTTAGCATTTGTGTTTGAGAACCCTTCCAAAGCTTCATCTAATAAGAACATAAGATCTAGGTCTACCACTTGAGAAGGTCCCTCCATCTTGCACATCTCAGGCTGTTGTAAACTAAGATTTCCACATGTTACATGCATAGTAAATGCTTCTGCTGTAAATTGCTCTTTAAGTCTTTCACCCTCATCGAGATATCTTTGCACTTCTGTAGCACAAAGTTCAGCATGCACATTGAAAATTTTATCTACTACCCTGTCTGTATCATCGGCACAATGAAACCAATCATACTCAACATCAAGAGATTGCACTTCACTATGCACCCCCTCTAAATTAGCATCCTCAAGTTCATGCTTATTCTGCCATAGTGTGAGCCCTGTGTCACAAATTCTTGATAGAGAAGAGGTTTGCTCCCCTTCTAAATCATCATCAAATTCAGGATCAGTCTGCTAGATCTGTAGCTCTAGGTCACAGAAGCATGTCAAAGGAGTCTGCACCCCCTCTGAATCAAGCACATACTCTTGCTTAGCCAAGTCCTCAAAACCTGGTACATCCAAATTCGGCAAATCTGGTATACCAAAAACCATGGTCTTGCTGCTCTCAACAGCAGCCTGCTTTGACCTATAACATCTGTATCATTAATCAACTCTTTGGCAAAACCTGTACCAGTATCTTCAATCACCTCTATGGTAGAATCTGCACCAGAAAAATTTTGCTCTAATTCTGGTTCAGTAGCAAAAGTATCACCTGTAACCGAATCTTCCTGCATGTCTACTTGAATTTGGTTGCACTCATTTACTTGCAAAATTTCTTCTTGAGCTTTAGCTACTTCACTGTTTTGATCCCCTGATTTCTTTTCTTCATGTACTGCATGCATAGGCTCTTTGCAAAATTCATTCTGTGTATCCCGAACTGCATGTGTAGATTCTTTGAAAAATTCACCCTGCGTATCCTGAATCTGTAAAGCCTCACCCTCAAAGACTGCTACTTCATGCACAACATCTGTAAAACCCAACTTTGCATACACAGCTTCAACTATGTCTTCATCATTAGCCTGTAAGAAGGTAGCATCCTGCACAGTCAACTCATCAATCACAGCTTCTAACTTTAATCGTACTTGTCCTCGGATATCTGCGTAGTCCGGTAGACTTGCACTCTGTTCTTGATAGCATTCATACTACTCATAACGTGCTTGCACAATAGCCTCTTTGAAATACTCCCAGTCATCGTTGCAAGCTCTGGTAACCTCTTGAATCTGCTCCTTCACATCTAAACTCACTAACTGCTCAAAATTTTTGATCATCAACTCTTCTGGTATCCCTCTTACCTTGGTCTCCAGCTCATAGCACTCTAGGTAGCCCTTCGGATCGTATCCATCAAAGAGTCGTCTCTCGTCGTATACTGCATCTAAAGCTTCATCGATTTGATTTTCTTCTTTACGGTCTCTATTTCAAGCAGAGATCCTTGAACCAATTGAAGCGAAAAAAAAAGTGGAACTGTTGACTTATCATCAAAACCGTTCGCTCTTAATTGTGCAATCATCTTCATCTTCTGCTCTAAATTCTCCATCTTTACCTCCCACCCCGGCTCGTTTCACGTCGGGTTCACCAAAGATGTTGGGGGATATGTGTTCGCTACGTGAGCCGGACAGGCGTCGGGCCTTTGGTTGTGGGAGGTGTGAAAGAGAGAGAACAAGAACAACTGATGCAATTGAATCTGGAAATCACCGTAATCATCAATTAATTGATTAACGCTTGAGTACAACTTAATCCTTAGCCAAGGCGGGCTGTTAACAACACCGTCACTTGGATCATCTGCTAATTAGGAGTTTAAGCTCCCGTTTACAGGATTAACCGGGCCGTTAACAACAACGGACTTAACAAAATGTTAAATCAATTTCTAGCTGATGACGGTTATGGAATTTCCTCATGCCGCTTTATCTGCTTCAAATACCTCGCGGATTTTGCAAGCTTCGACTATGTTCACTGCCTCAATCATAAAGCTTCAGTAGTTATCAATTATCCTGCTTCGTGCGCTTTGCACTGCCTCATGCTTTCCTCTTGCTTCTTACCTTGCTTTTGCCTTCTCCTGCTTTTTTCTCTTGCTTTGGTTCAAGACCAAGCTCGCCTTTGCCTGTTTGTCTCGGCTTACTCCCTTGCTTGCTTCGACCAAGCTTGCCCTTTTCAAGCTTGCTTTTGATTACCTTAAGTTTCCCGCCTTAGTTGCTTCGGAAAAAGCCTCAAGCTCCTTCCTCTTCTTGCTTGATTCGCTTTGACAAGTTTCTCGCATTGCTTGCGTCTTGTTCAAGCTCGAGTAGGAGAGAGAAAGAGCTTTGCCTTGTATATCTTGCCGAGAGACAGAGAGAAAGAGCTAAATAGAACTCTCCTTGTGCAAGCCCGAGAGAGAGACCACACCTCTTTGCCCCTTTCTCCTCCTAGCTCGCTTCCTTCCAACCTCCGAGCTCTTGTCTCCTTCCCAGCTCTCCTCGCCTTCGAGCTTCTTCTTCCCCTCTTGCTCTCGTTGGCTTTCTTTGTAAGCCCTCCTCGCCTTCACGTTTTTTCTTCCCCTTCTTGCTTGCTTGCCTCAACAAGTTTACTCCTTTGCTTGCTTGTCTCGACAAGATCCTCGCCTTGCTTCTTACCTTTCTTGTTTGCTTGCCTTGACAAGTTTCTCGCCTTGCTTAGCTTCACCTCCTTTGAGCCTTGCTTCCCTTGCTTCGTTCAAGCTCGAGAGGAAGAGCTTTGCCTCCTCTTCTTCTCCTTCGTTAAGCTCTCCTTGAGCTCCCTCGCCTTCACGTTTTTCTTCCCTCCGTCAAGCTTTTCCTCGCTTGCCTCAAGCTCTCTTCCAACCCTTATGCTCTCCCCTCTTCAAGCTCGTTTGCTTCCCTAAAAAAAATCTCATGCAAAAAAAACTCCCTATTATTAGCGTGCCTTCCCTAGGCAGTGGCGCCGGCGCTAATGACGTGGCGCGGGAGTCGACCCAATGACGTGGTAGGAGACGGTCTAGAGCAGCGCAAAAATTGACGAAATCGATGCGAAAAGGGAGCGCCCCTGCAAGCTGAGTATTTCTTGCTGCTTAGTCGGCGTCATCCGAGCATCACTTCGCTCGTTGCGAGCTCCCCATTCCCTGCGCAATTCCATTCTCGTTGCCGCCACGCCTCTGGCCCCTCCTTTCCTTTTTCTTTTTCCCATTTGCCTTTATTAAACCCCTTATTGGGTGGCCATTGAAAGGTCTTTGGGCGGCCGGCCTTCGTAAAGCGCATCACATTTGGCATACAAATTTACCAAAGCATTGCCAAGCACAACATACGGTATACATTCCGACCAACTCAGTGCTGCTAAGCACGACCCACTCTCTACAGCTCTCAGCTAACAATATCATCGTGAATTTACTTGCCCGTAACGAGGTTCTGAATAGTGCCACATACCCGCAAGAAGCAAGTATAAGTGTTTGCATTTGACGTAAGGTCTTTCCTTCACATTCAGTCAAAGAGTGACAGACTAGCCAGGCATTGCCAATTACGACTACTGCCGGTCAACATTGGGCAGTCATTGGCGTACATACCGGCCAAGGCAATGTAGTAGGCATCAAATTTGGCGTACATATCGATTAAAGCACTGCTATCTCAAGCACTTATTCTGCTGTATTCAAAACCCTTGTTGCTGCTCAAAACTCCCAGACGGAACACCGACTGAGCGGATCGAACTGGTACGGAGCCGGCCCCCGGCGAATCTTTAACGGCTAATATCTTGGCTACCGGGACTCCGATCATTGATTTGAAAAGACTGACGTGCTCCACAAAGTGAGCACTTCATGCCCGTGCATTCATTTCATTTCTGTCACCTCAACTGTAGTTGCCTAATCCGGTACGGCTCTGCAATCGACTCAAACTTCAATATGCCTTAACTTCTTCATCGTAGCTCCAATCGACGAGCCGTAAAGATAGGCCGGTAGAGAACTTTAAGCACTGCAATTCTAGATCATAATATCCCATCTGTGCTCACTTTAAGCATAGTCCTTTTTGGCATCATTGAGGCATCTGTTGGCCCTTTTAAGCTGCATCTAGCATACATTAATCATTAAAGCTGGCCTGTTAACAAGCACTCATCACTGACCATTAATCAAGTAGGCTTTCAATAAGCTTGATCTGCATCTTCTTGGCATATTGCTTAGCATGGGAGTGGAGCTGCACGACAGCGGGAAAGAGTAGAACTCGGTTGAAGAGAAGATCCTTCTCAAACACAGATTGCAAGCAAAAGATAACCCTCAAGAACCTCAAGATCCCCAAGAACCCAAGCTCTTCGTGAACTTAAGAACCCAAGACCCCAAGAACCCACAAGAACCCACGACTTCAGTGGATGGTCATCACTCGAAGCGGAATGGATGCTTCTCTTGGAGGTGATGAGCATGAGAGAGGCAAAGAAGAATTTTCCCCACCAGGAGGTTTTTCCGACCCTCCCCCTTCTCCATCTACGGCACTAACTCCTATGAAGGAGTTGCCGCAGTTGTTTATGGACAAGAAGTTAGACCGAAAAGCAAAAATAGAGCGTGAACACGAAGAACAGATGGCAACCATAGAGCGTCAATACACAGAAAGAGTGGTAGCCATACATCGCGAGAACAAAGAAAGTCAAGCCAAATTGGATCGCGAGAACAAAGTAAGACAAGCAGAATATGACCGCGAGACCAAAGCACGGCAAGAGAAGAGCGACCAACGCATGAAAGAGTCCTTGCAACTCTTTTCTCAAGTTCTTGCGACCAACGCATGAAAGAGTTCTTGCGACTCTTTTCTCAAGTTCAGACACAGATGCAAGAGATTCGGGAAAAGGAGACTCTCTCAGTCCCTTCTTCTCCCAAGCATGACACACAAGATTTGCATGATTATGCGAAGCATGATGATGATTTGGATGACAATGATGAGCATGATGATTTGCATGATCAAGATGTGATTTCTCACGAGCATGATGATTTGTATGATCAAGATGTGATTTCTCACAAGCATGATGAGTTGCATGAAGATGATGTGATTGTTCACAAGGACGATGTGGTAGTTGATACTTTCTCTAGTGAAGCTAACCTCATTGCAGATTCGATCAATCACGAAGAATCGATCTTGACTTTCAAGTCGAGGTCCAAAGAACCCCCTTGGGAAGAATCGATCTTCGAGCCTAGGTCCAAAGAACCCTTACAGGAAGTATTATGTGTTCGCATGATTGATACGCACGCATTGTACGAGTTTCATTCGTGATCGTTTAATGTATTTTCGTCAGCATCTTTATGTGATTCCTTTTACTAGGCATGACATATTGTATGTTGAGTACGTTTCACTCATGGATGAGCTCGAATGTATGCGGTTTTTTCATGAAAAGCTGAAAAGTATGCATTCAAGGAAGTCACATTCCATGTCTCTTCCTTGGCATGACACATTTGTAGAAAGAGCACATGAAAGTATGAGCACCAAGCATGGGCATTTCCGTTGTGAATTGCCACAGTTGATTGCTCTAGATCAAAAGAGAAAGATTCGATCTCATTGTTTGCGTGTGTGTGGTGAACGGTTTGGCACTCCGTCTCTTTGTTCATCTACATTGCATGCACAGTCTATTAGGACGACAATATTTTTTCCACTCAGTTTACATGGAATGGGTATGTTCATGTTTTTGTGTTGGAAGTGGTTTCAGGAATTTTCAGCCTCGGAGAGTCTTGAAGAAGAAAGAAGTAGGCCTCTAGACGAAGTTGAAGCATTGAAGGAGCCACAGAAGACTTTGTGTCGCTTTCGGCGCGGCCCAAAGAAGCAAGCATTGCAGACCTTTATGAAGTTCAAATACTGTACAACCCACACATCAGAGTGGGCCGGCGAAGAGTCCCTTTCAGGATTCCGGATGCTATTGGCGATCTCTCTCAATAATAAGTGAAACAAAAGTAGATAGGGCAAATTGAGTAAGTTTGTATATAAGCAAACCTAGACTAGCACTAATTGGCAGAAGAGGCAACAGGAGCCAAGCTCAACAGGCAACTTCTCAAGCAAGAACTTGGTGGTCTCCCCTCCAAGAAAGGACTCAACCTAGCGTTTTGCATCATCAGGCATCATCGCCCTAGATCAGCATCAGCCTGGCGTTTTCCATGAGGAGGATTATCGCCCACACACTCCCAGCATCTAGCGTTTGCAGATTGCACCCCTAGCGTTTTTGGAGATTCCGGCGTTTGCAGTTTTCAGCCTTTACATTTATCAGCCTTGGTGATTTTCAGCAATGAAAGATCATCAGTTTTCAGCCCTACAGTAGATGCAGATTTTCAGCCCTAAAGACCCGCAAAATCAGCGTTTTCCTTAGCGTTTTTGACAACAACAGATTTCAGCCCATAGCGTTTTTGGACAACAGATAAAAGATTGCAGATTTCAGCCCTTAGATGGGCTTCGTCATCTTTGTCGTCGTCACCGACATAGCCTCAGTCACATGCATTCAGTTTATACCAGTTTGTGCAATCATAAGTAGACCACTCTCGCCGACGACAATGGGGCCTTCGGAGGAGGGTTTTATGTCTCTAGTGTCGTATCTCTCTTCTCTCTCTATCTCTCAGTCTCATACACTTACACGCACAGTGTCCATTCACTTTGTTATGATCATTGCACTCTCTCATTAAGAATGGAAGGCTCTCCCTTCCATAAGAACAAAAAGGAACCTTGAATGCATTATGGAGCACTAATCTTGAGCAAAGTTCAAACATTCATTACGTTGCACCTAACATATTGCTTGTAAAAAGATTCTCCCTTAGGGGGGGGGCCAACCCATCTTCTGGTCTCCAATACTGTGTGGATCTTCTCCCTCGTCTCTTTTGGTTGAAAGTCTATTTCAGCTTATTGATTATTTGTGTGCGCTCCCGTTTGTGACAATGGTATCGGAGCTTGGTCGTCTCTTTTTTTCTGCAAAGGAGAGAACCATGACGAGCCACGGGAGAACCGTTTTAGATGAACTTCAATGTACGAGTCAAACATGTAGAATTGTAGTAGCTTCGCACGTTGCATGCTGTTACTAGGAATGGCCATTTTCAGGTCTCCGTTCCTTGTTCTTATTTGAAGTTACGGTTCCAAATCCTCGTTCTGTGTTTAAAACGTGAGTATTCGTAACAAGGAAAGGCGCTTCATGTCTGTTGCCGTTTCCTGTTCCGGGTAACTATGAAATTCTAATTTGCAGCAGCTTCTTACACTGGCGGCTATCCAAAAGGTTTTGGACAGAATCAAGAAGCCGCAAGGAACAGATGTCGATGGGCATGTCACGCAATGCTTGAAACCGGCCTGTTCAATCCAAAAAGGGCGGTAGACTTTACTTTAAACCTTGATTTAGCTTTCACCCATTATTAGTCGTCTATTTTACCTGTACTTTCAAGACACAACAAAGGGGAGAGGGATACAGGCTGCTAGATTGCACCTGTATGAGTAGACGGACACCAGATTGGCCCCTAACTTAGGCGCCCCTTTCGGTATTTCTTAATTGTTCAAAAGAGGGAATAAACGCTGAGGTTCCCTACAAGCTGCCCCGCACAAACTCGGCTGAATTTCCTTTGTTCCAGCCCGATTTCGGCAAGAACCCTTCACAGTCAGTATTCCCACACATTGGATGACTTTCCCGACGCATACGGGCACTTTGCAAAACCTGACGAGAATCTGCAGCACGCTGAATTCTCTGTTTTCAGCCCTGCAAATGCGCCAGATCACCTGTACAGCGATCCCCTTGCGTCCCCGAACCTCCTGGGGGTATTAGGGTCCGTTTAGGGCCAAAACCCTAAACCTGCAAAAATACACAGCAGGCTGTAATTCAGTGTTTCGGGCTCCGTTTCGCGTGCCGGTCGCATCTGTAGCAAGTCCTCGAGCTCCCGCACCTGTAGGGCTACTTGCCCTTTGAATCGGACGAGATTTCTGGCGTGAAACCTCTCCGAATTCACCTGTACCTGCGGGGGGATTAGCCGCTAGCTAATCCAGTACCTGTGCAAGAGGCTCTTGCCTCGGCAATCGCGCATGAACCCACACAACTGTACATTGGTCAAACGAAGAGCCCACTAGAGGGGCATAACATACTGCCAAAGGGGAGAGAGAGGGCAGTGCGTAGCGTGCAGGGCATCACTCCTGGCACCGCACTGTACATAGGAGGGAAAGCAAGCACTCCATAGCTCTTAACCTGTGACAAAAGCTGGAAATGAGCCTCTCCCAGCTTAAAATTCAGCGCCAACTCTCTCTTGCATTAGAATCTGCACCAGAATGTGCCACTTGGCACATTTACGAGCATTTTCCCGTTTCGGGGTTGCCGTCTAAAAATCTCCCAGCCGGTTGCCCAGTTGACTTCACGGCAGAGTAAGAAAATGTTCCCCTTGTCATTCCGGCAGTAATGACGTCAACACATTTTCAGGTCCCAAAATAGCAGTTCCCTAAATTTTAGGAGATGCTGCCATTGTATCTTTCTAGGTCATCCGACCCTCTTTGTACACTGCGGCCACACCCAGAATTGAAATGTAGCCTCTGTAGCAAAGGATTCCACTTTGGCTAGTCAATGACCCCACTTGGCTAACCATAGTCCTTGTCCAACTTTAGTGCTCTCTTGCCCTCAGGCCTGGACTCCCTCTGGACAGTTCCACACTAGCTATGCAATGCAGGGCAGTTAGATTTCCCGAGGGGTGTTTCCAAAAAGTGAAAGTAAATAGATAATAACAAAGAAATCAACAAAAAGGATAGATAGTAGTCACACGTTGGTGACATACCTTCCTCTTGAAATCTCAAACGTCCTCGTTTGCATCTATGTTGTACATGCTTACTGTCAACACTGATGTATTCAACACCTGTCGACACATATACGACACATACATGCTCATTGTCAACCCTGGTGTATTCAACACCTCGTCGACTCATGTATTGCCTGCGTGTGAACCCTATCCCAATGACATAGTGGTAGCTGCGCACTCTGCCATTGCTTTGAGTCACTAACTTTCCAATGACAAAATGGTAGCTGCACATTTTGCCACTGTCTTATAGTACACGTTGGATCCCGTAACACTTTCGAGCATACCCAAACCGACAGTTTAAGAATGCAGTTATACATGTACTCTTCAATAGAAGCAATCACTGTATCCTTGGCAAACTGACAAGAAATACTCACTTCTATAGCACTAACCAAACTTTTGGACATTCCATAAGAGCAATTGCCAAACTGACAATCTGTACAGCTCTAACATTCATGTAACAGGTATTTCATTTGAGCTCACTTTAAATACCATGTACATCATTTGTTTTAGAAGCCATTGTCACACTGACAATCCATGTAGCTTTGAAACTCAAGGGGTCAAGGTAGGTTGCAAATCGAAGGCTTCCAGGTAAAGTGATAACACAGTTGGTGACTCTGCAAGTTCACCTTCTTCCATCCACTTAGCATCCATTGGTGGATAGTTTCTGAACTTTACCAAGTAACGCCTAGCAACCTTGCCTTTCACTTTCCTTTCTTTGTGTGCCAAAATCTGTTCCGGGACCAAGATCTCGTCAAGTTCCTCGACTTCCGGCTGATCTTCAGCTGGCATATCTTTTGGCACATCACCCACATAGGGTCTGAGAAGACTCACATGAAACGCATTGTGAATCTTCCAACTGTCAGGCAATTTCAGCCTATATGCAACATCACTGATTATGTCGCATACTTGAAAAGGCCCATAGTAACGCATGCTGAGCTTTGGAAAGAGTCTTTCCTTGCCCTTCATCTTCTTTAACCTTGCCTTTTCAAAGCGTAAAAGCACCCAATCACCAAGTGAATATACCACTTCACGACGGTGACGATCAGCTGCTTTCTTTTGTTTTTCCTGAGTCCTTTCTAAGGCCACTTTGACCTTCTTGTACATTTCATCCATGTCCTGAACATACTTATCTGCTTCAAATATCTTGTCCTTTGTATGCAGTATGGGAGGAACTTTCTTGCCACCTTCAACTATCTCAAAGGGTGCCTTGCCAGTTGATGAATGCATTGTATTATTGTATGCATACTCCACCAATGGCAAATACTGCTCCCACTTTCCTTTATGCTCTGACACATAACACTTCAGCAGATCTAGGACAGTAGAATTTGCCTCTTCTGACTGCCCATCTGTTTGAGGATGAAATGACGAAGAGAATTTGAGCGTGGTGCCCATATTCTCAAACAAGCCTCTCCAGAACAAACTTGTCATGCGTGGATCACGGTCGCTAACAATCGACTGTGGCATGCCATGATACTTGAAAATATTGCTCATAAACAAGCGTGCCATCTGATCTGGATTTATCTTCTTCCTGACAGGAATAAAATGAGCCTGTTTGCTGAATCTGCAAATAATGGTCCAAATACCATCGTTTCCTGTCTGCGTTCTCGGAAGATCAAAGATAAAATCCATAGCAATACTTTCCCATGGTTTATCTGGAATAGGTAGTGGTTGCAATAACCCTGGTGCCTTTTGCCTGTCAAACTTGACCTTTTGGCATATTAGGCATTCTCGCACAAAGGCATCCACATCCCTTCTCAATGTAGGCCAATAGAAGAATGTCTCAACCGCTTTAACTGTAGCATCAATACCACCCCTGCATACGGTGGGACATGACTCTCTTCCATAACTTTGTGTCGCAATGGCTTTGTGACACACAATCTGCCATGCATCATCATGAACCCGTCTTTAAGAAGATAGTGTTCATGACGTTGTCCATCCATTAGTTGCTCGAAGACCCTTGCAAAATCTTCATCATTTGCATACTGTTCTCTCATATCATCAAGTTCATGATGATAAGGAATCGACACAGCTGAAATTTGTGGCTTCCTTGACAAGGCATCAGCCACAACGTTCTTCTTGCCTTCTACATGCACAATCTGAAAATGGAACATGGACAAGATATTTGCCCATCGCATATGCTTCTCAGATAACTTTGTCTGTGTCAAGAAGTACCGCAAGGTCTGATGGTCCGTTTGGACAACGAAATCTGCACCTAGCAGGTAGTGTTTCCAACTTAAGAGCGCATGAATCACAGCCAGTAACTCTTTCTCATAGACCTGCATGGTCATCTCTGGCCCTTGCAAAATTCTGCTCTCATAGGCTACTACCCTGCCATCTTGCATTAGCACTGCACCAATGCTACTACCGCAGGCATCACACTGGACCACAAATGACTTTTCCTAAGATCTGGCAACACAATGACTGGATCTGAAGTCATCTTTTCCTTTAAGAGATTAAAAGCTAAATCTCTTTCCGTGTCCATCTAAACATGACTGCTTTCTTTTGAAGAGCATGTAAAGGTGAAGCAATCTCAACGAAATTTCGGATAAACCTTCTGTAATAGGAGCATAGTCCCAAAAAGCTTCGGACATCATGCACCGTCTTCAAATTTGGCCATGACTTGATCGCTTCAACTTTTGCAGGATCCATTCTGACACCATCCTTTGAGACAATGTGTCCCAGAAAGTGAATCTCTTCCAGAAAAAACTCACTTTTCTTTGCATTGATGAGCAACCTATGACTGCGTAGCTCTTTGAACACAATGGCCAAGTGATGCCTATGCTCCTCTTCATTCTTTGAGTAGACTATCATGTCATCAAAGAATGTACCAACAAACTGCTGGTGTGGACGGAAAATTCTGTCCATCATCCTATTGAACGTAGCAGGAGCATTTGTGAGACCAAAGGGCATCACTAAAAATTCGTAAAGGCCAAACGTTGTTCTAAAAGCAGTCTTGTGCACATCCTCTGATCTAATGCGGATCTGATGGTACCCACTCTTTAGATCTATCCTGCTAAACATAGCTGCTCCTTCTAATTTGTCCATAATATCATCAATTCTAGGTATAGGGAACCTATTCTTGATGGTATTCTTGTTCAGTGCACGGTAGTCGATGCACATACGCCATGAGCCATCCTTTTTCTGCACCAACACCACTGGAGAACAGAATGGAGATGAACTGGGCTGAATCAGCCCCTTTTCTAACAACTCCTGTACTTGGCCCATTATCTCTTTCTGCTGAGCTGCACTAACCCTGTACGGAGGCTTATTTGGTGGGCTACTGCCTGGCACCAAATCTATCGCATGGTCCTCGGGTCTCTCTGGCGGTAATTGAGACGGTAATGAATCAGAAAAACAGTCACTATACTGTTGTAAAAACATTGACCTTTCTTTATCTAGCACAGATAAATTTGATTCATCACAATCTGACACTTCACGTGCAAAAACCAAGTACGCAAAAAGATGCTTTTTCATTACAGAAGTAATAGCAGAAGCTGATACAGTGGGAATAGACTCCCCTTTAAGCTTTACATCCAGAATGTGAGTCTTTCCTCTGCTCTGTACAGTGATCTTTTTGTTGTAGGCATCCAGGATTCCCTGTAGACGAAACAACCAAGGAATACCTAACAACACATCACATCCGTCCAATGGCATGATGTAAAATTCTTCAGCATCTACATAGGACTGGATATGTAGACGCAACTTTCCAATGATGGGTGTCACAGCCTCTGTATGGCCAGGACATGCCAAACCTGCCTCTGCTGTATACCCCATCTCTTCAGGTCTGATTCCCAACTTTGAAGCCAATTCTGGGGAAATGAAGTTGGCTTTGGCACCTGGATCAAAGAAGATAAGCACTGTTTGATCCCTGACCTTTCCCCATGCTCTGCAAAGCTCACTTGCATCTGAATTTGGCTTGTCGCCCACCATATCTGGCACTAGACCAGCCATGGGCTTCTTTCCTTTCCTGTCCTCCTTGTCTTCAGAATCAGCTGGCCTTTTCTTTGTAGGACAGTTGTAAGCAATGTGGCCAGGCTGCTCACATATAAAGCATTTGTTCTCTGTCCTCAGGACCTTCTTTTGCTCTTCTGACTTGCGAGGAAAACGCCTTTTCCATTTCTTCGCTGGTCCCTTTTTTGATTCAGCCGTAGCTTTGTCTTTCCCTGCGTTGGCTGACTCCTGAGTCCCTTTAGGAGTCTCATTGGGAACGTGCTTCTTGGCTGAATTTTTCTTGCCTGATCCTGCCTTGACACCAGTGTTAAATTCACAATCTTCTCCCTTGAGCAAACCATTGCCAGTGTTTGCTACCTCGATGAGCTGCGTCAAAGTAGTGACTTTTGTCTTCGTACAGTACTTTCTCAATCCTTTAGGTAGGCCACAACAGTATTTTTCAATTTGTTCTGTCAATGGCACAAACCTATAGGAAGTTACTGGAAGTAGAGCTTTCCAAAACTTCCGATTGTAATCATCCAGATTTCTGCAAGTGGCAGCATTTAGCTGGTGCCATTCTGTCATGACATCTGCTTCAAAGTCATCAGATAACCATGCTGCTGCAATAATCTGCTTGAAGTAAATCCATGTGGACGGAGCTTGCCCTTGAAGCAATAAAGTTGTCCACCATTGTCCCGCATTCCCTGTCAAGAAAGTGGCTGCCTTGCGGACCTTTGAAGCCTCTGTAAAGTTTCCCCCTGCATAGGCCTTGTCAAACTGCTAGAGGAATGAAAGAGCCTTCTTCTTGTCATCAAACCCTGTAAAGGTAGTGAATGACACACCTTTGCCACCTTCTTTGTACGGAGTTGGCCTCTCCAGCGGCGTTAAATTGTCATATGGAAGTGACTGAAACATGGGAACACTATTAGGGTTCATCTGTGTTCCTTGGCCGCTATTAACTTGACTTGGAAATGCCATATTTGGCTACTGATTTGTAATTCCAGCCATACCAAAATTTGCCTGTGGCATCCCAAATTGGCCCTGAGTGCTCTGAAATCCTGGTTGCATACCCATGACACTGTACATGGGGTTAGGCATCATCGTTTGAGCACCCCCAAACACTGTTCCTGGCGTGTAAAACTGATTTCCAGGTGCATGACCAGCCATGCTCTGGAATACCGATCCACCTCCAAAATAGCCAGGGTGTACTGAAGGTGGTGGGAAGACCTGTTGCATAGCCTGTAGGTTGCTTCCCTACCCATTAGAACCAGCTATAGGCTGCTGAAAGGTGGCGGGCTGAACTGGTACAGCTTGAAATACTGGCATCTCAGCCACCTGTTCTTGCACCTTAGGCATAGGTTGTGGAGACTGCATGTTCTCCGTCAACTGTACAGGTGTTTCCATTGACTGTGCGGTATGAATCACCTGTGCTCGAGCCTTAACAGGCTTTTGAATATGATCTAGTGACCCAACTTGCTGAGACGGAACAGGAGGTTGCAGAAAGGCTAAAAACCTTGGGTTCTGCATTACTTGTGTGAACATAGCCACAGCAGTAGCCAATTGGGTCTTGAATATATCGTCATCTGTCTGTGGTGGTCTTGAGGACTCACCCACTTCATGTGTCTGTTGACCCTGTGAAGAGGAAACCTCTTCAGTCACATCATCTGGTCTGTCAGCCATAATTGCAATTCCCTGTGTCTGGTCTATGATCCCCTGTGTCTTCAAGCCCAAAACTGACCAAGGCTCACTTCTATGGGAAAAAGTGATTTAATCCCGTCGATGGAACCATGAAACCGGCGTGTTCAATCCAAAAAGGGCGGTAGACTTTACTTTAAACCTTGATTTAGCTTTCACCCATTATTAGTCGTCTATTTTACCTGTACTTTCAAGACACAACAAAGGGGAGAGGGATACAGGCTGCTAGATTGCACCTGTATGAGTAGACGGACACCAGATTCGCCCCTAACTTAGGCGCCCCTTTCGGTATTTCTTAATTGTTCAAAAGAGGGAATAAACGTTGAGGTTCCCTACAAGCTGCCCCGCACAAACTCGGCTGAATTTCCTTTGTTCCAGCCCGATTTCGGCAGCATAACTGTACTAGAACCCTTCACAGTCAGTATTCCCACACATTGGATGACTTTCCCGACGCATACGGGCACTTTGCAAAACCTGACGAGAATCTGCAGCACGCTGAATTCTCTGTTTTCAGCCCTGAAAATGCGCCAGATCACCTGTACAACGGTCCCCTTGCGTCCCCGAACCTCTTGGGGGTATTAGGGTCCGTTTAGGGCCAAAACCCTAAACCTGCAAAAATACACAGCAGGCTGTAATTCAGTGTTTCGGGCTCCGTTTCGCGTGCCGGTTGCATCCGTAGCAAGTCCTCGAGCTCCCGCACCTGTAGGGCTACTTGCTCTTTGAATCGGACGAGATTTCTGGCGTGAAACCTCTCCGAATTCACCTGTACCTGCGGGGGGATTAGCCGCTAGCTAATCCAGTACCTGTGCAAGAGGCTCTTGCCTCGGCAATCGCGCATGAACCCACACAACTGTACATTGGTCAAATGAAGAGCCCACTAGAGGGGCATAACATACTGCCAAAGGGGGGAGAGAGGGCAGTGCGTAGCGTGCAGGGCATCACTCCTGGCACCGCACTGTACATAGGAGGGAAAGCAAGCACTCCATAGCTCTTAACCTGTGACAAAAGCTGGAAATGAGCCTCTCCCAGCTTAAAATTCAGCGCCAACTCTCTCTTGCATTAGAAACTGCACCAGAATGTGCCACTTGGCACATTTACAAGCATTTTCCCGTTTCGGGGTTGCCGTCTAAAAATCTCCCAACCGGTTGCCCAGTTGACTTCACGGCAGAGTAAGAAAATGTTCCCCTTGTCATTCCGGCGGTAATGACGTCAACACATTTTCAGGTCCCAAAATAGCAGTTCCCTAAATTTTAGGAGATGCTGCCATTGTATCTTTCTAGGTCATCCGACCCTCTTTGTACACTGCGGCCACACCCAGAATTGAAATGTAGCCTCTGTAGCAAAGGATTCCACTTTGGCTAGTCAATGACCCCACTTGGCTAACCATAGTCCTTGTCCAACTTTAGTGCTCTCTTGCCCTCAGGCCTGGACTCCCGCTGGACAGTTCCACGCTAGCTATGCAATGCAGGGCAGTTAGATTTCCCGAGGGGTGTTTCCAAAAAGTGAAAGTAAATAGATAATAAGAAAGAAATCAACAAAAAGGATAGATAGTAGTCACACGCTGGTGACAATGCTACCGGGGAACGCCTACTTTAGGGGGAGGAACGTCGGAATTGCGTTCCAGGCATGTGGCTAGCTTTGGAATGTCTCCGAATGGCAAGCCGTTCTGGACAAGTAGGTGATATCGAAACGGCCTCAGAACGGCTAGATTTCAGAATTGAGCTTTTTGTCCTATGATCCTCCTCTTTATAAAATGCCCCTCCCCCCGCCCCTTACTTTCACAATGCACAAAAGCTTTCAAGGGCCAAGGCTCAAGCTCTACCCTCTCGAGTCTCGACTCTCAAGCTCTAGCCTCTTTCAAGCTGTCAAGCCTACAAGGCTACATAGTACAAGCTCCCCCCCCCCCCCCCCTCTCTCTCTCTCTCTCTCTCAACTTTCAAGCTCTCTCCCTCTCCCCCTCCCTCTCTCTCTCTCTCAAGCTCTCAAGTCTACACAACACATACTTGCCATAGTAAAGGTTGAATGGTCTTCAAATCGAGATTTTTCTGAGTATTAGAGTCAAAGGAATTTAATACTACTTGTATTCAATCACATAGAGCTAAAAATTGCATTATTTTGATGTTTTTAACACCTCCTGTTCCGCACTGTTCCCTTTCCGGACCCCTTTGCCGTTCCCTCGTTCCGTGGGGATCTCGTCGCCGTTCCCGTTCCGCGTTCCGCGTTCCGGGTACCTCTGATGTTAGGTGCAGTGGAAGGGTTTAAGGGTTTAGCTCGGATCTAGTACTTCGCACAAACACAAGGTTACTTTACTTCACTTGAAAGAACCAAATTGAACTGAAGGAAAGGGAGAGACACAAAGAGAGAGAAAGAGAGATGGCACGGCATGTCGGGTCCCAACCTCCCTCAAGGGCCTCCTTGCTCTGTTGCCAAAGCAAGGACTTGCTTGCTGATACAATGATACTAAATGGTAAGATGCTAATGGGCACTTGATGCTACTGACACTGGGTACTAATGAGGTGTTGATCGGTATTGTTGGAAATGCTTGATACTACGAGGCTAAGGATTGGGTACTTGGTGCTTGGTACTGCGGGTACTACTGGGTACTGAAGGTACTTGGGTGCTAAGGACACGGAGGTCCTGATGATCCCTATGGTGAGCTAGGCTGGAGCCAAGCCGAGATGCAAGAGACCAGTGTTGGCAACTTCCATAAGCTGAGTGAGGGTAGCCACTTTGTTCTTTGTATAGTAATCTCGAAGCCCTTTAGGCAACCCAGAACAATACTTCGCTATCTGCTATGTCAATGGCACGAATCTGTAGGAGGTTACTGAGAGCAATGATTTACAAAACCTCCGATTGTACTCCTGTAGGCTCTTGCAAGTAGCCGTGAGTTGGTGCCAATCCGTCATGACATCAACATCAAATTCATTTGACAGCCACGCAGATGCAAACATTTGCTTGAAGTATACCCATGTAGCGGGTGCCTGTCCTTGCATCAAGAGGGTCGTCTACCATGTAAGCGCATTGTCTTTCAAGAAAGTGGCAGCTTTTTTGATCTTAGAGGCCTCTGTAAAATTCCCTCGTGCATAAGTTGTATCAAATTGCTAGAGAAAAGTAAGAGCCTTTGTCGTGTCCTCAAAGCCGCTGAAAGTGCTAAACTTTATAGCTGCATCACCTTCTTTGTAAGCTTTCCACTTTTCGAGTGCTCCCAAATTGTCAAAGGAATTGTATGCAACATGGGCACTCTAGTAGGCTAGTAGGGATCATCGGCGCGTCTTGGCCATTGAAATTTTGCATCATAGGTGCCATATCTGGCTGCTGTCCAGAAAAACCAGCCATGCCAAAATTACCCTGTGGCACCCCAAACTGGCCTTGGTTGCTGTGAAAGCCTTGCTACATGCCAATGCTACCATACATGGGGTTTGGCATCATGCCTTGCATACCCCCAAACACTGTTCCTGGCATATATTGCTGGTTACCAGGCGCATAACCAGCCATTCTTTGGAACACAGATCTACCCCCGAAATACCCAGGATGTATCGTGGGTGGTGGAAAAACCATATGCATTGCGTGGAAACTGGTTTCCTGTCCCTATAGCGCTACATGCGCGCTTGGAAAGGTGGCGTGCTGAACTGGCAAAGCCTGTAGAATAGGCGTCCTAACCACGCATGAAGTACCCGGGCTTGAGCCTCAATGTAACAGACTTGGGACACTCCAAGCCAAGTATCTACCGCGACAGCACCAAATAACCACTTCATAACAGTTCACAGTTCACAATTTATTCGACGCTGGCCCGGCGGAGTTCCGTGCCTAGAGATATTGGCCCCAAAGACTGGCGCTCCTTTCGGTATTTTTTTTTATATTAATCCGCAACTCAAAGTACAAGCGAGCCTTGGGGTCTTACTCTTAGACTTTGCGTCCAGATGCTCTACAGAGTGGGAGCCCAAAGACCAATTTAAAGAATTTACAAGGGATGCTAAAAGCAGAGCCCAAAAGCTGAAAATCAAAAGCCCAAAAATAAAGCAAAGGCTCTTTCTCTCTCTTGCTTGTAAAATAAAGCAGGTTACAAAAGCTGTCCTTAAAATAGCTTTTTAAAATAAAGTAGAAGAGCTCTCTCTCTCTCTCTCTTCAATTGCGTAGAAAAAGCAAAAGGGCTCTCTCTATCTCTCTTGCAATTGCGTAGTCTAAAAAGCAGCCAGCTTTCTGTACACCTTGCCACGTCAGCTGTTGCTAAATTAGCTTTATCTGACAGAAAATAATTCTAAATGAATTATTGGATTTATAAGTGAGGGTTTTCTCGCTTGGTTACATCAAGGAAAAGTAATTCTAAATGAATTATTGGAATTTTAAGTGTGAGGGTTTTTCTCACTAGAGACATCCGAGTACAGAGTATTCCTAGTGCGTCATTCAAAGTAATGACGGGAGCACTGAGAACGGGAATATCTGTAAGGCCACTAGGAACGGGTACTTCTGATGCGTCACATCAAATGGGTGACAGGGAGCATCGAAAAGAAGTATTCGACCATTTGGGAATGAACATCTCTGATGCGTCGTAGGATGGGTGACATAGAGCATCGCGAAGGAGATTGTACCGTAAGTTCGGTAGGAAAGGACTAGGTGATGGGTATTCTTGATGCGTCACAAGGTGGGTGACAGGTGCATCGGAAAGGGAATATCCATAGTCAAGAGGAAATTCCGAACTGTGTTAGAATTGTGCACAAGGAAAAGCAAGCACTTGAATGAAGATGGGTTCAGAGGAAACTTTGAGGAAAAACAGATGCTTTATGAGAAAGCGGGATTGCTTTTCGGGAAAGTAGATGCTTTCCTGCGAGGAAGTCAGTGTCTGCATTGCAACTGTGCATGTGATTGCATCCAGGGACGCCTGGGAAGTGTTGTGAAAGCATTGTTTTTAACTTATAAGGTTTTATTGAGTTTTTGGGCAGATTCAGATTGTTTTTAAAATATGCCGACCGCCCACTTAATAAGTGGGCAGCCATCTGATAAATAAGGCAACAGATCAGCTAGCGTTTTCTCTCTCTCTCTCTCTCTCTCTCTCTCTCTCTCTCTCTCTCTCTCTCTCTCTCTCTCTCTCTCTCTCTCTCTGGCAAAACAGCGCCCCCCCCCCCCCCCCCCCCCCCCCCCCCCCCCAAAAAAAAAAAAGAAAAAAAAAAGAAAAAAGAAAAAGAAAAGAAAAGGCCGTGATCTCTACGCGAGCAGCTACTGTGCCCGTGGCCAGGAGCTATAAAAGCATCACATGCCCTCACTCAGAGGGGAGGATCAGTTGATGCTGCTGCAGAGTCACCCGCAAAGAAGACGTTTGCCGGTGATGCCCATGACTGTTCCAAGTGTACCCGATGTCGCCAAGACCCAGTGCGCGAGTTCCCTCGCGAAGAAGTGCCTACGGAGCGTGTTTCCATCGCGACAAGCTATTGTTTTTCTCTGTTTTCAGCCCATAAACGTCGTAGACGGGGTTGATTTACGAGAAGGAACCCGAGAACTCACCTCTTTTGTGTGTAGGATTGGAAGAGAGGATTTTCTATGTAGAAATCTCTTCCGGGGAATTGCTTTTCGAGAACCGAGTTGCGTTTCGAGCGTCGAGACTTTGAAGGTAACGATTTTCATGTTATGATCTCTGAGTATTTGATTGCAGGTGTACTTTCTCTTCGTGAGGGAGTAGGAGCAGAGGAAGGCATGAGCCTCTGCAGGAGAAAAGCGCTCTGAGGAACTAGAGCCAGATCAGCCCAAGGGTTTCGTACCCGAGTTTGGGAAGTAGATCCACGGATTGGAGAGATGTAGTCTCTCGAGTTGTGATCCGGAAGTTGGGATTCCCAAGTAAGGACTTCGTGTCTGAGAAAGCAGAGTTGTTCTGCGGGAAGAGGACTCTGGAAACAGAGTTGGAAAAGAGAGTTGCAGAGATGTCATGCCTTGAGTCTAGAAGGTGAGATCCAGAGGCGAGAACCTTGGTTCTCAAGGATTTGGAATAAGGAACGGAAGTTCCTTGGAATAGGGCTTTGCCCTAGGAATTGGAAACTGAGGCTTCCGGGAACCATCAAGTCTTATTCTAGAACGAACGTGGTAATACGTTCGGTTCAAGTGCTTGTATAGACTTCTCCTCAATAATAAAAATACTATTACGGGGGGGAGGCCAGCCCATCTTCTGGTCCCCAGTACTGTGTCGATCTTCCACTCTCTCTCTATCTATTTCTCTCTGTATCCTCTGGCTTCAGTAATAAGTGATAAATCCTATTTATCTGAATGTATTTTATATTGTTATGCGCTCCCGTATGTGACATCAGCAGCCTAGTGCAAATAGCGCTGCAATTCACGAAAATCCGTACAGTGTGCCACGTCAACATGTCCAACGCAAATTTCGGAAAACTGCTACGTGTCACTGCTGCATCTTCTCGGGCCTGCCAGCCGAGGTGTGTGTGTACACATGGGCAGCCACGTCATCACATTTGTGACATACCCTCTCTTGAAAGCATTGTAATCGCCCTTGATTACGCTTGCAAAACAGTCAAAAGCCATAAACTGCCTTAGCAGACACTGACTGTTAGTACCGACGCACTAGGAACACACATCTAGCACATGTATCAATCAACAGTCACATCACACGACATCACATGACATCACTTGACATCACAGGACATCACATGATAAATCACATTCAACATTCATTCGGATCTTAGACCATGATTTATCGGCAATGCAGTTAGCAATCGCATCTAGATCTAGTCGGGACCTCATAGATGCTCGATTGACTAACCCCTATTGAAACCATGTCTATTCGAGATCATTTAGACCAAAATGTTGCAGTCATTTTGTCTATCAGTTCCTGCACTTAAACAAGTCAAGAACAAGTCAGCTTTATATTTTTCGGAATTTCATTTCATAAAGTCATCCAGCAGAATACTGTCAGCTCTCAGTATCCCTGAAGCTCAAAGTGACATCAGTGACTCTAGTATTCAAAAATCGATGCATCTGTTGACAAAGGAGCGGAGTAACTCCCCTCTTGTACAAACCCACTGCACCAGATCTTTGGCCAAGCTGAATTTTGGGTTCCATTTGGAATAGACTATGCTAAACCAAAAGCTTCAAGGTAAAGATTATCATTCCGAGGAATATTTGCTAGGTCTTCCTCCTCCATTCGCTTCGCATCCAAGGTGAAGTAGGTCTTGAATCAATCCAAGAATCGTCAGTTCGCTTTATCTTCTTTCTTTCTTTCTTTCTGTGCCAATGTCCGTTCTGGAACGAGTATGTGCTCGTTTTCATCCATTTCGGGTTGTTCATCAACAGACACATCTCCTTCAAAAGGTTTCAAGAGACCTACATGAAAAACATTGTGAATCCTCCAAGTATTCTGGCAGCTTCAGTCCAAAGGAGACATCATTTATCTTTTTGAAAAATCTGGAAAGGTCCACACTATCTCATGCTAAGCTTTCAAAGAAGCCGCTCCTTTTCCTTTTTTCTTTCTCGGGCGTGCCTTCCCATAATGTAAGAGCACCAAATCATTCTCCTTCAATTTCAAATCGCGGCGATGACGATCTGCTGCCTTTTTCTGTCTTTCCTGAAATTTTTGCAAAGCCTTCCGGACCAAGTCCCTCGTGAACTGGTCGGCTTTGAAAAAAATCTTATCTTTTGTACTAAGGAAGGGTGGAACCTTCGTAGCAAATTCAAGAATCTCAAATGGCACCTTCCCCATCAAAGAGTTAAGCGTGTTTCTGTAGGCATATTCCACCAAAGGTAAAAACCTTTCCGAAGTAGTCTTCTGATCCAACAAAGAAGACTTCAACAAATCCAGTACCACTGAATTAGCAATCTTTGATTGCCCGTCAGTTTGCAGGTGGAATAATGACGAGAACTGCAACAACGTGCCTATGTTCTCCCAAATAGCCGTCCAAAACAAACTCATGAACCTGGGGTCCTTGTCGGAGACAATCGTCTCAGGCATACCATGTAATCTTAAGACCTGGGCAATAAACAATCGTGCCCACGCTGTGTTCTCGGGAGATGAAATCCATTGTAATACTTTCCGGGGGGCGGGTGGGTATGGGCAAAGGCTGTAACAGTCCCTGTGCTTTATGCCTGTCAAACTTGACCTTCTGGCATACCAAGCAACTGCGCACAAACTCGATACGTCCTTCTTGAGTCTCGGCCAAAAGAAGTATCTCTCTACCCCTTTCAAGGTGGTAGCAACGCCGCGGTGACCCGCAAAAGGCGGATAGTGGCATTCGGTTAGAACCTTTTCCCTGATGAACTGCTGTGTAACACACAACATGGTTTTCTTCATCAAGTAGCCATCCCGAATGGAATAGTCCGCTACTATCTCCCCTTTCTGTATTCAACTGGATACATTTGCAAAATCTGTTCTGTGGCGTACTGATCGACCATATCCTCGAAGTTTCTATGATGTATCGCGGAAATAGCCAGAACCAACGTCTTTCGGGACAAAGTATTTGCCACCAATTTCTTCCGTCCCTGTACATGGACAATCTGGAAGTAAACTGTGACAAGATGTTTGCCCACCGCATCTGCTTTTCCGATAGCTGCTTCTATGACAAGAAGTAGCGTAAACTTCCATCATCTGTGAAAAACCGTAAAATCGGCTCCGAGTAGGTAATGCCGCCACTGAAAAAGAGCATGGATAGCCGCCAAAAGCTCTTTCTCACAAATCTGTGCTGTCAATTCCGGCCTTAAGAACAATCGGCTCTTGTAGGCAATGACATTGGCCTTCTTGCATTAAGACCGCATCCAGACTACGACCACAAGTATCACAATATACTTCAAACGACTTCTGCAAGTCTGGCAAAGTCAAAATTGGTCCCGTAGTAAATTTCTCTTTCAAAATCTGAAAGACAGTCACCTCTGTGGGTCCCCACGAGAAAGGGACTCCTTTCTGTGTCAAAATATGCAAAGGGGAAGCAACCTCTGCAAGCTTTCGAATGAACCGCCTGTAGTACGAACACAATCCCAAGAAGCTTCCTACTTCATGGACATTCTTCAAATCGGGCCAATCACGGATAGTCTCTATCTTGGCCATATCCATCTGCACTCCTGTTGCTGACACAATGTGTCCCAAAAAGTGTATCTCTGGTAGGAAAAATTCTCTTTTCTTTGCATTAATCACTAACTTGTGATCTCGTAATGTGTGAAAGACTTGAAGCAGATGATCTCTATGTTCTGCCTCATCCTTGGAGAAAACAATGATATCGTCAAAGAAAGTGCCAACAAAAAGCCTGTACTCTCGAAAAAAAATCCCGTCCATCATCCGATTAAAAGTCGCAAGAGCATTGGTTAAGCCAAATGGCATCACCAAAAACTCAAATAACCCAAAAGTCGTCCGAAAAGCTGTCTTGTAGACATCTCCCGGCGCGATTCGGATCTGATGATATCCACTCTTCAAATTAATCCTTCTAAAACACGAGGATTCCTAAAGTCGGTCAAGTATATCATTGATTCTAGGAATAGGAAATCTGTTCTTAATGGTGATTTTATTGAGAGCTCTATAATCGATTGACATTCTCCAAGATCCGTCTTTCTTCAAAACTAACAACACTGGAGAGCAATACGGTGAAGTACTAGGTTGGACAAGATCCTTTTCCAAGAGGTCTTTCACTTGGTTCGTAATCTCTTCGTTCTGGGATTGGCTCACACGGTAAGGTGGCCGGTTCGGTGGTGTGCTTCCAGGTATCAGATCAATAGTATGATCCTCAGCACGAGTGGGTGGTAACTCACCTGGCAGGCGAGAAAATCTTGGCGTTCTTTCGACCTTCATCCATCGTTTAGTTCTCTCCCAAAAAAAAAGTGAGTATAAGAAACTGAAGTTGATCAAGTACAATCTCTAAGCCCTTCATCCATACTCACCCGTCCCTGGGAAAGTATTGCAATGGATTTCATTTTTGATCTCCCGAGAATACAAAGTGGGCACGATGATATGTGGAATATTATTGACAGATTTAGCAAGCAAGCTCATTTCATTCTATTGAAGAGAATAGTCAAGCCAGATCACTTAGCGAGACTGTTTGTGGCCTAGATCTTCAGATTACATGGCATGCTTGAGACAATTGTCTCTGACAGAGATCCCCGATTCACGAGTTTGTTTTGGAAGGCTATTTGGGAGAACATTGGCACGCGGTTGCAGTTCTCGTCATCTTTCCACCCATAGACAGATGGGCAATCAGAAATTGCAAATTCAGTCGTACTGGATTTATTGAAGTCTTACATCTCGGATGAGAAGACTCAATGGGAAAACTATTTGTGTGAAGTGACACATCTAACCCTATGTGTACGTGGACAAGCTACAGCATGACATGGGTTCAGTTGTGAGTTTGTTCGCAGACCGTGCATGTCCAGACACTTAGAGTAGATGCATGTCCTCTGGTTGCACACAACATGATCATCAGATTTCCATTAGAACCCATCAGGAGCATTTTTACAGTGCATAAACCTATTTTCCCTATTTTAGCCAATTTTCACTGATTATTTTTAAGTGACGTTTGCTGGGAACTGGGTAGGGCAAATTAGCCAAGCATGTATATAAGGAAACCTAGTGCTAGCACTTTCTGGCAGAAGAAGCAGCAAGAACAACTTGTTCAACAGGCACCTTCTCAACAAGACCCCCCATCGGCGGTAAACCTAGCGTTTTCAGCCAAGGACCAAAGATTAGCTAGCATTTTCATTTGCAAGTAGAACAGCCAACATTTTGCTTTTGCAAATCCAAACAGAACCAACAGAAGACAGATCATTAGCAGATTGCACAGCAAGGGACTTAGCGTTTTTGCAGCATGATCCCAAATCAGCCTAGCGTTTTTGCATCTGCAAGAAGCCTAGCATTTTTGTAGATCTTCACGACAGAACCACAGTAGACTCAACGTTTTCAGTTTTCAGCATTCAGACTGCGCAGTAGCACCCCCAAACCTCGCAGATCTCACCTTCCCGCAACAGATCCTCGCCGCACGGTCAGATCCAGCGAAGTTTGCAATTTCAGCCCGGAAAACACAGATTTCAGCATCTGCATTTTCAGCGTGTCGTCGTTGCATCATCGTCATCGCCGTCATCATCTACATAGAGTCAGAATTCAGCAGATAAAGATTTGCAGATTTCAGCCATTAACGTTTTTAGAATTCAGCCCGTCTCGTCGTCGTCCTCATCGTCGGCAAGTCCAAAGCATTGTAGAGATTTGTGCAATCAATAGTAGACCGCTCTCGCCATAGAGAGTGGGGCCTTCGGAGGAGGGTTTGACAACGTTCTGGTGTCGTATTCTTCTCTCTCTATCTCTCAGTTTCATGCACCTTCAATCACAATGTTCACCACTTTGTTTGTGTCCATTGCACTCTTTCACTAAAGGAACGGGAGGCTCTCCCTTTCGTAAGTAAAAGGAACCTTGAGCACAGTTCGGAGCACTCATCTTGAGCAAAGTTCAACATTCACTTCCGTTGCACCTTACATTGGTATTAGAGCTTTGACAGTGTTCTGTATCACTCAAGGAAAGAACCACAAGAACCACAAGAGTTTTTTTTTGCTCGTTGCGGTTGCACGTAACCCAAGTCTACTTGGGCGTGTGGATTCCTAATCGTGTTTTTGAAGAGTGACAGGAAACCCAAGAAAGAAGGGCTTGTCTAGCCTCCCCTTGTGCCTCTTTTCACTCATTGAGAGTGCACCGTGCATTTAGCGGCCCGCCAATCGACGTGAGGTGGGAAAAAACAACCTTGGTGTGAGCGCAAGGCCGCCAAGGGGTGTGCCCGCAGGAAAGAGAAGAGCTTTGGTGAAGAGAAGATCCTTCTCTAACACAGATTGCAAGCGAAAGAAGAACCTCAGCAACCTCAAGACCCTCAAGACCCTCAAGAACTCAAGAACCTCAAGAACCCAAGAACCAAGACCCACAAGAAGCCAAGTTCCTCGTGAACTTAAGAACCAAAGATCTCAGTGCATGGTCATGACCCGAAGCGGAATGGATACTTTGCATGAAGGTGATGAGCATGAAAAAGCTGAAGAAGAATTTTCCCCACCAGGAAGTTTTTCTGACCATCCCCCTTCCCCATCTACGCAAAGGATTGCACTAACTCCTATGGAGGCTTTCGACAAGATGATGATGGACAGGAAGTTAGAACGCGAAGAAAGAAGAGCAGAAATGGATCGCAAGCACAAAGAAAGAAGAGCCGAAATGGAGTGTGAACACAAAGAAAGAAGAGCCGAATTGGATTGCGAGCGCGAGCAAGCGCGCTTGGCGGTCGAACAGAGAGCCCAACACACACAAGAGTTGTTTCGACTCTTTTCTAATGTGCAGGCAACAAAGGATAAGGAGAAGGAGACTCTCTCAGTCTTTTCTTCTCCATGATTTGCATGATAATGATAAGCATGATGATTTGGATGATCGAGATGTGATTACTCACAAGCATGATGACTTGCATGATCAAGATGTGATTTTTCACGAGCATGATGATTTGCAGGAAGAAACTGTGATTGTTCACAAGGATGATGGTTTAGTTGATCCTTTTCTAGTGAAGCTAACCTCATTGCAGATTTGATCGATCACAAAGAACCGATCTTGGCTTTGAGTCGAATTCCAAAGAACCCCCACAGGAAGTATTATATGTTTGAATGATTAGTCAACACGCATTGTTCGAGTGTTTCATTCGTGATGCTTTCCTGTATTTTAGTCACCGTCTTTATGTGATCCCTTTTCACAGGCATGACATATTGTACGTTGAGCACGATTCACTCATGAATGAGCACGGATGTATGCGGATTACTCATGAAAAGATGAAATGTTTGCACTCAAGGAATTCACATTTCGTCTCTTTCTTGGCATGACACAGGATTCGAAAGAGCACAAGAAGGATTGAGCATCAAGCATCGACGTTTCCATTGTGATTTGCCACAGTTGATTGATTTAGATCAAAAAGTCAAGATTCGACCCCATTGTGTGCGTGTGTTTGATGAACGGTTTGAAACTCCGTCACTTTGTTCATCTGCATTGCATGCTCAATTTTTTCGAAGGGATAGTATTTTTCCAATCACTTTACATGGAATGGGTATGTTCATGTTTTTGTGTTGGAAGTGGTTTCAGGAATTTTCATCTTTGGAGATTCTTCAAGAAGGTAGACGCATGACTATAGACGAAGTTGAAGCATTGAAGGAGCTACAAATGACTTTTTGTCGCTTTCGGCTCGGCCCAAAGAAGAAGGCGTTGCAGACCTTTATGAAGTTCAAGTATCGCAGGGACCACGCATCAGAGTGCGCCGGCGAAGAGTCCTTCACAGGATTCCAAACATTGTTGGCGATCTCCCTCGATGCCATACAGTTCGGTACCAGTACCTCACTTTGAAAAGGAGGGGATGTCATGTGACACATCTAACCCTATGTGTACGTGGACCAGCTACAACATGACATAGGTTCAGTTGTGAGTCTGTTCGCAGACAGTGCATGTCCAGGCACTTAGAGTAGATGCATATCCTCTGGTTGCACACAACATGATCATCAGATTTCCATCAGAACCCATAGGAGCATTTTTACAGTGCATAGACGTATTTTCCCTATTTTAGTCAATTTTCACTTATTATTTTTAAGTGACTTTTGTTGGGAACTGGGTAGGGCAAATTAGCCAAGCATGTATATAAGGGAACCTAGCGCTAGCACTTTTTGGCAGAATAGGTAGTAGGAACAACTTGTTCAACATGCACCTTCTCAACAAGACCCCCCACCGGCGGTAAACCTAGCGTTTTCAGCCAATGACCAAAGATCAGCCAGCGTTTTCATTTGCAAGCAGATCAGCCACCGTTTTGCTTTTGCAGATCCATACTGACGGTAGCAGAACCAGCAGAAGACAGATCCGTCCTAGCGTTAGCAGATTGCACAGCAAGGGCCTTAGCGTTTTTGCAGCAGGATCCCAAATCAGCCTAGCGTTTTTGCATCTGCAAGAAACCTAGCGTTTTTGCAGATCCTCGCGACAGAACCACAATAGACTCAGCGTTTTCAGTTTTCAGCATTCAGACTCCGCAGTAGCACCCCCAACCTTGCAGATCTCACCTTCCCGCAACAGATCCTGGCTGCACGGTCAGATCCACCGTAGTTTGCAGTTTCAGCCCGAAAAACGCAGATTTCAGCATCTGCATTTGCCATTTTCAGCGCGTCGTCGTTGCATCGTTGTCATCGCCGTCGTCATCGACATAGAGTCAGAATTCAGCAGATAAAGTTTTGCAGATTTAAGCCATTAGCGTTTTCAGATTTGAGCCCATCTCGTCGTCGTCCTCATCGTCGTCAACATCGTCGGGCAAGTCCAAAGCATTGTAGAGATTTGTGCAATCTATAGTAGACCGCTCTCGCCAGAGAGAGTGGGGCCTTCGGAGTAGGGTTTGACAACATTCTGGTGTCGTATTCTTCTCTCTCTATCTCTTAGTCTCATGCACCTTCAATCACAGTGTTCACCACTTTGTTTGTGTCCATTGCACTCTCTCACTAAAGGAACGGAAGGCTCTCCCTTTCGTAAGTAAAAGGAACCTTGAGCACAGTTCGGAGCACTCGTCTTGAGCAAAGTTCAACCTTCACTTCCGCTGCACCTTACAATTTGCCTTTGGTGGAATTTGCCTACAATAACACGATTCACTCTTCGACGGGGAAGGTGCCATTTGAGATTATTGAAGGTGCTACGAAGGTTTCACCCTTCTTAAGCACGAAAGATAATATTTTTTGAAGCCGATGAGTACACACGGGACTTGGACACAGCTTTTGCCAAGGTCCGGGAGGCTTGCAAAAATCTCAAGAAAGACACAAAAAGGCAGCAGATCAACATCGTCGCGATTTGAAATTAAAGGAGAACAATTGGGTCCTCTGAAGGCACGCTTGAGAAAGAAAAAGGGAAAGGAACGGCTTTTTCCAAAGCTTAGCATGTGTCACCAGGACGTGGCAAATGCTAATCTTAGTTGTTGGTTTCTTTCCAATGATTTTTGTTTAATTTTTGAGACCCTCTTTTTGAAGTTGCAAATGGTCATTGGATGGCCAATGTGAACGGTAGTTTCACCCGCAGACGGGAAGTTGGTCGGCACTGGAACTCGTAAAGTAAAAGGATGTCTAGGCTCAGTTCAAGATCATGTAGGTCCCCCCGTCGCACTTAGCAAGCTGGTGGATATTGGGAAGTGAACTCAATAAAGGCATAAAGTCAAGGTGGAATCACCAAAAGAAAGTACCTGACAGCTCGGCTACATTGCATTTTTGGATGTGGTCCCAGTGGGCATTGATGGTCAGATGACCAATGGGAGCCCAACGGAAGCATCTCCTAAAATTTAGGGAACTGCTATTTTGGGCCATGAAATCTGTTCGTGTCATTACCTTCGGTATGACCAGGGGAACACTTTATTACTCTGTTGCAAAGTCAACTGATGCACCAGTTGAGAGATTTTTAAGCAGGAAGTCCAATGCAGGGAAATTGCATGTATGAGTGCCAAGTGGCACTTTTTGGAACTCGTAACTGACTTTTTGGAGCAGTTTTGGAGGCCGATAACTCGGATTTTCAGCCATTTCTCTCTATTTTTGAGCTTCCCATGACTTTATCTAGGTCCAAGGAGCTCATTTTCAGCATTGGAAGGCATCAGATGCGTGTTTACAGGGTTGTTTTGTTGCGTTTTCAGCGATACACAGGTTTTGGCAGGCATGGAAATCTTCCTCTTTTTGCATCTATTTGTTCACAGATACATTTCAAGGGCAGAAGAGGGGGCGCTCGATTTATGCTGGGGGGATACTTCATTGAGAACCTGTCTCACAGGTTAAGACCTATGGAATGCTTTCTTTCTCTCTCATGTACAGTGTGGTGCTAGGAGTGATACCCTGCACACTACACACTGCTCTCTGTCTCTCCCCTATGTGCAGTCATGTGATGCCCCACAAGAGGGCTCTTCATTTGACTGATGTACAGCTGTGTGGTTTCATGCTTTTGTGTTGAGGCAAGAGCCTCCTTGAGCAGGAACAGGGGTAGCTAACTGCTACTCCAAAGTAGGCACCGGTGAGGGTCATAACCTCACCGTACAGGTGCGTTTTCAGCACTGTGTATGCGCTGTAAATTGATCGTTTTTCAGCCATACGGACGTCAGAACCATTGGGAATAGTGCCCCACTGGCAAAGGACAGTTAGGGGACTGTTTGGGGCTGAAAACAGGGCAAAAACCAGTAAATACAACGTGCTGAATTTATTGTTTTTGGGCAGGAATCAGAGGGTTTAAGCTAGTGGAAGTGAGTTCCAGCAGGGGAATTGGTTTCGCGCAAGTTTTGGGGCTGTTATGTTGCCGAAATTTGGCCAAATCAAGTGGTATCTAGTTGGATATAGAGAAAGGATTCCCAAGACTCTACTTTGTAAATTTACCCTCTCAAAGTATAAAGGAATACCGAAAGGGGTGCGAATTGTGGGGGCCTACAGGTTGTCGGCGTTTGCTCGGAGCATTCTAGCTACCGAGCCGTGTGTGTATTCAAGTGTTAATTCCCGTCGCAGGTTCTCTTTGCAAAGTGCTCTGTGTGTGTGTTTAAAGTAAAGAATTTCGGGTGAAAGCAAACGTCTTTTGCCCCACCACGGGCCGGTTTCAAGATTCCATTGCCGGGATATCAATCACTTTTTCCTCAAAGAGTGAGCCTCAGTTGTTTTGGGTAAAGACATAGAGTACAGGAACGCGGGATTACACTATGGCCGACAAAGGGAAGGGCATTATGAAAGAGGGTTCCTCTTTAGAGGACACACAAGAAATTCCGCATTCTCACTCTACCAAAAAGTGATCAAATTAGGGTTAATTTTCTGCTGTGTTTATAGGGTTTGCAAGTATGAACCAAGATGAGATAGGGAGAGGTCTCACGGTGGTAGATTGGCCACTAGATCTCCTGCGGCAGTGATGTGGGTTTGCCAGGTGACACGCTGCTTGCCGATTCTCTGAGGCGATTGCTTGGATTCTTTGACGCATCAGTAAATCATCTTGAAATTTGAGCTTACTTGGTCGTGGGTGGTACGTCAGTGTTATGGAATTATGTTCATTTGCAGAGGCAAGAGCCTTTTGCACACGTAAAAGTTAACGGACAGGTTGCAAGATGCTATTTAAGAACTATCCACCTATGGATGCAAAGTGGATGGAAGAGCATGAACTGTCAGAGTCACCAAATGTATTGCAGCTTTATCTTGAGGCCTTTGGGTTACAGCCTACGTATACCCCAACCCAATGTCTGCAAGGAGGGATAATGATAGAGCTAGCACATCAAATGTACTCATGGATTCAGTGCAACAGCAGTGTACAGTTTAACAAAAGTATGAAGGTCTCATTAAGTCATTATGGTATGCAATCGAGGACGTTTGCGATTTCAAGAGGGGGTATGTCACGAGGACGTGGCAACTGCTAACCTTAGTTGTTGGTTTCTTTCCAATGACTTTTGTTTAATTTTTGAGATCCTCTTTTTGAAGTTGCAAATGGTCGGACATTGTATGGCCAATGTGAACGGTAGTTTCACCCGCAGACGGGAAGTTGGTTGACACTGGAACTTGTAAAGTAAAAGGATGTCTAGGCTCAGTTCAAGATCATGTAGGTCCTCTCGTCGCACTTAGCAAGTTGGTGGATATTGGGAAGTGAACTCAATAAAGGCATAAAGTCAAGGTGGGATCACCAAAAGAAAGTACCCGACAGCTCGGCTACATTGCATTTTGGATGTGGTCCCAGTGGGCATTGATGGTCAGATGACCAATGGGAGCCCAACGGAAGCATCTCCTAAAATTTAGGGAACTGCTATTTTGGGCCATGAAATCTGTTCGCGTCATTACCTTGGGTATGACCAGGGGAACACTTTATTACTCTGTTGCAAAGTCAACTGATGCACCAGTTGAGAGATTTTTAAGCAGGAAGTCCAATGCGGGGAAATTGCATGTATGAGTGCCAAGTGGCACTTTTTGGAACTCGTAACTGACTTTTTGGAGCAGTTTTGGAGGCCGATAACTCGGATTTTCAGCTATTTCTCTCCATTTTTGAGCTTCCCATGACTTTACCTAGGTCCAAGGAGCTCATTTTCAGCATTGGAAGGCATCAGATGCGTGTTTACAGGGCTGTTTTGCTGCGTTTTAAGTGATACGCAGGTTTTGGCAGCCATGGAAATCTTCCTCTTCTTGCATCTATTTGTTCACAGATGCATTACAAGTCAAGGGCAGAAGAGGGGACGCTCGATTTATGCTGGGGGGGGGGGATACTTCATTGAGAACCTGTCACAGGTTAAGACCTATGGAATGCTTTCTTTCCCTCTCATGTACAGTGTGGTGCTAGGAGTGATACCCTGCACACTACACACTGCTCTCTCTCTCTCTCTCTCCCCTTCGTGCAGTTATGTGATGCCCCACAAGAGGGCTCTTCATTTGACTGATGTACAACTGTGTGGTTTCATGCTTTTGTGCTGAGGCAAGAGCCTCCTTGAGCAGGAACAGGGTAACTAATTGCTACTCCAAAGCAGGCACCGGTGAGGGTCATAACCTCACCGTATAGGTGCGTTTTCAGCACTGTGTATGCGCTGTAAATTGACCATTTTTCAGCCATACGGACGTCAGAACCATTGGGAATAGTGCCCCACTGGCAGAGGACAGTTAGGGGACTGTTTGGGGCTGAAAACAGGGCAAAAACCAGTAAATACAGCGTGCTGAATTTACTGTTTTTGGGCAGGAATCAAAGGGTTTATGCCAATGGAAGTGAGTTCCAGTAGGGGAATCGGTTTCGCGCAAGTTTTGGGGCTGTTATGTTGCCGAAATTTGGCCAAATCAAGTGGTATCTAGTTGGATATAGACAAAGGATTCCCAGGACTCTACTTTGTAAATTTACCCTCTCAAAGTATAAAGAAATACCGAAAGGGGCGCCAATTTTGGGGCCTACAAGTTGTCGGCGTCTCCTCGGAGCATTCTAGCTACCGAGCCGTGTGTGTATTCAAGTGTTAATTCCCATCGCAGGTTCTCTTTGCAAAGTGCTCTGTGTGTGTGTCTAAAGTAAAGAATTTCGCAAACGCCTACCGCCCCACCACGAGCCGGTTTCAGCATGAGATACTATGGACCTTTCCAGATTTCCGAAAAGATAAATGATGTCTCCTTTAGACTGAAGCTGCCCAATACTTGGAGGATTCACAATGCTTTTCATGTGAGTCTCCTGAAACCTTTTAAAGGCGATGTGCCCGATGATGGGGAGCCTGATGAGCTACCCGAAGTGGAGGAAAACGAGGAGATACTCGTTCCAGAATAGATTTTGGCACATAAAGATAGAAAGGTAAAAGGTAAAATGATAAGGCGGTTCTTGGTTAAATTCAAGAACTATCCTGCATTGGATGTGAAGTGGATGGAGGAGGAGGACCTGGGAGATACTCCTCAGATTGTGAACCTTTACCTTGAAGCATTTGGTTTAGCGTAGTCTATTCCAAATAGAATCCCGAACTCAGCTTGGGCGGAATTTGGTGCAGCGGGTATGCACAAGAGGGGAGTCGCTCCACTCCTTTGTCAACAAATTGCCCCGATTTTTGCTACTAAAGTCACTGATGTCTCTTTTGAGTTTCATGGATATTGTGAGTTGACAGTTTTTTGCTATATGACTTTATGAACTGGAAATCCCGATAATATGATACTGATTTGTTCTTGACTTGTCTAAGTGCAGAAACTGATAGACGAAATGACTGTAGCACTTCGGTCTGAAAGATCTCGATAGACGTGATTGCAATAAGGATTAGTTAATCGGGCATCTAAGAGGTCCCGAGTGGATCTAGATGCGATTGCTCATGTGATGTCAAGTGATGTCCTGTGATGTACTGTAATGTGACTGTCGATTGGTACATGTGCTAGATGTGTGCTCCTAGTGCGTTGGTACTAACAACCAGTGTCTGCTAAGACAGTTTATGGCTTCTGTCTGTTTTGCAGGCGTAATCGAGGGCGATTACAATGCTTTCAAGAGGGGGGTATGTCACAAACCGGTGATGTGGCGTGGCCAATGGGCAGCAGATACACACACACACACCTTGGCTGGCTGCAGAATCCCGGAAAACCCGTTAAGCATGTTGATGTGGCACACTGTACGGACTTCCATGATTTGCGGCGTTTTTTGCTCTGGACTGTACGGTAGGCTCTACACAAATCCTACGCAAGGCAGCTTTTGGGGCTCTGCTTTTGGCATCCCATGTAAACAAATAAATAAGTGGGTTGGGCTCCCACTCTGTAGATCATCTGGACGTAGAGTGTGAGAGTGAGATCCCTCCCACTCCTTGTACTTTGAGTTCCAGATTAATACAAAAAGAAATACCGAAAGGGGCGCAAGTCGTTGGGACCAATATCTCTAGGCACGGAACTCCGTCGGGCCGTGTCGAATCAATTGTGAACTGTGAACTGTTTTGAAGTGAATCTCTGCTGTGTCGTGGTAGAATCTTGACTTGGAGTGTCTAAGTCTGTTACATTGCAGGTGAAACTATTGTTTCACACTGGCCATACAATGTCTGGCCATTTGCAACTTCAAAAAGAGGGTCTCAAAAATTAAACGAAAACTATCGGAAAGACACCAACAACTAAGGTTAGCAGTTGCCACGTCCTCGTGACACCGGCTGTCTCGAGGGAGTGCCCAACAACGTTGTTCGTTGTGTCTTGTAACATTGTGTTGCATTGTGATGTGCCAACCACTGAATATTCCTTTTTGAACGATATACTTCAGGAAGTCAACGACCCAGGATATCAAGAGTTCCGATCTGGAATGAGACTCCTCAATGGAGGGAAGCCAATGACCTAGGAAATCAAGAGCTCCGATTTGGAATGAGAAAACTGATTGTCCCTCGGAAATTTTTGATCTAACTTGAGTTGTTTTGCAAATATGCTGTAATTACGGACGATTACTTTCTTTCAAGAAGGGGGGATGTCACAAAATGCTTATGTGTCAAGACACTGAAGAATGGAGCCAACCTGCAGATCCCGGTCGAGAAGCCCAAACCCTAAGAAGACGCAACAGAAGAAGTTCCAACCAACTTAAGGTTCCCGTCCGATGGGGCCTAAAGTGAAGCAGCCTACACACACACACACACACACACACACACACACACACACACACACACACACACACACACACACACACACACACACACAAAGCATAGAAGTTGATGACGTGGCAACAAAAGTATGGAATCTCGAAATTTACGCTGTACTGTTGACGTGGCAGTTGTACGGACAATACGGAATTTCGTAATTTGCATTGACTCTGTTGACGTGGCATACTATATGGATTTCCGTGTTTTGCGTTGCATGCTGACGTGGTAGGTGTACGGATTTTTGTAAAACGTGTTGGTAGCTTTTTGGGTGCAACGCTTTTGGACGAGATGCTTTTGAGTTTACTGCTTTTGAGGCCAAGGGCCTTTAAAAATTAAATTTGTGCAAAGGGCTCAGTCTTTGGCCTTCTTCTATGTGAAGGTGCAAGCGTGAGTACCGGCATTGTACTGAGTTCAAGTAATATAAAAAAATACCGAAAGGGGCGCCAAGGTTTGGGGCCAATACTCTCTGGGGTGTCGGCCTACGCCCGGGGATTTCGGAAACGGAATACGGAATGGTTTGCGAAGTTTCACATTCCGGATGGAGACGGAATTGATTCAGAATTTCCCACACGAGAAGAAATCAACCATTGAGTCTGCTTCTTGTGCTTCTAAAAAGATTCTCCCTTGTAAAGATTCTCTTTAAGGGTGCGGGGGGGATCAGCCCATCTTTTGGTCCTCACTTTTGTGTCGATCTTCTCTCTTGTCTCTTTTGGTTGAAAGTCTATTTATTTCAGCTTATTGATTATTCGTGTGCGCTCCCGTTTGTGATAGTTGTCCACAGCATGATAACTTTTTGGAACATCCTTCTTTGGTCTTGTGGTCAAGACACTTCAAGGTCGCAAGGGGTCCTCGGTAGATAGGCACAAGCGAGGCTTCAAGGTTGCAACCTCTCGTGGAAGGGTCTCCAAATTGCTCAGGTACGCCAGCTGAAATCACTTCAAAATCAGCCCCCTTTGCTGCGAAAAGCTCTCTGGCTGGCTGGCTGAAAATTAGCAAAGGTGCGGAGCACGAAGTGTCGCACACTTTAGTCTCCTCTTGCCTACAAAACACAACCACAATCTCGTCCAACTCCTCACTGAAAAACAGCAGCACTCCTCCCTTGTCTACTGGCTGACAAATGTAGGTTCTCAAGGGTTCTTGGAGAAAATTGAAGCAGAGCACCGTCAGCCCCCTCCCAATGCAAAAACACAAGGTGAAGTTCCCACGACGAAAATGTAGCCAGAAAATCACCTCCTGCTGGTGAAAAGCTGCAGTCCTTCACGCTCTCCCAAACCACTAGGCGTTGACAAGCCTAGACTCTGATATTATGTCAAAGTGTAGTAGATGGTGTGGTGACATGTGATCATATGGGAGTGAGAAAGGAAAAGAGAGAAAAATTCTCGAGAGAAGATTGAGAGAAAGAAAGTGCCCTCGTGGGCAACTTTGCTGAAGAAGAGAGTACAATGTGCTCACAATCAATCAATGTGGGAGGGAGTGGGCTTGGAAATATACTCGACCCACTCCCCAATACCGCACGACCCATTAACGGTGGGAATATAAGGTTTACAAGCCTAAAATAGGGCACCCTTAACAAATGGGCCACAAATGGTCAAACCAACAAAATTTGGTGTAACCCCTTGATGCCTAGGAAGTAGTAGAACATTCAGAAGCCTGGGCACAGCCACAAAGAAACCTCTCACGAGATCTAGATAGGAAACTCAGGAGCCAAAACCTCTTAATTCATTCCTTATTGAGAATAGTTACTTTTCAAAAGGATCTAAATGAAATTCCTCAATCTGACTGGGTTTATTGAGTGCCCGAGAAGGTCAATTGGTTGGTTTCATGATGGAAGAAGCGTTTACTCTTGGGCAATTGATAACATGAATAGGGATGTCATCAAAACTAGTGTATGTGTGTAATCTGATCATCATCTCTATGAAACATGTTTCAGCAAGGGTGAAACGTGGAAATCTTGAAACTCTTGAAACATTTTGGGCAGTGCTGAAACACCCCACATGACCGTTGGCTGAAATTTTTACTTTGGCTCACAAAGTTGAGCCATTTTTGACAACGGGTTTCTCTTGATTTTTAAATATTTATGTTTTGATCCGATGATTCATCTTCTTTCCTATGGGGTGAAATGTTTTGTATCGAAATTCCACATTTCAGAATGAAGCATTTTGGGGCTGAAAAATTCTGCAGTGACTCTGTAACAGACTTGGACACTCCAAGTCAAGAATCAATCGCGACAGCACCAAATAACCACTTCAAAACAATTCACAGATCACAATAGATTTGCACTGGCCCGACGGAGTTCCGTGCCTAGAGATATTGGCCCCAAAGACTGGCGCCTCTTTCGGTATTTCTTTTTATATTAATCAATCATCAAAGTACAAGAGAGCGGTTAGGGTTTCACTCTCAGACTCTGCGTCCAGATGCTCTGAGAAGTGAGGCCCTCACCACTAATTTAAAGGTTACAAGGGATGCCCAAAAGCAGAGCCCCAAAAGCTTGAAAGCAAAAGCAGATTCTCTCTCTCCCTCTCAATGAGAGTCAATAAAAAACAAGTTCTCTTTTTCTCTTTCTTTCTCCCAAATCAAAGCGAAAAGCTGAGATTTGCGTCGCTCAAAATTTCCCCCAAATTTTTTTTTTAATAATAATAATCCGCCTCCGCGATTTTCGGAAATTAGGGTTTCTGGCAGAAATTAGGGTTTGCAGGAATTAGGTTTCTATTGTCCGCCACGTCATCACTTTGTGACATACCCCCCTCTAGAAAGCATTGTAATCGACCGCGATTACGCCTGCAAAACCGACAAAAGCCATAAACCGTCTTAGCAGACACTGACTGTTAGTACCTACGTACTAGGAACACATATCTAGCACATGTACAAAATCGACAGTCACATCACACGACATCACAAGACATCACCAGACATCACATGACATTCAACATTCATTCGGATCTTAGACCATGATTTATTGGCAATGTAGCTAGCAATCACATCTAGGTCCAATCGGGACCTCATCGATGTCCGATTGACTAACCCCTATTGCAACCATGTCTATTCGAGATCAATCAGACCAAAATGCTGCAGTCATTTCGTCTATCAGTTCTTGCACTCACAAGAAGTCAAGAACAAATCAGTATCATAATCAGGAATTCCATTTCATAAAGTCATCCAGCAGAATATTGTCAGCTCTCAGTATCCCTGAAGCTCAAAGAGACAACAGTGACTTTAGTATCAAAATCGAGGCATCTGTTGACAAGGGAGCGGAGTGACTCCCCTCTTGTGCATCCCACTGCACCAGATCTCCGGCCAAGCTGAATTTCTGGGTTCTGTTTGGAGTAGACTATGCTAAACCAAAACATCGAGGTAAAGTTTCACAATCCGAGGAGTATCTGCTAGGTCCTCCTCCTCCATCCACTTCGCATCAAATGCAGGAAAGTTCTTGAACTAAACCAAGAACCGCCTTCGGACTTTACCTTTCTTCATATCGTTATGTGCCAAAATCTGTTCAGGAACAAGGATCTCCTCGTTTTCTTCCACTGCGGGTTGCTCATCAGGCTCCCCGTCATCAGGCACATCACCCTTAACAGGGTTCAAGAGACTCACATGCAATGCATTATGAATCCTCCAAGTATCTGGCAGTTCCAATCGGAAGGAGACATCATTTATCTTGTCAGTGATCTGGAAAGGTCCGTAGTATCGCATACTAAGCTTTGGAAAAAGCCTCTCCTTTCCCTTTTTCTTTCTTAGGCGTGCCTTCTCAAAAGTAAGAGCACCCAATCATCCTCCTTCAGTTTCAAGTCGCGACGATGGCGATCCGCTGCCTTTTTCTGTCGTTCTTGAGACTCCTGCAAAGTCTCGCGAACCTTGGCAAAAGCCGTATCCAAATCTCGCGAATATTCATCCGCTTCAAATATCTAATCTTCATGCTCAGGAAGGATGGAACCTTCGCAACACTTTCAACAATCTCACATGGCGTCTTCCCCGTCGAAGAGTGTATCGTGTTATTGTAGGCAAATTCCACCAAAGGTAAGTTCTTTTTCCATTGAGTCTTCTGATCCGAGATACAAGACTTCAATAAATCTAAAATCACTGAATTGGCAATCTCAAATTGCCCGTCAGTCTGCAAGTGGAACGATGACGAGAACTGCAACTGCGTGCCAATGTTCTCCCAAATTGCCTTCCAAAACAAACTCATAAATTTGGGGTCTCTGTCGGAGACAATTGTCTCAGACGTGCCATGTAATCGGAAAATCATCGTGATCATTCTGTGTTCTCGGGAGATCAAAAATGAAATCCATTGCAATACTTTCCCAGGGGTGGGTGGGTACGGGTAAAGGCTGTAACAATCCCTGTGTCTTATGCCTGTCAAACTTGACCTTCTGGCATACCAAGCAACTGCGCACAAACTCTTCCACATCCTTTTTGAGTCTCGGCCCAAAGAAGTATTTCTCTACCCCCTTCATGGTGGTAGCAATGCCGTGGTGACCTGTAAAAGGTGGACAGTGGCATTCAGTCATAACCTTTTCCCTCAACGGTTGTGTAACGCACAACATAGTCTTTTTCATCAAGTAGCCTTCCCGAAGGGAGTATCCAGCTACTGTCTCCCCATCCCGTATCCGTGTGAAAATATGTGCAAAATCTGTATCTGTGGCATACTGATCGACCATATCCTCGAAGCTCCTATGATGTATCGCGGAAATAGCCAGAACCAACAGTTTCCGAGACAAAGCTTCTGCCACCACATTCTTCTGTCCCTGCACATGGACAATCTGGAAGTGGAACTGTGACAAGATGTTCGCCCACCGCATCTGCTTTTCCGAAAGATGCTTCTAGGACAAGAAGTAGCGCAAACTCTGATGGTCTGTAAAGACAGGAAAATCCGCTCCGAGTAGGTACTGCCGCCACTGAGTAAGAGCATGGATAACCGCCAAAAGCTCTTTCTCATAGATCTGTGCTGTCATCTCCGGCCTAGAGAACAAACGGCTCTCGTAAGCTATGACATGGCCTTCTTGCATCAAGACCGCACCCAGACTACAACCACAAGCATCACAAAATACTTCAAATGACTTCTGCAAGTCCGGCAAAGTCAAATCTGGTCCTGTAGTCAATTTGTCTTTCAATGTCCGAAAGGCAGTCACCTCAGTGGGTCCCCATGAAAAGGTACTCTTTCTGTGTCAAGGTATGCAAAGGGGAAGCAACCTCTACAAACTTTCTATGAACCGCCTGTACAGTCCCAAGAAGCTTCTAACTTCATGGACATTCCTCAAATCGGGCCAATCACGGATAGTCTCTATCTTGGTCGGGTCCATTTGCACTCCTGCTGTTGCTGACACAATGTGTCCCAAAAAAGTGTATCTCTGGTAGGAAAAATTCCCTTTTCTTTTTGCATTAATCACTAACGTGTGATCTCGTAATGCCTGAAAGACTTGAAGCAGATGATCTCTGTGTTCTGCCTCATTCTTGGAGAAAACAATGATGTCGTCAAAGAAAGTGCCAACAAATAGCCTGTACTCTCGAAAAAAAAATCCTGTCCATCATTCGGTTAAATGTCGCAGGAGCATTGGTTAAGCCAAAAGGCATCACCAGAAACTCAAATAACCCAAAAGTCGTCCGAAAAGCTGTCTTGTAGACATCTCCTGGCGCTATCCTGGTCTGATGATATCCACTCTTCAAGTCAATCCTGCTAAAGCACGAGGATCCCTGTAACCTGTCGAGTATATCATCAATCCTAGGAATCGGAAATCTGTTCTTGATGGTGATCTCGTTGAGAGTGCTATAATCGATGCACATTCTCCAAGATCCGTCTTTCTTCAAAACCAACAACACTGGAGAGCAATACGGTGAAGTACTAGGCTGGACAAGACCCTTTTCCAAGAGGTCTTTCACTTGGTTCATAATCTTTTCATTCTGTACTCGGCTCACACGATAAGGTGGCCGATTCGGTGGCGTGCTTCCAGATATCAGATCAATGGTTTGATCATTGATCTTCAGGCCCTCTGAAAAGCAATCGGCATGAGTGTGGAGAAAAATCTTGGCGTTCTTTTCTTCAGGTCAAAACATATTCAACCTTTGTCCATCGTTCAGTTCTCTCAAAAGAATGAGTAAGAAAACTGAAGTTCATCAAGTACAATCTCTAAGCCCTTCATTTATCAAAGTCGCTTTCTCGGCCCGGTAGTCAACCACGGCGTAGTTCTTGTGGTACCAAGGGATCCCGAGTAGAACGTCACTCGCGTGCCTTGAACACCCTTGTCATTGCAAACGAAGTTTGCCAATGCTTGGTGTAATGGCAAATCCCATCCGGGTGCCAGTCGAACTACCTCCGCCTGTGGCGTCAGTCTGTCGGGCATAATTCCAAATCAAGCCGCCAATTCCAAGTGAAAAGAAGTTGGCCTTGGCTCCTTCAAAAGAGCTTCTTGATCCTTCACTTTGCCCCAAAAGCGACAAAGTTTGTACTTTCATCATTAGATTCGGTGCAGGTCCCACGCTATGTGGTACCAGTTCTGCTTTTCTATCTGCCTTTTCTGCCACGTTCCTCAACTGCTCTCGAACTCTGAGGCCCGTCGTCGTTCTTATCATTCTGTTCTTTCTGTGCCTTTTTAGAGCACTTCGCGGAGATATGTCCATGTTCCCCGCATTCAAAGCACTTCCCCTCTCTGATGAAGCGAGCTCTCTCCTCATGAGTAAGCTTGGGTCGTGCATCATTTTTCTCTGGGTTGCTCTTTTTTCTTTCTACTTTCATTCCCATAAGTCTGTTCGGCTCGTTGTGTCATGGCCTCATCTGTGGGGTAGGTCAGACTGCCAGAGTGAATGGCAAAGCCCCGCTACGCATGACTCATCAACTCCTGAATAGAAGCTGACTTCTGTTCCAATCAGTGATCTCGGATCTCTGTAGGTAGACCCAAGGTAAACCGTTCAATCTGTTCTCTGAACGAGATCTTCTTGAATGAAGAGGTTGGTAGAAAAGAGCTCCAGAATCTTTCACAATAAGAATTCACTGTATCGCTCTTGGTCATCCGGAGATGGTTCCAAGCAGCTCGTATATCTCGCTCAAACTCTTGAGTCAACCAAGAAGAAACAAAAAGCCTCTTGAATTTCAGCCATGTAACTGGCACAGTCTTGCTTAATAGAAGCGTGGACCACCAAGTACGAGCATTCCCCTTAAAGTAAGAGGCAGCTCTCCGAATCTTGGAGTGCTTTGAATAGCGTCCTCCCGCGAAAGCGATGTCAAACTGCTGTATAAAAGACAAAGCCTTCGAAGCATGTGAGTATCCTGAAAAGTATCAAACTTGATCGAGTGGCCACCTTCCTTAAACTCTCGGACTTTCTTGCTTTCATCTTCGAGAAAGTCATACTGGTTGGCTTTGTAAAAAAAATTCTTCTTGTTCGCATAAAAGTTTCCGTCATCGGAATCTGAGTTGTCTGTAGACGAGTCCCGAGTAGAACTGTCAGTCTCTGGGCGAGATGTAGCCTTCTTTGCCTTTTTTCTTGCCCTTTCCGAAGCTTTGTTTCTTGCTTCGCGTTTTGCTTTTTCTGTCTTCTTCGCTCGAATCCGAGGAGCTAGAAGAATTGTCAGAAGAAGAAGAAGAAGAACTGGGTACTCCTTCAAATGAACACGCTTCTTCTGTTTCTTTGCCTTGTCAAATGTCGACCGACGACCCAAATATCCCGGGAAGTCAGTGCCTTTCTTCTGCTTTTTGCCTTTCTTTTGCACGTCGAAAAGCTGAGCAATCCGTGCATCAACCACGGTCTCTAGTTCCTTCTCCGTATATTTCTTGGAGACAGAAGGTTTCTTGAGAGCGGGTTTCGGGAGTGGTGTTGTGGTTCTTTGCCACTCCGTCTGTACCTCTTCCAAAGAGGTCTGGTTCATATATTTTGCCATCTTCGGATCCTTGGCAAAATTGAGCATCATCTTTGTTGCATCGCCGATCAACTGGCGACGCTCCATCTCTCGCCGCTCCGCCTGAGTAGGCCAAGGCGGGCCATACTCTCTGCCGGAATCTTCGTTGTGATCCCAGCCCGCATCTCCAGATGCAGAGGGAGTCGACTGATCATTGCCTGAAGCCATAGGTGCCGCCGAAAAAAAAAAATTCGGGGATCGGATTTCCCGTAGAAGAGAAATCGGCTGTGCTCTGATACCATTGTAACAGACTTGGACACTCCAAGTCAAGAATCAATTGCGACAGCACCAAATAACCACTTCAAAACAATTCACAGATCACAATAGATTTGCACTGGCCTGGCGGAGTTCCGTGCCTAGAGATATTGGCCCCAAAGACTGGCGCCCCTTTCGGTATTTCTTTTTATATTAATCAATCATCAAAGTACAAGAGAGCGGTTAGGGTTTCACTCTCAGACTCTGCGTCCAGATGCTCTGAGAAGTGAGGCCCTCACCACTAATTTAAAGGTTACAAGGGATGCCCAAAAGCAGAGCCCCAAAAGCTTGAAAGCAAAAGCAGATTCTCTCTCTCTCTCTCAATGAGAGTCAATAAAAAGCAAGTTCTCTTTTTCTCTTTCTTTCTCCCAAATCAAAGCGAAAAGCTGAGATTTGCGTCGCTCAAAATTTCCCCCAAATTTTTTTTTTAATAATAATAATCCGCCTCCGCGATTTCCGGAAATTAGGGTTTCTGGCAGAAATTAGGGTTTGCAGGAATTAGGTTTCTGCTGTCCGCCACGTCATCACTTTGTGACAGACTCTGAAATTTGACTCTTATGATGTATGGTTGTTTGAAGAGATGTGGTATTGTTGGTGGTTTTTATGACCACGTTGACCGATTCTCATGGGGTTTATGACAAAGATGGACTATGGGTATTATAATCTCTCCTCTATGGGTGCATGTTGGCTGTACTGGCTGGTGTAGGTGTTAGTTACTGTAGGAGCTCCCCACTCCCTTGCCTGAGTGGTGTTAGCTTTTTTATTGCACAAACCTAGATTACAAGAATTATACCGATGCTCATTCAGCTCAGTTACCTGATCCGACTGGCTGATCTCTCCTCCTCCCTGATGGCGGCTTCAGTACATTATTAACTTCTCAAGAAATAATCAAGGTTTTTGTGTTTTGCAGATGAGGTGCATTGTGTTCTTGAAAGTCGGATATGATAGATGAAGAAAGGAAAATCTGGGGATTTTAGCTTTCCAGCATGAACGAATCTGTCTGCGAGGAGAATCTGAGTGGCTCAAGGGAAAGCAACATGTTGTCAATGGAAACTAATTTGCCAATTGATCCATCGATGGCGCAATTTCCTCATTGCATTGTCTGGACACCCTTACCAGTCATTTCGTGGTTAGCCCCATATGTTGGCCATATGGGGATTTGCCGTGAAGATGGTGTGATTTTGGATTTTGCAGGGCCATACTTTGTTAATGTGGACAATTTTGCTTTCGGTGCAACTGTAAGATATGCGCAGCTAAGCAAGTTGCAGGTGAGTTTGTCTTTTGGCTTTTTCATGAAGAGTAAATGACTTATAAAATGATTAAATGACTTGTAAGCCTTTTTAGGTTCATTATCATTTCATAGAAGCTGTGTTTAGGAAAGATTATTTTCAGAACCATACACTACCATTTTAGTGAGTTTTTCCAAAGGAAAATTTGGGAAATTGAGCTAATTTTCACTATTTTTCTCCTCAAAATTTAGGCAGGCTCTCAACTGTCATTTTTTAATTTCAAAGTGGCATGGGTATAAGCTGAGACACACTTCTACCGGACACTGCATAGAAGTCTTTTACAATACATGCATGGGTAGCTCTTGGAAGTTGATGTGGCATTTTTAATTTCATGCAAACCCTGGGCGCTCATACCATGGGTGCGAACAGGTTTAGACATTAGCAAGCCTTTTGCTTTTGGTTGCAGTGCTCGTTCTCTTCTCAGATCGTTGATCAGGTATGCAGCTCGAGTCCCAACCATACTCAAGTCCACAGAGCTCTTTCGTGGGACGATGCTCTACGGAGCACCATGCAGCAGTTTCAACACACATCGTACAGTTTGTTCACATGTAACTGCCATTCGTTTGTTGCGAGCTGCCTGAATAAGCTCGCCTACAGAGGCCTGGCCGATTGGAATGTCATCAAAGCTGTCTTCTTGATCCTGTTTGAAGGACAGTGGGTTAATAAAGGTGCTATAGTAAGGTCCTTTGCACCTTTTGTGATTGTGATGTCGCTAGGAATATTCTTGTCTGGCTGGCCTTTTCTCATAGGCTGGGCAATTTTCAATCTGGTTTTGATTGGCTGGTTTGTAGTGGGAACATATATGATAAAGGGGCTTATTAGATGCTGAGAAATGAGGGTTGGGACCATTAGGTAGCCGTTTTTCTGGTTGTGCCGATCTGTATCGATGGAAGGAGGGACAATGGCAATGGAGTGCGGGTGAAGCTTAGGTGTGGCAGTGCCCTGCTGAATTCATTGTAAGAAAAGCATGTTAAAAGATTAGTGTGCGCTGATTGCTTTCCTTATGTGTTGGACAAAGCTGTGGGTCTGGGGAGTGCAATGTAAAGGTAATGGTGAGACTTGTCCTGCTGGAGGTTGACACACAAAAAAGGATTATGGTTTGCTGTGATGACTTCAATGCTAACCACTTCAAGAGTTAACAAACAGCTGGAGTTTCTCAAAAAAGAAAAGAAGGTTGGATATATTGCTCGTATACTTGTAATAGTCTGGTTAGCCATGATGATCTCAATGCTAACCACTATAAAGAGTTTGCCAAACTATAAAGAGACGGTCCCTACATAAGGATGACTGTGGCATCGTGTTTTTCATCCTTCCACATCAAAGTGTTTTGAGTCCCTACTCCTACATTTGTATGTCGGCCTGTTTCTTCATGGCAAGGCGTGTTATCAAGGCATCTGATATTGCTTCTGATTTTGGATCTGATATTAAAGATATTAAAATGTTAGGCATCTGGATTTGAACTGAAGATATTTTCAAATTTCTATATGATTGAAAAGTCTGCATGATTTTTTTCAGTATGAACAACTAACTCTGCTTGGATTCTTATTTGATTGTTGCTGCCATATTCTTTTCCGTTTCGGTTTATGTGTGAAGGCTGTTTAATTATGTAGAGTTTTCAATGAGCATCTCTCTTTTATGTCAGTATACTTTTGTTGCCATATGCCCTGGTAATCACTCAAGGTGCACATTAGAAAGAACACATCATTAAATTATTTTGGCAGGAAAGAAATGCACATTAGAAAGTCTTGAGATTTAAAAATTTGAAGAGTAGATTTGGATCAAAGGCTTCAAACTGTAGAAGTTGTAGGGCCATGCCTAATGTGGACCGATGACATGGTTCATTTGTCAAAATAAACACATAATTGCAAATACAAATCAATCAAGTTTCTCGGTGGTATTCTGAGATCAAATTAGGTTCAAAAGAAGGGATTGCACATGATTTGATGCCAATTATCTATTTTCATATAGCGAAGTGTGCTTGTGCTTTGGTTTCAAACCATGGTGTTAAGAGCTACTCTTCAGTCCTCCAAAAAATAAGAAACTAGTGCTATCCATCCATATATTTGTTGCATATCCCCCCCCCCCTCTCTATTTTTCCCCGATACACACACTCACTATATAGAGGAGGGGTCTGGTTCTTTTGTTTCTTATATATTTAGGCTTTTTGAAAGAAACCAATACAAATCAAGTAAATTGTTCATTGATGTCCTGCTCGAATCTACATCGAAGGCAAGGTCATATGGTAGTGTGGTCATGTGGTAGCATGGTAAGATGGTCATCTTCCGACGCTTTGAGAGTATAGCCACATACACAAATCCTCTTTAAATTCTTGCAAATATTCCCTCTAAATCTCCACGTGAAGTCCTATAGAAACTCATACCTCTCAAAGCAAATTCAAATAAGATTTCAGGCATTCTTAAGCAGATCATTATTTTAAGTGACTAAAGTCCTTTGCATTGTAAATAAAAGACTATTAGTCTAATGAAAAAACTTTTGTAGACATTGTCCAAGGCCTGTGTCACAAGAGGACGGTGGACATATCCTATGTGGTGTAGAGTGACCTGCGGCCATTCTGAGCTAAAAAAGTTGTCCCCTACATTGCAGTCACACAAGGCGGCCACACTTCCAGAAAGTTCATACAAAAAGCTTGGTGTTGATTGGCCCGTCTGCAAGATGGGCGAGGGTGGGCAGCTCAGGCCCCTTGGACACCAAACCCATTAGCGTGGCCGTCGACCAGGCTTCCACCTCACCAAGCAACAGAGTTGTCCACCGCCTTGTGTGACAGTCGACGTGCAAGGTGAAAGAGGAGATTGGTCCAGCTCAATAGTGTATACGGGCGTCCGGATGCATTTGACAAAGGCCTAAGACTCATGGATAACACTTATGCATCCTCCTATGTATATTCTATTCAGTCTTGTATTTTGAAGGCAAATATTGTATTGACTATGAGGATACTAAAATCTTCATTATGCTAGATCAAACAAAACCTAATCTTGACGTGCTTCAAAGCAATTATCAGACTATGAAATTGCATTTGCTTGAAAGGTGACTTGTACATTAGTTTTTGAGTCTTCTCACATACTAACAAGCTTGCAAAAGCGAACCCAACGTTTGATTGAAGCCCTTCCTTCTTCTATGCATACTCATTTAATTCTTTCTTAATCATCCTTTGCACGTTTACCATATTTCTCATTCATCAAGTCCTCTCCACATTCTTGTAGTGGTTATTGTGAAAAATGTTTTCTTTTTGAATGTTATGAACCTGATGATATGTTATCTAACTTTTCTTATGAAGAACCATGGTGTGAAGATTGGAAAGCCGTGGAGTGGCTTTATGACCAAGCTTTAGCTTATCTCTTTGTGAGTTCTAGGTGGGGAGAGATTTATATACAATTACTCATCGTCATAAAAGCTGCAACAAACTCATCGACGACACATGCAAAACCCCATTTAAAGTCCCTGAAGGTGTATTTTTTGAATCATTTGATCAAGCATGGGAAGAAAACCCAGATAACCTAGATGGGATATGACAAATACCAAAACCAGAGCAGAAATCAAAGATTGGTTCAAATCCTACAATAAAAATTGCAAACAACTTTACTACTTATATGAAGAATCGTTTTATAATGGTCTCCAACAACTAGAATGCATTCTTGACGACATCCCGTCTACTCCCTTTGATTGGTTATGATATTAATGATCCATGTGAATCAGAAACAGATGAATAACCTCAAGTTTCATTACACGTGGAGAAAGATAAGCCAATGGAAGAAGCATCAACGAGCTCTACCAAAGCACCTCTAGTTCCTCAATTCGTGCAAGGTATAAAGAAGGTTGGCGAAATCACCTTCTACAACATGAAACATGAAGATATTATCCTGGTGCTTGAACACATGCACAATTGGATCTACCAAAAAATTCTTTTTGGTAGAATGAGGCAGCATACAACAATTAAAGTTGCTATCAAAGGATTTATACGAATGCTTAAAAGATGGTGGGAACTCCTTTCTGATCAAATGAAGAATTTAATCTTAAGGCCTCAAGAAAATAAATCTCTTCTTCTTGTCCCAACTCGATCGAATGCGTCTACAAAGAATTTATAGGACGTCAACAAGATCAATCAACCGTAGTGCTACAAGTCTTCCATGAAGCACAAATCTGTAACTTCTCTTCTATTTGGATTTTTTATTTGTTGCAAAAAATTAATCTATAAAGCATGTAAATATCACTCTACAAAAATCAAAACAAAATTTGTTCATAAGCTCCTTAAAGCCATCACCAAACTGCTTTTGGGAAAATTGGATAATCAAATCTGGATCTCCAATCAACAACATTAGGAGATATAATCCAAAATTTATAGGTGGTAATATAGAAAGTTTGCATACGAAACATGCATAGAAAGAGTTGAAAAACTCTTAACCTTCAAACAAGTTCTGTAAGCAGAACTACTACATCAAAGATTTTGGTTGTGTGGATTCCAAAAAGAAATGCTCCTGTAAGAACAAAAAGAAGACCTCCAAGGAGAAGAAGTTCAAAAGAAAACCCAAACACCAATTCTTCGGAAAACGTAAGTATACTTCTTCAAAGAATGATAATAACAAATGTTTTCTTTGTGAAAAATTAAGATAGTGTGCTTTTGAATGTCCTAAGAAGAAAAAAATGGGTGGCTTTCCAAAATATTATTTTGAAAGATGGATACAGCTATTCAAAGCTATTATCAAATGAAATCTCTTAGAATTTAGCATTACTCAGTTTAAAAGTGAAGCTCTCTAAAAAAAGAAGCAAATAAATCTAAAACACATGCTCTAGATAAAATGATCATTTGGCCTTCAACAATAAAATGAAGATGAAACACATCAAAGACAATAAACCTCTCTTTGATATCGATTTCATTAGTAATTTGATAAGTAAAAGATAAATGTGACATCAGTGAATAAACTACCACCAGGAAGAGAACCTTCTTCCTCTTCCTCTAGTTTTAATAATGAAAATAGAGAATATCCTCAAGATCTTCCCTCTACTTCACAATAATGTTCCACTTTATCCTAAGATCAATTCCTTCAAAAGGAGAAAGAGCTTAAGCAATGGGAATAACTTCTTGCAAAACATAAAGCACTAATTTGATGGGATGCCGATATCACAGTTAGAGAGCAAACTCTTCAATGGGTGAAATAGGTAAAATACTACCCTCAACATCAATAGTGAAACAGTTCCATCAACATCCACAATAACTAATCAAATTTTACCGAAAGATGTTTAATGACTTGAAGAATTAATAACTATGTTCAAGTAGCAAAAGATCCAGCCACCCAATGAAGAATCTACGGAGTTATAAACAACCAATGAATGTAAAATTGGCAAAAGAATTATCCTACCTACAAAAGGAGACGTTGTAGTAATTGGCAGAACTCCCACATTAGGAAAATCACATCCAACTTCTTCAGATAGTAAAGGTAAAGAGGTTCAAGCAAAAGATAGTGTCTCAATAACACTAAGAGAGGCAGGAAAGAAGAGAGACAAGCTATCTTAGAATCTTCAGCAATTATCTTTGATGGTATTCCTGCAGAAGAACTACCCCTTCTCACGCATGAAGAAAATGTATACTCTTCAATCGTAAGATTCTTTGTGCTTGGCTAAGCAATGATATCATCCACCCCGCCTCTAGAATGAGTCGGTTCTTCCCGTCGAGACATTGAGAGTCAAGATCGTCATTGGTCGGGGTTCTCGATATTTTCTTTGTTTGGTTTTGATATTGTGGTTTTGCTAAAAACGTGTGCCATTTAGCCAAAGAAGTATCTGCTTAGCTTTGATTTGCAGCTTCGTTTTGGATGGCCACATTGCTTAGATTGAATTCTTGTACACATACATTTGGCCATTCATGTGAAGAAATGGTATACTAAATTTAATGCAGGATAGGGAAAAATCGATCCATTCCTTTCATCGGAATCTTAAATGGGTGTAGTCAAATGTAAAGGGCTACAATCTATCTAGAATATCATTTGCAATGATCATATCATAGCTAAGTTTGGGACTTAATTATTAAAAAAAGGGTATTTGGTGGTTCCAAGTGGTAGCCGCATTTTAACCCGATACTTTATGGGATGCTCTGTTTTATTAGCACACTTGATGATGACAGGTTCATCTAGCTTTTCCCAAAAACATTTAAGACTGAACTTCTCATTAAGTATTGTCGAGATAGCTCCTTTATCTAGTATGACATTGAGGGAATTCTGAAATTCTTCATTCCACATTATAGAAATGGAGAGTCCTTTTAATGGTGAAGGATTGGTGTCTTTATTTATAAGTTAAATTTATTCTTGCAGAGTGACAAGATGATTCCTCTGGATGACTTTCAATCTATATGAGGTTTTGTTGATTTTCAATTATCAATTTCTTATTGTGACATATTCTACTTATCATGTCATCAACTCCCTCTAGAAGCCTATCTATCTTGGTGAGGATTAGGCTTGTATCCTTTTGACTTCCTGATTGGATGACCATTAGTAGAAACTTTATTCTTCTAGTTGCTTACCTTTTCTTATGATTTCTATAGATGATATTTTTTCGGTTTGATCCTGGCTTGCTTGAAAAAGGCCAAAAGCTTTGTTGGAAAATAGGTAGTCAACTTTTACCAGAAGATATTCAATAAAGAATTAATAACTCTATTCAAGAAACCAAAGATCTAGCCACCCAAAGAAGAATCTAAAAAGTTACAAATGGCCAATGAATGTAAAATTGGCAATAAATTATCCTACCACCAAAAGTAGTTGTTGCAATAATTGGCAAAATTCCGCCATGAGAGAATCATATATAGCTTCTTCATATAGTAAAGGTAAAAAGGTTCAAGCAAAAGATCTGTCTCAATAACACGAAGAGGAATAAGTGAAGAAGAGAGACAATCTAACTTAGAATCTCCAACAATTAGCTTTGATGAAATTCCTACAAAAGACCTACCCCTACTCACGCCTGAAGAAAAGGTACTCTCTTCAATCCAATATTCTTATGAAAAATATGAAACCATTTCAAATCTGAAATACCCTTAGAGTTCATTGCGATAATGATAATGCCAAAAGGATAATAAAAAACAAAGGATTCAACAATAAAAAAAAGTATGTGTTTTTGCTAGGCTATGGTTTGACAAATGAAATCCTTAACTTAGAGGACACTCTTACTCAAGGTGTGAATCGAAACACACACATTAGTCACTGCCAAAAATATTGTTTTAACTCCAAGTGCCATACATCAATATGGACGGTGTGCCGTATGTTTCTTTAAAAAAACACAAACCTACCTACTTGATAACAATTTTTACTACTAGAAAAGTCCATACACACTTTGGATTGGTCTTTTTATATAAAAAATACGGGGTCCAATATAGTTTAACCGGCCAAAATTGTAAATTCCCGATTAAATTTTGAGCTTGCATTTAAGAACACTGAAAATCTATATAAGTTTTGTGCTTTAAGGAAAAAAGGTCCAAGTTTTGACCAAAAACCAAGAGAACGTCAAGTTGGTTTTTTCCATCGGGTAAGGAAAATGTAATTATCTAGTCTTACCTTGGGTATTCTTTAAGTTGAAGAATACAAGAATTTTTTAATATATTTGGTTCTTCCATGCTAAACTGCAACTTGCGCAATTGAGTCTTAACTCTTATGAAATAGAAACAATGCAGAATACGCTTACTCTCTCTCTCTCTCTCTCTCTCTCTCTCACGCACACACGCCCGCGCGTACACACACACACACACACACACACACACACACACACACACACACACACACAACCCCTGAAAGGTACGTAGTTGCGTTGTTTACCTGATAAAATTGAATACTATTGATGTTCAAAATTGAATTTAGAGCAATTCTTGGTTCTCGATGCACACTCACACATACACTTTATTCTCTCTCTCTCTCTCTCTCTCTCTCTCTAACACACACAAACACATACCTTATGCTACTTAAAGAGCAGTATGTGCTGCATAATGCTGCAATTGCAAATCGCCCGCAATCAACTAGCTCTTTCACTCACTCCACTGCATGCCCACCTCTCACCTGATGATGCAGGTCGCACTCAGCACAAAGGTACTCTTTCCTTCTTTGTGAGCATGGCCGTTTTTGGCTTAATTACCTTCTAGAACTATCTACACATATATATTAAATTAGTCATAAGCATTTGGCCACCCTCTTTTGATAGAAATCACCACCCATACAAGGTATAATCCTCAAAATGTGTAAACGCCTAGCAAAGCTTCGTACGAACACACAAGATTGGAAGCTATCTCTCGATAAATTTTCCAAAATAGTTGCTCTCATGGCGGAAAAGCAAACCAAAATGGGAGCCATGGACTCATCCTCCTCCTCTCAGGTGGATAGTTCCCTCTATTTTTCATAATTTTTGGTTATTTCCTTCCTAAGGAACTAAATAAACCAAGGTTGTATGTCTAATCATAAATCTTGGTAGATCAATTATTCTTGACAAAGTAGGTTGTCGTTTACCGTTTCAATCACACACATTCATTATCACAGCAGTTTAGAATTCTTTCTAATGCTTAATGTCGTGAATCTAATCATATGTCGGTAAAATGGTTCACTTGCATAATGCTAGGCCTATGGTGTTAAATGGAATCTTTTTTATAAAAAAAGAAACTATTTTGCGAAGGAGGCACTAACCTCCGAGAATAGAACAACATGCAAAACTTTTTTTGTGGGTTAATCAATTTTAATTTCTCCAAAAACATGAGAACTAAGGCCAATTTTCGGTTTGGAACTCAACTAAACACTAAGCTAAAACCTTGCTTGGAAGGCGGTTCACATAGCTGTGAAAGCTTGGATATATTCATGCTCTTAACATAGCTAAGGTTTATGCTTTGAAAAACTATTCATGCTCATACCTAGCTAAATACCGTGCTTTGATAAATCTGTTCTTTCACATATATTTTAAGGATTTAATCTTTGTTGCCATAGGCATACATGGCTCTAGGCAGGATTTCTTGTCGTCATTGAACATATTTGAATGCATGGATAAGAGGGACATGGATGACAATTGTCGGGTCCCTTCTATACCTGCATTCCATGACTACACAAAAATGCTAATAATTTTTTTGTTTTCATGATTGGAATGAGGTAAGGATTTTTGTATTCAAATGATGTTCGACCATACTAAGTAGGAAACATCTACTGCTGCTACTTTATTTTTTTCTTCTTAGATGTAATTAAAACATCAAAATTCTATTTCAAATGTACATATATTTAATGGAAAAAATGTATGTACTCATTTGTAATTTTCTTTGTCAATTCTCTTTTGAATCATATGGTCCAAGTTGTGAATAAGTATATAGATTAATACTCCAACACACACACACACACACACACACACACACACACACACACACACACACACACACACACACACACACACACACACACACACACACACACACACAAAATAGCTTGAGTTCTTTCTTCTGACTCACATGGGACAAAAAGAAGGAGGGCTGATAAGTATTTTTGGAGCACCTCATTTACATCTCTATTAAACCGCCCATTACGTGATCACACAAACAGCTATCGCAATAATAGCAGGTGTTTGGGCGCTCTGTTAAAGGCAAGATACGAGTTTCCAAGACCAACCCATACTCCCGTGTGCGTGGAGTACAGTTAAAATAACCTCTTATTTGATGACCATAACTTGGATACAAAAAGATCTTTTGAGATGGAAGGAATTGGGATGGCAGATATAACCGCTCTGAAAAACCTGGCTTCATTGAATGTTCTATGTAATAATACTGTGGCCCTAGGCCCAGAGCCTCTGCAACCGTAGCCAATCTGATATTGTTCCTAAAATGCTCACGACCCCAAAGGGTTACACGAGTCACTCGATTTTTGTATGACCACCATTTAGTCTGGGAAACAGAGGTTCCTAATTGTGGGAATAGATATAGTTCATAACGGAGTAAAGTTGCTCTCCGTGTAGAGTCACCTGATTGATAAAGGTGTGCTTTTGCTATGGAAAAAACCAGTTCTTGATTGTAGGCCATTTTTTTAGCACTCTTGATATCCAAACATGCGGATATGTATATTACTTTTTTACAGTTACTCCTTACTGCTACCTTGGATTGGTTTATATTTTAGTGTCTTCTGGCTTTTATAGACTCACTTGTGGACTTTAAATCGGAATTAGAAATATGAATGAATCACAAAAATGTGTTGTTAATATGCAGTATATCGTACACTGTTTAGTTCCTTGCTGGTATACTGTACCCCAGTTGTTGGATGCATGACTTAAGCCGACTATAAGGGTTTGTGGATTTTTGTTGTGTGGGATAAACCTGAGCCTGGTTCAAATAGCTCGGTAGCCGATTCGGACCGGGTATCGACTACATTGGGGTTTCTAGTTGGTATACATTATGTGACTAGATATATATTTGACTTGACCTTGCTTTAAGGTAAATAAACATCTCTATATACTGTACCCAGTTGTTGGGGGCATGACATATGCCGAGTATTAGGGTTTGTGGATTTTGTATTGGGAAGTGTGGCTAAACCTGAGCAAGGTTAAAAAATCTCGATAGTCGATTCGAACCGGGTATCGACGACCTTGGTGTGTCCAGTTGGCATACATTATAAGACTAGATATTTTATGACGTGACCTTGCTTTAAGGTAAATAGCATCTTTTTCTCCTTATACACTCTATAGCGTATTTTTTATTGCCTCTCTGTTGTGTCGGGCTGCCTGCAACACGTTTTTGCCTGCGCTAGGGTTGAGGTGACAGGTGAGTGTAGCTGCAAATACTGAGGTAATTTAATCTTGGTCTGACCGGATCTTCAGCTAGGATTATCCCGGAGTATCTGGCCCGTGTAGAGGGTGAGTGTGATGGTTTCAACCAAAGAGGGCTTGGCAAAGGGGTTCTAGAGAGAGAAAATCACTTTTTATGAGGGGCGTATATTTCTGTAGCTGGTCCGTGACAGTGGCGGATTTGCTCCCGATTTGCTTCAGCGAAGTATAAATGCCCCCTAAAATTGTGAGTACTCTTACTCACTTGGCATCGTGCTGTATTCACTTGTGTGCATTCTATACTGTGTGGGTGAGTAGATATTTTCTACTGTGTGCTCAATCATGCCGAAAAAGAATGTGAAGGAGACTATGGACGCTTCGTCGTCTCCCAATCTACAGGTTATATAGAAAATTCTTTGTCTTGCATTTGGGAATCTCTGTGTAGCTTCGCTGTGACTGGTTTTTGAAATTTTATAAAAAAAACCAGGTATTCTGTTTCCGGATATTAAACCTAAAAGCTATTATGTCAATGTATTTTTCTGAAGCTTTGTTGATAAAAAGATTTGAATGGATTTTTTATAAAAAAACCAGTAATATAGAGTTAGGAGAAATGGAAATTTGTTCCGGATACTTTACTTACAGGTCTTTGGGAGTTTTTGTAAGTGCGAGTACATTTCTGCTATGTGACAGTTTGGAATTTATATGCTTCTGTGGCTAATGATGGTCGTTGTAGTAAAATAAACAAATAATTGAGTTGTAACCTGGTTGTGGAAACTGAGTGAATGGCTCAGTTAAACTGAGTACTGTCTCGATTCTTGTAAATGATGGTAGTAATATGCACGGGTGCCGTATACAGTGCTGTAAAACTGGTACTCTGATGAAAAATCTGTTTAAAAGAAAGGGGGAGACTGCCAGGTAAGAGGCTGTTTTGCAACTGAGGAAAGAGTACTGTATAAAAAAGAATTGTATATTGGGGTGATGATGTTATGATTCGGTTAAATAACTGCTCCATAGATGATGAAATGAACTCTTGTAAAATTAAAAAAAACCAGGAAGTCACAAAAAAATGAGTTGAAATGATCATATAATGTTGATTAGATATTTTGGTTTATGGCTTCACTAACTTACTATTGTCCATTGTGTAAAATGACAGTCACTTGATAAATTTACTCTCTAGTTTAGGTTCCTATTCCATTAGTTCTGCGGTACACTTGTTTGAGGGCACTTAATACAGGTTTCGGTAAATGTGTCCTGACTTCTGTTATTGAGTTGGTAGTATGTAGTATCTCATAACCATATCAAGAAGTAAAGGTTTGGTTTTGGAAATTGACTTAACCATTTTTTACCATACTACATCGCCTACTTGTAAGATAGAACTTGTTTTTTGAGCTGATACTTATCTCACTAAATCGGCTAAAAAAGCTATTTTATATTACTTCGTACTAGCTGCTGTTATGTTGCTCTTTTTCTTATTCGTGATAATGCTAAAAGTTGCTACACATCCGATATTGAATATGAGTGGCAATACTTACTCAGATTGTATATGGAGCTAAAGTATGGCAGCACATACTGGATTAATTAAAGCTGGTTCCAAGATACTGGTTTTTTTACATACGATGGTGTTTTTTGATATTGTTAGGTGAATTACCATTACTTCAACAGGGAAATTGAGTTCTATATGGCTTGGCTGGGTTTTGAACCTCGGCTATTCTATAAAATTTGTTGGTCTTCATTTGCTGGCTTCCAAAAAACACTCAAAATATATAGGAGCTGACTCTAACCTAGCTTCTTGCAGTATATACAATAGTGCTTCTAGAAGTTGGTTATAAAGGCCTCGGTTTTATAAGGAAAGTCATATAAACTCCCTTTATACAGATCTTTTCTGGTTTTTCGTATGACGTATCTGTCTCGGACCAGGTCTTAGTCTGATCGAACGACTGACTCACCTAGGGCTTTATGTTTTTTAATATAAACAACAATTTTTTTCTGGCTAGGGATACAATATAACAGACATGACATGATAAAGCATTGATATTTCTTGAGAAATATAGTCTTTTTATATATATAAAAAATATATCAATCTTAACAGGGGGAGGGTACTCAGATTTATAAATTTGTAAAAATCTTAAAAGATCCTTTTTGAAGATATCTCAGGGTGATTTTATAATCGGTTCTTAAATTAGGATGAGTTCTAAATGTTTTCAAACCACAAGGATGATGTTGTCCTTAACTGAGCTATGTTTTGGCTTGAGTTTCACTTTACCTACCGACTATGAGTGAATTCTCTCATATAAGATTAGAAGTTTTTCGTTTCTCCAAAAAACATAGTGTAGCAAAAGATTGAGGAATAAACAGATACATAGCTGCTATATGGGTGCTCAATTTCCTTTATCAAAGATTGGCAAAAATGCCAAAGAAAGGTTTATTTCAAAACTGAACAATATACTTGTTAAGAACGATATGTTTTTTTAAGGTGACATGGATAACAACGGGGATGCCCTGCATCACCTGCGTACAATCACGTGCTAACGAATTGTTTTCTTGTGGCTATGGGTGCAGGTGAGGGCTACCTTCCTTGATTAAATTTTCCAGTTCTTAACAAATGGAGGATTTCTTAGTGGGACGCAAATTATCCCAGACTTTGGGTTTTTGGATTCTTGAACTATATCTTGTTATCTTCATTACATTGTTCAAAATTTATTTTCAACTGCAAATAAATTATTGTGCAATACCACTGTACTTTTCTAGAATTTTTGGTCTGTGAACAGCTAGTGTTCGTTTGCGTATATGTATATAGATTTAAAACTGCTACACACACACACACACACACACACACACACACACACACACACACACACACACACACACACACACACACACACACACACACACACACACACACACACACACACACACACACAAAGAGGTCACTTTTATTTGTGGCTTACTAGCGGTCTATCCTATACTTGGGTACTCCCGTCTCAAACCTCTAAAGTATAGCACTAATTGTGACTTGACTTTAATCCATTGGAGTGCCATCCACTTGATAATCTAAATCTCTCTCCTCCTATGGACCGAACCCCTTCCTGTACCGTCTCAACATAAATAAAGCGATAAGATTTTTTATTTAATGGTGGGAACTCACCCTTAAACTCACTTTGGTGGAGTTGCTATTTCTCTTTGGTGGGAACTCACCCCTAAATCACTTTCAATGGAGTAATAACCCCTGGAGTAATCGGGTACACTTCCTTAACTTGTTCCCGAGCATCAAGGAATTTTTTCCACGTCTTTACAGTCACTCTCCCTTGCCTACTGCATAGTAGTGTTTTCTCTTGTTCCCCCTTCTCTCTTGTCCCTGCGCCATTGCAAATGACTCGTACTAGCATAATACTGTAGCAGCGTCGCGTGCACAATTGGACTCTGGACCAATTCTATAAGTGGAGTTTGTGCGACTCACTGATCAATTACTGTTGGAGTGTCCTCTACTTGCAACTATTTAATAAAAGGTGAGGGATGTTCTTTCCCGTCACTTAGCTTTTCTCTATGTTGTGTGTGTTTTAGAAAGACAATTAAGTGCGGTGTAGACCGATTACAGTGGTTCATTGCAAGTGATTGTGTGTGGGGTGTTGTTGAGTTCCCCTTCCTAAATCTTCACACTATGGAGCTAGTTGAACAAAGCACTACCTCTCAAGTTGGTGCCAAACTGAATCTGATTATTAGAAAAAACTCCCATAACTTGTTTCTACTCTAGGTTTCATTTATGCCATGACTGCTTGTTGCTATGCTACGTCACTAAGTGTTTAAGAATTGTTGCATTGAGAAAATTATTATGGTTGGCAGACGAAGTATACTAATTGGTCTGCAACCTATGCTTAATACTGTCCTGATATTGTTGTTTCTTTATTGGTGGATAATCTCAGTCTTTGAACTTTGATAGTCTTCCGTTTATTTGATTATTTAATGGGCTGTGATGAACATGTTATGCTTGTAGTGGCATTTTTTGGTTATATTAGATGAAACCTTGGGATTGATTGAGCAATTTGTGCTCCTTCTCAATGGTCTATTTTTTGATGAAATTTTAGTATTTTGTACATTTTGAAATCAAACTCTTTTGGTAGCATTAATGTTTACTCTTGGTTTAATTAGATGGTGGGAAAATGGGGCAGCCTCCCTTTATAGTTAATATAAAAAAAAAAGAGTTTTGTTGTATACTTGCCCTAGAAAATGAGACTAACTTTTTAAAGCTATAGCATTTATTAGTTTCTCTTAAAATCTATAGATGCAACCCTGATGATAGTCAACTTAGTTGTATTAACCCTACCCGTGTAAGTTGATTTACTGGTCTTAACTTGAAATTGGTATCCTACATACCTAGTAGTTTGTTTTGTTAGTTCAATACTGAGGATCTTTGTGGATTTTTGTTGTGTGGGATAAACCTGAGCCTGGTTCAAATAGCTCGGTAGCCGATTCGGACCGGGTATCGACTACATTGGGGTTTCTAGTTGGTATACATTATGTGACTAGATATATATTTGACTTGACCTTGCTTTAAGGTAAATAAACATCTCTATATACTGTACCCAGTTGTTGGGGGCATGACATATGCCGAGTATTAGGGTTTGTGGATTTTGTATTGGGAAGTGTGGCTAAACCTGAGCAAGGTTAAAAAATCTCAATAGTCGATTCGAACCGAGTATCGACGACCTTGCTGTGTCCAGTTGGCATTCATTATAAGACTAGATATTTTATGACGTGACCTTGATTTAAGGTAAATAGCATCTTTTTCTCCATATACACTCTATAGCGTATTTTTTATCGCCTCTCTGTTGTGTCGGGCTGCCTGCAACACGTTTTTGCCTGCGCTAGGGTTGAGGTGATAGGTGAGTGTAGCTGTAAATACTGAGGTAATTTAATCTTGGTTTGACCGGATCTTCAGCTGGGATTATCCCGAAGTATCTGGCCCGTATGAGGGGCGTATATTTCTGTAGCTGGTCCGTGACAGTGGCGGATCTGCTTCCGATTTGCTTCAGCGAAGTATAAATGCCCCCTAAAATTGTGAGTACTCTTACTCACTTGGCATCGTGCTGTATTCACTTGTGTGCATTCTATACTATGTGGGTGAGTAGATATTTTCTACTGTGTGCTCAATCATGCCGAAAAAGAACGTGAAGGAGACTATGGATGCTTCGTCGTCTTCCAATCTACAGGTTATATAAAAAATTCTTTGTCTTGCATTTGGGAATCTCTGTGTAGCTTCGCTGTGACTGGTTTTTGAAATTTTATAAAAAAAACCAAGTATTCTATTTCTGGATATTAAACCTAAAAGCTATTATGTCAATGTATTTTTCTGAAGCTTTGTTGATAAAAAGATTTGAATGGTTTTTTTATAAAAAAACCAATAATATAGAGCTAGGAGAAATGGAAATTTGTTCCGGATACTTTACTTACAGGTCTTTGGGAGTTTTTGTAAGTGCGAGTACATTTCTGCTATGTGACAGTTTGGAATTTATATGCTTCTGTGGCTAATGATGGTCGTTGTCGTAAAATAAACAAATAATTGAGTTGTAGCCTAGTTGTGGAAACTGAGTGAATGGATCAGTTAAACTGAGTACTGTCTGGATTCTTGTAAATGATGGTAGTAATATGCACGGGTGCCGTATACAGTGCTGTAAAACTGGTACTCTGATGAAAAATCTATTTAAAAAAAAGGGGGAGACTGCCAGGTAAGAGGCTGCTTTGCAACTGAGGAAAGAGTACTGTATAAAAAAGAATTGTATATTGGGGTGATGATGTTATGATTCGGTTAAATAACTGCTCCATAGATGATGAAATGAACTCTTGTAAAATTAAAAAAAACCAGAAAGTCACAAAAAAATGAGTTGAAATGATCATATAATGTTGATTAGATATTTTGGTTTATGGCTTCACTAATTTACTATTGTCCATTGTGTAAAATGACAGTCACTTGATAAATTTACTCTCTAGTTTAGGTTCCTATTCCATTAGTTCTGCGGTACACTTGTTTGAGGGCACTTAATACAGGTTTCGGTAAATGTGTCCTGACTTCTGTTATTGAGTTGGTAGTATGTAGTATCTCATAACCATATCAAGAAGTAAAGGTTTGGTTTTGGAAATTGACTTAACCATTTTTTACCATACTACATCGCCTACTTGTAAGATAGAACTTGTTTTTTGAGCTGATACTTATCTCATTGAATCGGCTAAAAAAGCTATTTTATATTACTTCGTACTAGCTGCTGTTATGTAGCTCTTTTTCTTATTCGTGATAATGCTAAAAGTTGCTACACATCCGATATTGAATATGAGTGGCAATACTTACTCAGATTGTATATGGAGCTAAAGTATGGCATCACATACTGGATTAATTAAAGATGGTTCCAAGATACTGGTTTTTTTACATACGATGGTGTTTTTTGATATTGTTAGGTGAATTACCATTACTTCAACAGGGAAATTGAGTTCTATATGGCTTGGCTGGGTTTTGAACCTCGGCTATTCTATAAAATTTGTTGGTCTTCATTTGCTGGCTTCCAAAAAACACTCAAAATATATAGGAGCTGACTCTAACCTAGCTTCTTGCAGTATATACAATAGTGCTTCTAGAAGTTGGTTATAAAGGCCTCGGTTTTATAAGGAAAGTCATATAAACTCCCTTTATACTGATCTTTTCTGGTTTTTCGTATGACGTATCTGTCTCGGACCAGGTCTTAGTCTGATCGAACGACTGACTCACATAGGGCTTTATGTTTTTTAATATAAACAACAGTTTATTTCTGGCTAGGGATACAATATAACAGACATGACATGATAAAGCATTGATATTTCTTGAGAAATATAGTCTTTTTATATATAAAAAAAATATATAAATCTTAACAGGGGGAGGGTACTCAGATTTATAAATTTGTAAAAATCTTAGAAGATCCTTTTTGAAGATATCTCAGGGTGATTTTAAAATCGGTTCTTAAATTAGGATCAGTTCTAAATGTTTTCAAACCACAAGCATGATGTTGTCCTTAACTGAGCTATGTTTTGGATTGAGGTTTACTTTACCTACCGACTATGAGTGAATTCTCTCATATCAGATTAGAAGTTTTTCGTTTCTCCAAAAAACATAGTGTAGCAAAAGATTGAGGAATAAATAGATACATAGCTGCTATATGGGTGTTCAATTTCCTTTATCAAAGATTTGCAAAAATGCCAAAGAAAGGTTTATTTCAAAACTGAACAATATACTTGTTAAGAACGATATGTTTTTTTAAGGTGACATGGATAACAACTGGGATGCCCTGCATCACATGCGTACAGTCACGTGCTAACGAATTGTTTTCTTGTGGCTATGGGTGCAGGTGAGGGCTACCTTCCTTGATTAAATTGTCCAGTTCTTAACAAATGGAGGATTTCTTAGTGGGACGCAAATTATCCCAGACTTTGGGTTTTTGGATTCTTGAACTATATCTTGTTATCTTCATTACCTTGTTCAAAATTTATTTTCAACTGCAAATAAATTATTGTGCAATACCACTGTACTTTTCTAGAATTTTTGGTATGTGAACAGCTAGTGTTCGTTTGCGTATATGTATATAGATTTAAAACTGCTACACACACACACACACACACACACACACACACACACACACACACACACACACACACACACACACACACACACACACACACACACACACACACACACAAAGAGGTCACTTTTATTTGTGGCTTACTAGCGGTCTATCCTATACTTGGGTACTCCCGTCTCAAACCTCTAAAGTATAGCACTAATTGTGACTTGACTTTAATCCATTGGGGTGCCATCCACTTGATAATCTAAATCTCTCTCCTCCTATGGACCGAACCCCTTCCTGTACCGTCTCAACATAAATAAAGCGATAAGATTTTTTATTTAATGGTGGGAACTCACCCTTAAACTCACTTTGGTGGAGTTGCTATTTCTCTTTGGTGGGAACTCACCCCTAAATCACTTTCAATGGAGTAATAACCCCTGGAGTAATCGGGTACACTTCCTTAACTTGTTCCCGAGCATCAAGGAATTTTTTGCACGTCTTTACAGTCACTCTCCCTTGCCTACTGCATAGTAGTGTTTTCTCTTGTTCCCCCTTCTCTCTTGTCCCTGCGCCATTGCAAATGACTCGTACTAGCATAATACTGTAGCAACGTCGCGTGCACAATTGGACTCTGGACCAATTCTATAAGTGGAGTTTGTGCGACTCACTGATCAATTACTGTGGAGTGTCCTCTACTTGCAACTATTTAATACAAGGTGAGGGATGTTCTTTCCCGTCACTTAGCTTTTCTCTATGTTGTGTGTGTTTTAGAAAGACAATTAAGTGCGGTGTAGACCGATTACAGTGGTTCATTGCAAGTGATTGTGTGTGGGGTGTTGTTGAGTTCCCCTTCCTAAATCTTCACACTATGGAGCTAGTTGAACAAAGCACTACCTCTCAAGTTGGTGCCAAACTGAATCTGATTATTAGAAAAAACTCCCATAACCTGTTTCTACTCTAGGTTTCATTTATGCCATTACTGGTTGTTGCTATGCTACGTCACTAAGTGTTTAAGAATTGTTGCATTGAGAAAATTATTATGGTTAGCAGAAGAAGTATACTAATTGGTCTGCAACCTATGTTAATACTGTCCTGATATTGTTGTTTCTTTATTGGTGGATAATCTCAGTCTTTGAACTTTGATAGTCTTCCGTTTATTTGATTATTTAATGGGCTGTGATGAACATGTTATGCTTGTAGTGGCATTTTTTGGTTATATTAGATGAAACCTTGGGATTGATTGAGCAAGTTGTGCTCCTTCTCAATGGTCTATTTTTTGCTGAAATTTTAGTATTTTGTACATTTTGAAATCAAACTCTTTTGGTAGCATTAATGTTTACTCTTGGTTTAATTAGATGGTGGGAAAATGGGGCAGCCTCCCTTTATAGTTAATATATAAAAAAAAGAGTTTTGTTGTATACTTGCCCTAGAAAATGAGACTAACTTTTTAAAGCTATAGCATTTATTAGTTTCTCTTAAAATCTATAGATGCAACCCTGATGATAGTCAACTTAGTTGTATTAACCCTACCCGTGTAAGTTGATTTACTGGTCTTAACTTGAAATTGGTATCCTACATACCTAGTAGCTTGTTTTGTTAGTTCAATACTTAGGATCTTTGTGGATTTTTGTTGTGTGGGATAAACCTGAGCCTGGTTCAAATAGCTTGGTAGCCGATTCGGACCGGGTATCGACTACATTGGGGTTTCTAGTTGGTATACATTATGTGACTAGATATATATTTGACTTGACCTTACTTTAAGGTAAATAAACATCTCTATATACTGTACCCAGTTGTTGGGGGCATGACATATGCCGAGTATTAGGGTTTGTGGATTTTGTATTGGGAAGTGTGGCTAAACCTGAGCAAGGTTAAAAAATCTCGATAGTCGATTCGAACCGAGTATCGACGACCTTGCTGTGTCCAGTTGGCATACATTATAAGACTAGATATTTTATGACGTGACCTTGATTTAAGGTAAATAGCATCTTTTTCTCCATATACACTCTATAGCGTATTTTTTATCGCCTCTCTGTTGTGTCGGGCTGCCTGCAACACGTTTTTGCCTGCGCTAGGGTTGAGGTGATAGGTGAGTGTAGCTGTAAATACTGAGGTAATTTAATCTTGGTTTGACCGGATCTTCAGCTGGGATTATCCCGGAGTATCTGGCCCGTATGAGGGGCGTATATTTCTGTAGCTGGTCCGTGACAGTGGCGGATCTGCTTCCGATTTGCTTCAGCGAAGTATAAATGCCCCCTAAAATTGTGAGTACTCTTACTCACTTGGCATCGTGCTGTATTCACTTGTGTGCATTCTATACTATGTGGGTGAGTAGATATTTTCTACTGTGTGCTCAATCATGCCAAAAAAGAACGTGAAGGAGACTATGGATGCTTCGTCGTCTTCCAATCTACAGGTTATATAAAAAATTCTTTGTCTTGCATTTGGGAATCTCTGTGTAGCTTCGCTGTGACTGGTTTTTGAAATTTTATAAAAAAAACCAGGTATTCTATTTCTGGATATTAAACCTAAAAGCTATTATGTCAATGTATTTTTCTGAAGCTTTGTTGATAAAAAGATTTGAATGGTTTTTTTATAAAAAAACCAATAATATAGAGTTAGGAGAAATGGAAATTTGTTCCGGATACTTTACTTAGAGGTCTTTGGGAGTTTTTGTAAGTGCGAGTACATTTCTGCTATGTGACAGTTTGGAATTTATATGCTTCTGTGGCTAATGATGGTCGTTGTCGTAAAATAAACAAATAATTGAGTTGTAACCTGGTTGTGGAAACTGAGTGAATGGCTGAGTTAAACTGAGTACTGTCTGGATTCTTGTAAATGATGGTAGTAATATGCACGGGTGCCGTATACAGTGCTGTAAAACTGGTACTCTGATGAAAAATCTATTTAAAAAAAAGGGGGAGACTGCCAGGTAAGAGGCTGTTTTGCAACTGAGGAAAGAGTACTGTATAAAAAAGAATTGTATATTGGGGTGATGATGTTATGATTCGGTTAAATAACTGCTCCATAGATGATGAAATGAACTCTTGTAAAATTAAAAAAAACCAGGAAGTCACAAAAACATGAGCTGAAATGATCATATAATGTTGATTAGATATTTTGGTTTATGGCTTTACTAATTTACTATTGTCCATTGTGTAAAATGACAGTCACTTGATAAATTTACTCTCTAGTTTAGGTTCCTATTCCATTAGTTCTGCGGTACACTTGTTTGAGGGCACTTAATACAGGTTTCGGTAAATGTGTCCTGAGTTCTGTTATTGAGTTGGTAGTATGTAGTATCTCATAACCATATCAAGAAGTAAAGGTTTGGTTTTGGAAATTGACTTAACCATTTTTTACCATACTACATCGCCTACTTGTAAGATAGAACTTGTTTTTTGAGCTGATACTTATCTCACTGAATCGGCTAAAAAAGCTATTTTATATTACTTCGTACTAGCTGCTGTTATGTTGCTCTTTTTCTTATTCATGATAATGCTAAAAGTTGCTACACATCCGATATTGAATATGAGTGGCAATACTTACTCAGATTGTATATGGAGCTAAAGTATGGCAGCACATACTGGATTAATTAAAGCTGGTTCCAAGATATTGGTTTTTTTACATACGATGGTGTTTTTTGATATTGTTAGGTGAATTACCATTACTTCAACAGGGAAATTGAGTTCTATATGGCTTGGCTGGGTTTTGAACCTCGGCTATTCTATAAAATTTGTTGGTCTTCATTTGCTGGCTTCCAAAAAACACTCAAAATATATAGGAGCTGACTCTAACCTAGCTTCTTGCAGTATATACAATAGTGCTTCTAGAAGTTGGTTATAAAGGCCTCGGTTTTATAAGGAAAGTCATATAAACTCCCTTTATACTGATCTTTTCTGGTTTTTCGTATGATGTATCTGTCTCGGACCAGGTCTTAGTCTGATCGAACGACTGACTCACCTAGGGCTTTATGGTTTTTAATATAAACAACAGTTTATTTCTGGCTAGGGATACAATATAACAGACATGACATGATAAAGCATTGATATTTCTTGAGAAATATAGTCTTTTTATATATATATAAAATATATAAATCTTAACAGGGGGAGGGTACTCAGATTTATAAATTTGTAAAAATCTTAAAAGATCCTTTTTGAAGATATCTTAGGGTGATTTTGAAATCGGTTCTTAAATTAGGATCAGTTCTAAATGTTTTCAAACCACAAGGATGATGTTGTCCTTAACTGAGCTATGTTTGGCTTGAGTTTTACTTTACCTACCGACTATGAGTGAATTCTCTCATATCAAATTAGAAGTTTTTCGTTTCTCCAAAAAACATAGTGTAGCAAAAGATTGAGGAATAAACAGATACATAGCTGCTATATGGGTGTTCAATTTCCTTTATCAAAGATTGGCAAAAATGCCAAAGAAAGGTTTATTTCAAAACTGAACAATATACTTGTTAAGAACAATATGTTTTTTTAAGGTGACATGGATAACAACTGGGATGCCCTGCATCACCTGCGTACAGTCACGTGCTAACGAATTGTTTTCTTGTGGCTATGGGTGCAGGTGAGGGCTACTTTCCTTGATTAAATTGTCCAGTTCTTAACAAATGGAGGATTTCATAGTGGGACGCAAATTATCCCAGACTTTGGGTTTTTGGATTCTTGAACTATATCTTGTTATCTTCATTACCTTGTACAAAATTTATTTTCAACTGTAAATAAATTATTGTGCAATACCATTGTACTTTTCTAGAATTTTTGGTCTGTGAACAACTAGTGTTCGTTTGCGTATATGTATATAGATTTAAAACTGCTACACACACAATAAACGCAAAAGGGGATTGACTTGTCTGTTGATCTCTCTCAGACTATGATTCTAGAATCTTTTGCCTATGATAGTATAATGATTATACTCTTATAGGATGGGGTGCTATCACACAGTCTCTGTGTTTTTTTAAACCTGACTGGTGATAAGGTTGCTAGCACTACCATACCACTTTTTTACTTATTTATTTTTCACTCTTGTTAAATCAAACTCTTTTGGTAGCATTAATGTTTATTCTTGGTTTAATTAGATGGTGGGAAAATGGGGCAACCTCCCTTTATAGTTAATATATAAAAAAAAGAGTTTGGTTGTATACTTGCCGTAGAAAATGAGACTAACTTTTTAAAGCTATAGCATTTATTAGTTTCTCTTAAAATCTATAGATGCAACCCTGATGATAGTCAACCTAGTTGTATTAACCCTACCCGTGTAAGTTGATTTAGTGGTCTTAACTTGAAATTGGTATCCTACATACCTAGTAGCTTGTTTTGTTAGTTCAATACTTAGGATCGTAAAAAATATACACTTGCCGTTTAAAAACTAGGCATATTTTGCCATGGAGATTCTTTTGGGGGATTTTGTAGACCTTGGCTTGGGCTTGGTTTGTCTCTTACCATAGTTACAATAGTGTAAATACCATATAAATTGGGCTTTGTGAAATTTATGGTTGGATAGCACTTTTTTGCTTGATAATCCGTAGTTACACTAGTGTAAATACCAGATGAATTGGGCTTTGTGAATTATATGGTTGGGTAACACTATTTTGCTTGATAGTTCTTTAAATTAGACAAGAAATTTTTCCACAATCTGGCTAGGATACTTAAGGCTGTATCTCATACAAGCAGCCGATTGACTGAGGTACTTGCTAGCTAACGATCTTGCTCGAGATGCATGTGTAAATTCTAAGATTTAATTCTTGTTTAATGGAAAAACCCCCCCTGACTTGGTTTGGCAAGAGGCTTCATGTCTTGACTCTCAGAAAAAATGGGAAATACACTTGGATTAGAAGGGGAGATGGGCTTCTGATCACAACTTAAAAAATATATGAATTAAAAAAAAATGTTTATAACCTTAAAAAAGACACCTTAATACTTCACATCTCATCCATAAATTAAAAAGAACAAAAAAGTGTTTTACACTTAAATTAGAAGGGGTGATGGCCTTCTGATCTTAAAACTGTTGAAAAAATGAGCTTCATACCACTTATGTATGTAGAATATTGATACTTGCTTCTATCTGAAACTCTATGGATGGTAGGTATAAGTTAAAAAGGTTTTAAGTAGGACATGGATAACAACTGATAGGATTTGTCGACACCTCTAATATGTATTCAAGGCTAACAAATGTCTTGTCTTGTTTATATGGATGTAGGTGAGAATTCTATCTTTACTTATGATGTTTTTGGCTTGGTTGCTGTCTGTCACTGAAGAACCTAGCCTCCTTGACTTTAAAATTATTTTTGACTATCTCATGTATAAAAACACTAGAATGATACTTCATTCTCACTTTGATGTACAAAAATGAATTTAAGACTGAGTCATTTTTGTGCTAATCTTTGTCCTTTGTCTAAAGCTAGCTATCTTTTGAACTTTTATGTTCTTGTGTTTATAAGTATAAGTTTAAACACAGTAGCACACACATCCTAAACACAAGGTTCTCCCAAAAAGCTGGGAGACCAGAACCCTCGCTTTAGAATTTTGTTGGTCTATAGTGCTTCAATGGAGCCGCTGTCTATAATTCCTGTTTAGGTTGAATGGTGTTAGGTGTTCCATCTTAGGCTATAGGTCAGATTCCTACTCACGGCTATTATGGTCTTTGGACTTTGCCGGTTTTAGGGTTGCAGGTTAATCCATGCTTACTTACCCTTGTTCCAACTGATGTTTCAGGTACACATTAAAGACAAGCTGACTGCTTGTATGAGGGTCATCCATGACCCTTTAAAACATGCAAAGATAATGGAAACCATTTTACAATACTTAAAGGACCACACTTTACATAAAGCCCTAGAAGTAGGCCTTTTCTAGATAGAAAAGCAAAAAGCAAAAAGATTACTTATCCTAATACAATTTAATCTCTCACTCTTTTGTTACAGGCCTTATACCTCTCCCAAGGGCTTGAGTTAGCTTCAGAACCTCTTTCTATTGCTAGCTCCCTTGTTCTTTGATGTATTAGCAATCTTGATGCTTTGCAACTTATTTTTGACTCTGCCCTAGCAACTAACAAGAAATCTTGTATCCTACACATGTTATCCTTCAATGATTGGGTCAAGATTTTGGCTACCCCTTGACAAAGATTTTGGCTACCCCTTGACAAAGATCCTAATGATGGGGTTGCTATGATCTCACAATACATTTCCTAACTACCTGTATTAGCTCAACAATATATCAAGATCTTGCTCAATTCTCTTCTTTTGGTGATGAACTTCCCAATTTTTTCAAAAAATTATGTGGGCTTAATCCCTCTTTCATTAGTACTCTAGCTAACCCTATTGTCCCACAAACTGGTGGCCTAAGTTATTAAAGAATTTCAAAATAGTTTATGTATCCTCAGTGACTCTACCCTTCTAGAGATGGTTCCAAAAGTCCCTAAAGTTTTCTCTTTTCTATCAGTCATACAAATCAAAGTGGAATTTTTCGGAGTGGACCATTAGCTTTGGATTCTCTCTAACAAAGCTTTTTCAACACCCATACTCAGTGAAACTTGGGTTTACTTTGTCAACCTACTAGCATCTACAGTAGAAGACTACTGGCTCAAAATACTTAAAGGTGCACAATTTTTGGACAAAGGAGAGCTTATAAAGGCCCCTTAAACCTCAATTTTATTGATCAAGCTAATTGTGCCTCTAATGCTGGCCTCTATATTTTCACAAAAGGAAATATGGAGTTTTCCATGAACAATCCTAACTTATACACATAATCAATCTGGAATGTCTATCGACCTTACTTGAAAAGTGCTTGTAAGTTCCTTGACTCAAAGGCAGCCTGTGATGCTTGCATTATGTGGTTTGACCATGCTATCTGGTACATTCTTAATCATCTGGAACAACTCTTCTCTGAGAGACCTATAGACTTCCACTTATCTCTAATTTGCTTCTAGCTTGGTGGGCAAGCTAGATCCCTTCTTATTGCCCATATCGCTTTCAATGCCTTTTGAATCTTGATGCTTGACCTCCTCAAAGAACTTAAATATGATGAACGTGGCACTTACCTCACCACCTATGCCAACTCTAAAGGAGTCAAAATTGCCACATGACTACTTAAACCATGTATTGTGGATGATGATTCTCCATCTCTTAAAAGACCAAAATCACTAACTACTTGCAATAGCTTGTTTACGTCTTTTCTTACTCCTGGCACTTCTACCAACTTTAATAGAGGGAAATCTTGTAGTTTTACCAGAGGAAAAGGAAGGAGTACCCCTATTTGACATGTCCTTGACATGTAGCTCATTTTGGTGTGCAAGTTATTTTTGGCCCCTGTGGGAGAAAGACTATTTCCAGCAAAACTTCTGCAATTGATCAAATTTATGTACATTGTTTATGCTACAATGAACTCTTTAATTCATTTCCTCCCAAGTCTATCTTTTGCAAAAGTTTTGATATATTTTTTGGTAACCATAACATGTTGAAAAATTTCATGATAGGTTGGACTTATCATCACCCAATTATCTTATTTAGAACACGGACTTTTTACAAAACAGTACTATTCCAAAAAGTTCTTGTGCGGAGTATGAGTTATTTTCTAAAGACTTTGGAAAAATGGGTAAGCATGTTTGCACTTGTAACCTTAGGATCATTAATAATCCCACGGTTCGAGGGATTATTGGTAAGGGTTTGAATCATATCCCTATGTTTCCAAAAAATCCTCATCTAGCTGTTACAACTTTACGTAGCTGTTTGATTGATTTAGTCAATACTCTCCGACCGGAGATGACAGTCCTACCGAACTTAACCAATCTGGCTAAAAACTATTTTTTTAACAAAAAATTGCTCTCTTACCGCATAATTGGTTATCTACAAGTTCTTGGATCACACCTAGCATCAACATGAATTTTCAGAAAGTTTCATACAAGTGGTGTCATTGTTGGTCTGGACAAGGCTACAATTGTCCTACTTTTATCTGCAAAAATCTTGCATGGAAATTTGCTCACTTACGTCTTGCGTGGGACAAGTTTGCTTTACTCAACCTATCTCCTAATGATGCCACCAATCTCATCATAGATCACGTTAGTAATATTGCCTACTCACTTGAGGTAAACAAACTACCTGTGCTATTTCCAACTTATAAACACCCCAAACTTAAATTTTGATGGATTTCAGACACCTCTAGTGGTATCTTTACGTATGTTACTAAAGACATTACTATGTGTCTTGATCTCGTACTAACCGAGTTTGAATTGATGTGTGCCAAAAAACAGAAAATATGCTTGGATTTTCTTAAAATCCAATACAATCCATATGGCGTATAAAAAGCTTTACTGAGGTGACATTCAACCTCCCTTATGAAAATTTTTATCTCTTCTTTGCTGATATCACTCAATGTTATGAAAAATTCCCATTAATGGTGATCTTGGACTGAAAAACATTTTGAAAAAAATGATCAAAATAACAATTAATAATGCCAACTTGAGAGGGCTCTCTTACATTTCTCTAGCAAGTAAACCCACGTGGATAAAAAAGTCTAATTTAATACCTCTTGCTCACTTTAGAGAGAATAAGCTATGTAATATCATTTCATGGCTGTGAGTGGGCGCGCACGTGTGTGTGTGTGTGTGTGTGTGTGTGTGTGTGTGTGTGTGTGTGTGTGTGTGTGTGCACGCGTGCGCGTGCACACACACACACACACACACACACACACACACACACACACACACACACACACACACACACACACACACACACACACACACACACACACACACACACACACACACACACACACAAAGGTTGCTTTTAATTGTGGCTTACTAGCGGTCTATCCTATACTTGGGTACTCCTATCTCAATCCACTGGAGTGCCATCCACTTGATGCTTAATAAAAATCTAAATCTCTCTCCTCCTATGGGCCGAACCCCTTCGTGTATCATCTCAGCATAAATAAAGTGCTAAGGTTTTTTCTTTACTAGTGGGAGCTCATCCCTAAACTCACTTTGGTGGAGTTGCTATTTCTCTTTGGTGGGAAATCACCCCTAAACTCACTTTCAAAGGAGGAATAACCCCTGGTGTAATCGAGTACACTTCCTGAATTTGGTCTCTTCTCCCCAGCGTGAAGCGATTTTTTGCACATGTCTTTGTAGTCACTCTCCCTTGCCTATTGCATAGTGTTTTCTTTGGTTCCCCCTTCTCTCTCCTCCCTGCACCATTGCAAATGACTCCTATTAGCATAATACTATAGCAACGTCACTTGCAAACTTGGACTCTGGACCGATTCTATAAGCGGAGTTTGTGGGACTCACTAATCTATTACTGCCGGAGTGTCCTCTACTTGAAACTATTTAACACAAGGTGAGGTATAATCTTTCCCCTCACTTAGCTTTGCTTTGTGTTGTTTGTGTCCTGGAAAGATAGTTGAGTGTTGTGTCGACCGATTACAGTTGTTCATTGCAAGTGATTGTGTGTGGGGTGTTGCTGAGTTCCCCTTGATAAATCTTCACACTATGGAGCTGGTCGAACAAAGCACTACCTCTCAGGTTGGTGCCAAACCAAATTTAAATGTTAGGAAAAACTCCCATAACATGTTTCTACTCTAGGTCTCTTTTATATAATGGGTTGTTGCTATGCTGCGTCACTAAGTGTTTAGGAACTGTTGCATTGAGGAAATGCTTCTGGGTTTAGCATACGAGATATACTAATCGGTCTGCAGCCTATGTTTAATACTATTTCAATATTTTTGTTCATTGTTGGTGGATATTCTCAGTCCTTGAACTTTGATACTCTTCCATTAAGTTGATTATTTAATGGGTAGCGATGAACATGTTATGCTTGTAGTGGCATTTTTTTGTTATATTAGATGAAACCTTGGGGTTGATTGAGCAATTTGTGCTCCTTCTCAATGGTACTTTTTTTGCTAAAATTTCAAAGTTCTATACATTTTTAAATCAACCCCTTATGGCAGCATTAATGTTTAATCTTGGTTTAGTTAGATGGTGGGAAGACGGAGCAGCCTCCCTTTATGGTTAATGTAAAAAAAAGAGTTTTGCTGTATACTTGCCCTAGGAAATGGGACTAACTTTTCAAAGCTATAGCATTGATTAGATTCTCTTAAACTCTATAACTGCAACCCTGATGATAGTCAACTTAGTCTTATTAACCCTATCCATGTAAGTTGATTTACTGGTCTTAACGTGAAATTGTTATCCTATAGTACTAATAGCTTGTTTTGTTGGTTTAGTACTTAGGATTGTAAAAGATATACACGTGCCCATTAAAAACTAGGCATAGTGTTCCATTACCTAGAGAGTTTTTTGGGGGATTTTGTAGACCTTGTCTTGGGCTTGGTTTGTCTCTTACCGTAGAGAAAATAGCAAGAAACTGGCTTTCATGGCATCATCAAACTTGAGTCCCTTAGATGTAAGTTACAAAAACAAGTTTTTAAACTCATGCAAGTGTGAACTAACACTGTTGCACTCTTTCATGTTCAAATGCATGGGAGTTTTCATAAAAAAAGCCTTTAGTTGATGCACTCTTGTCATCCCAAGTTGAGCATAACAACTCCCATAATTCCTTTGCAATAGTCTTGCCCATAATTGTAAAGAAAACAAACTCACTAAGGTGCACGTGAATGGTCACCATAGCACAAACATCAAGCTCCTCCCACTAATCACATCAGTGTAAACACCATGTTTATGCTCTTCAATGGCACTACATGGCTCTTATTGACCAAAACATCAAGCATATGCTCCTTCCACATCGTAAAGTTTATGCCATCAAACTTATGAATATAATACTCTTCTTTCTCACAAGGTCCTACCATAATTGCTTCAATATCGTGAAGTTTGGGCCATCAAACTTCTTAACATAATACTCTTGTTTCTCACAAGGTCCTTCCATAACTGACAAGAGCAAATGCAAGAGAGTGAGACTATGAATTTTTGGCAAAAGTCAAATCTGGCTTAGAACTCCACTCATGACAATCATCTTGACACCCAGACTCCATTCCTTAGGATCCATCCTTGTGGCCATTGCATATCACATGTGTACCAAAAGCATCTCTCTGTCCAGAATCCTGTGTGTCGAGAGTAATGTCTACCATCAAACTCGCATGCATTGTTGGATCGAGTGCAGGAGAAGGAAGAGAGTACGCCAACACAGGTGAGACTGAGGCTTGCCCTCCTACACAACACACACTATATCAAGATATGTGTATGGCTTGTAATGTATTATCTATACAGTTGGATAAAGAAACTGTAATTGAGTTAGTGACGATCCGTCGGACACAGGCCAACAAACCCAACAATCTCCCACTTGATAGCCAATATGGGAGGCCAAAAGAAAGAATGAGTGAGGAAGATTACATCTCACCCAATGCCCATCAACTCACGATAGTGCTGAAACTGATAGCTAGAGAGACTTTTCGTGAGTGCATTTGCCGTGCTCTCTGACGCATGAATCTTCACCAAGTCAAGCTTTTTGTTTTCCAAGCACTCCTCAGTGAAGTGATACCGCACATCAATGTGTTTTGTTCTTGAATGAAACACTAGATTCTTGGCCAAAGAAATAGCACTGTGACTATCACAGTGAAGTAATGGAAATTTGTGCTCCAATCCAAGATCTCCCACTAGTCGAGCAAGCCATATAGCTTCCTTGCATGCTTCATTCAAAGCAACATACTCAACCTCTGTAGTGGAAATTGACGTACAATCTTGGAGAATGGATCTCCAAGAGATAGCGGAACCAAAAAATGTGTAGATTCAACCTATCGTTGATCAATCTGTATCAACACAGCCTGCATAATCACTGTCCACATATCCCTTGATGGATAGATCTCCACGACCATAGCATAACTATCTATCCGTTGTTCTACTCAAGTATCTGAGAATCAACCTAACAACATCCCAATGCTTTTTACCAGGGTTAGACATAAATCTGCTGACAACTCCCACTGCATGTGCAATGTCAAGTCTTGTAGCCACCATGGCATACATGAGACTGCCACAAGCTGAAGCATAAGGAACCTTAGCCATTGTAGCTTTTTTCTCAATAGATTTGGGACAATCGTTCTTGCTAAGATACAAATATGCAGGCAATGGGGCACTCAATGCCTTCCCCTTCTGTAGGTTGAAACCCTCAAGAGTGTTATGCACATAATCCTTGTGAGATATGTATAACAATCTCTTCTTCCGGTCTCGAGTAATGCACATACCCAAAACAAGATTTGCATTTCCTAAATCTTTCATGTCAAACTGACTCTTCAGCTGCATCGTAAGGTCAAAAATGTCCTTTTTTGAATGACCAGCAATGAGCATGTCATGCACATAAAGAATAAGCATAATTAGCTATCCATTGGGTTGTCGTCTCACATAAAGACATGGATCCTCAGTACTGTGCTTATAACCTTGGGAATGCATAAATGCATCAAACTTTTGATACTATTGTCTGGATGATTGCTTCAAGCCATAGAGACTTTTCAGAAGATTACATACTAAATGTTCCTTGCCCTTCAACACAAACCCTTCAGGTTTTTGCATATAAATCTCCTCATCGAGATCTCCATGTAAGAAAGTTGTCAGGACTTCTATTCTCTCAAGCTCCAAATCTTTAGTGGCAACCAAACCAAGCAACATTCTCAATGTCGTCATCTTGACCACTGTAGAAAAGATATCTTGAAAATCTATACCATATTCTTGCTTGAAACCTTTGGCCACTAAGAGAGCTTTGTAGTTCTCAACACTGGATGCAATCTTCTTCTTGTAAACCCATTTACAAGGCAATGCTTTCCTACCTTTTGGCAATGGAACCAATTCCCAAGTTTTGTTTTTATGAATACTAGACAACTCACTTTTCATCACAAGCTCCCACTGAGTCTTATCCTTGGCTAGCATGGCCTCTTTGTAAACAAGATGGCACATGTGTGTAAGCCTCACAACCAAACGTCCTGAGCTTGTCATAAGACAACTTATGTCCTGACCATAATTCCTCAGGCACACAAAAAAGCATGTGTTGATCTATTGATCACGTAAACCGCCATATAAAGTGCTTCAGTCCAAAAACCTTGGGGTCAAGACAGCTTGTGAAAGCATAGACATAATCCTCTCCTATGGTCCTATTCATCCTCTCAGCAACACCATTCTGTGCAAGCGTGTAGGGAGCTGTGAACTCACGCTTAATTCCCCTTTCTAAAACAAAAACTTGCAAACTCCTTGGAAATGTACTCTCCACATAATCCTCTCCTTGATGGTCCTATTCATCCTCTCAGCAACACCATTCTGTGCAGGGGTGTAGAGAGCTGTGAACTCACACTTAATTCCCTTTCTAAACAAAAACTTACAAACTCCTTCGAAATGTACTCTCCACCATTGTCTGAGTGCTTTCGGATAGGCTGAGTCTCTACACTAGATAAGAATTTCTTGAAACAAGAAAATTTATCATCTTTGGACTTCATAGCGTAAGCCCAGACTTCACGTGTTGCATCGTCTATAAACATGACAAAATAAGACACTCCACCAAGAGGTCTAGTGGTCATAGGGCCACACACATCGCTATGCACAAGCTTGAAAGGTTTATGCTCTCAAATGAACCATTACAAGAAGCATGTGTTTGCTTCCCATATTGACAGTGCTCACAGAAAGGAAATTTGAAAAATGAAAGAGAAGGAAAGTAACCCAAACAAGAAAGAGTCTCCATTCCTTTCTTGGACATATGTCCTAACCGGTTATTCCACAATGCAATGATCGGTAGATCGATTACAGATAGAACACTGTTTTTGGCTGACACATAAAGAGGATAAAGGGAGCCCACTTTTGAGCCTTGTGCAACCATCAACTTGCCCTTTGCAATATGCCAAGACTGCTGAAAGAAAGTGACTTTGTAACCCAAGTCATCAAGGCAACCAACTGAAATCAAATTGCGTGCCAAAGCTGGGACATGACGCACATTGTGGATCACAAAATGTATGCCATTTTCCATAACCATAGCAATGTCACCGACACCCATGATGTCACATGCATAGCTGTCTCCAAGTGTGACAGATCCAATAGTCTTCTCATAGGTGGTAAACCACTCTCTATGTGGAGTAACATGCAAAGAAGCACCCGAATCAAGTATCCAGGTGTGTAACACCTCACCACTGACAAGCAATTCAACTGGCAATGAACTCTGCAATGATAGAGATTCATGTGCATCAAAGAACACATCATCAATCTCTATCATTATATTGATATCTTGCGCATCACAGTCATCTAAAACCACATGGATTTCTTCAATTTTCACTGAGCTCTTTCACTTCTCCTCTTTACCATCATTATCATTACTTTGCCTTTGCCCTTATCACGCTTTCAAGCATGACAATCTTTTTTCATGTGACCATATTTCTCACAATAATGGCATTGCATATTTTTATAATGTCCATGAGACTTTGACCTATCACGGGATGAGTCCCTCTTGCCATCTTTACTTGCATCATGCTGCTTAGCACGACCCTTTCTTTGCTTCCCATCTTTCTGCACATAGTGAGCTTGGCCCATGATGCGAGCTACCCATAGACTTTCATCGCATTTCCTCATACAAAAGAGAACTAGTGACATCATTATACACTAGTGTACCATTAGGTGCAGAGTTACTTATCGTAGTGCAAAATGTATCCCATGATGGAGGTAATCAGCAAAGCAAAAAGATAGCTTTCATCTCATCATCCATATTCATGCGCTGCACATGTATCTCAACAAACAAAGAGTCAAAATCATTGATATGGCTGGCAACACTAGTAGAATCCTCCATACAAAGGTGGAACAGTTTCCGCATTAAGAAAACTTTATTGCTAGCCGTATCCTTTTCATAGGTATTGCATAGCTTTTTCCATACCGCATAATCAGACTCACATTCCAACATGGAAAAGTAAACAGATTTGGCAAGATGCAATCTAATAGTAGACTTGTATAGTTCATCCAGCTCATCCCACTAAAACTGAGTCATGCCCATTTGCTCAATTCTTTCCTTGTACATGATAGGCAACTTTTGCTTCTTTTGGACAAGAACCTCTTGCATTTGGTTTTTCCAAAGAGCAAAGTTTGTGCCATCAAACTTATTTATGTCATAGACATCATGCTCTTTAAGCAACATCTTGGCAAACTATAAGCCAAAATTTTTGGCAAAATTTCGGTAGAGTCTCCTTTGTTTTTGGGAGAAAATCTCAACCACAATAGAGACCAAAAGTGCCAAGAAATGTAACAAAACGCATAAAAGGGTATCTCTAACCAAATATCAAGAACAACTAAGAGTACTAGCTATGCATAAACTGTCAAACTGACATACCAAAATCCATCATGGCTAACGAGCACCTAGTCCTCTCTATACATATCCTATGGTGAAGCCACAAAGGGGAACTCTAGCTACCTGTATCACCAAAAGTATCTCCACATCTGAGAATACCCCAGCTCAAGAAAACCTCACCACGGCACCACGGCCCTCTCAGTGTAGGATATGCAACAAACGTATAGCCAAGTCTCAAAAATCGCTATCTTCTGAAACCAAGTCTCAGAAATGGCCGGGACTACCGCAAGCCAAATATGGCTCCACAAAAGTGTACGATGGAAGTATTCACAAATAACGTACATTTCTCACTGCTAATCATAGGATATGAGCACAAACATAGGCCAAAAAAATGCAAGCAATATGCCAAAAAACTCCCACCCGATGAGAACTCTGGGAGTAGACCAAAATTGTGGTCAAATCCTACAAAGAAACTCTTTCAGAAGAGCATACCAATGATGTACATAATAGCCATAGTATATGGCAAATCATCAAATCCCAACTCTGGAATCAACTGTGCATAAAATAGTCTAGTCGAGCAAGCCTGCTAATGACCTAGACACATAAACCATGCCAAGCTCTCAATGCATGAAACCTGTGTGCATAAGGCTCCAAAATCACTGCCAAAATGCTCGTAGAAGATAACCTATGTATCATGTCGGATCTCGAGAAAACTATGCCAAAACTTGATGCATAAACGATCAAAATGTGAGATGCAACCACTACCAAAAATATGGCACTTGTAAAGCTATGTATGGCTGAGAATTTCAACCCTCTGTATGCATGAAAATAACATCCCAAATAGCAATCCAATCGGCTGAATATTCAGCTCACAAAGGTGTCAAAGTATCTTGCAAGTGTCTCGCATAACGGCAAGACAACTCGGCAACCGCAAGATATCTACCGCATCTCTTGTATGTGGCCGCAAGTGAACCTCAAACAACTCGGCAACCGCAACATATCTACCGCATCTCCTGTATGGGGGCGCAAGTGGACCTCAAACAAGTGCTACCAAATCTCTGAGCATATGACCACACAGATCATACATCGTATCCTCCCACTTGTCAGCAAACTTGTTACCATATACATGTGGTAGTGATGTGTGTGAACACACTAGGACCGCCGGGGCATTTTTTCCCTCTTTAGGAGGTTTTTTCCCCCGTGCATTGTATATACGCCCATCACTCTAGGGCTATCTATCTTTCCATTGCACACTAAGTAACATACTCTCTATTGTGTGCCTTGAGCTTCCTTCGTCTTCTCCAAGCTGTGTGTGTTTCTCTGCAACCCTAATTCCAACAATTGGTATCAGAGCAGGTCACGACCTCCCGGGCTTAGTCGCCAGCTGCTCCAGCACACGCCTGCTCACTTTCTCCGATTTCAGTGAGCTTTGGCAAGCGTTCACAGGTCGACAAATATTTTGGGTGAGCTCGAAGAGCCTGGTCTGCTCAGAATTTTGATTTGGGCTCATTTCGGCCTCCGTTTCCACTACGGGCAGTACTGCACAGGCTATTTCGTCATTTTGTGCAGATTTTCTGTCAGTGCCGTTTTCTGCATAACAGGTGCCTTATAGTCTTCTACGGTTTGTGCTATATAGCACAAGTTGTTCCCGCTCCATTTCTCCTATTTTCGGGCAGTTTTCACATCAGGTGCAGCATTTACCATGGCTGACAACAACAACACAGATGTGTTCAAGATGTTTGCTGCTGAGGACAGGTTGGATGGGGACAACTACCCTATGTGGGCTTATATGATGCAACACGTTCTTGTGTCAAAAGGTGTCTGGAACATTGTGCAGGGCATTGATGTACGTCCTGGTTCTGAAGATGTAGGCGATATTGAGGATGTTGCAGGTCTTGCTGCAAGGATTGCAGCTGTTAGAGTTGTTTTGCCTACAGCAGAACAAGCTCGTTGGGATGTTAAGGATGCGCAGGCTCATGCATTGATTGCGTTGTCTGTGAAGCGCACCATTATTCCTCACATCCGTTCAGCAAAATCTGCAAAACAGGCTTGGGATATTCTAGCAGGTCTTTATGCAAGCCGCAATGAGGCTAAAATTGCTTTGCTGCGTAAAGAGCTAGAGTCGAAGATTATGCATGAGGAGGATGATATGGACACTTTCCTTGCTAGTGTCAAGGATATCAATGAGAAACTCATTTCTGCAGGTGAAGTCATTTCTGACAGTTCCCTTGTGCAGACTGTTCTTGATGCCTTACCAGATTCCTACCAGACTTTTGCTAGTACTTGGAGACTGATGACCCAAGGAAATCCTGAAGTTGTCAAGTTTGATGCATTATGCACATTGCTGTTGCAAGAGTCACTTTCTAGAAAAAACAGGACTAGGCAGCGTGCAGTTGAACAGGCTTTTATTGCTTCTCAAAGAAAGGGTGGTAACAGTAATGCAGCCACTTCTTATGGTTCTGCTGCGAGTGGCAAAAATTCTGTTCCTAATGCTTCTGCTGGCAGCACTTCGTCTGGCAATTCTGGTGATAAGGGCAAAAAGAAGATGCGTTGCCATTATTGTAAAGCCAATGATCACTTGATCAAGTCGTGTCCTAAGTTGAAGGCCAAAGAGGCTAAGAAGAAAGAGGGTGGTTCCACTGCAAATGCTGGTTCCACTACAAATGCAGCCATTGTTGAGTCTTCTGTGAAAGGAGATTGTGATGCTGATGTTGATGCAGAATGGGCTTTTAGCGCAGAGTGCACTTACAATCCTGCTGTCCATGATGCATGCTTGTCAGTTGCTGCAGATTCACATGTGTGGTATTTCGACAGTGGTGCTACAAAGCACATTACCTCACATCGTGAATTGTTTACCTCTCTCGAGTCTGTCCCTCATGGGAATTCAGTCACTTGTGCCAACAACGCCTCTTATCCAGTTCAGGGAGTTGGAAAGATTGTGCTCACTGCTGCTAATGGCAGTTCCTTCACACTTGTTGATGCACTTTATGTACCTGGGATCAAGAAGAATCTATTGTCTGTATCCGCACTTGCTAGACTTGGACTTGTAGTCAAATTTGTGGATGACAGATGTACAGTTCATGATCTCAGTTTTGGTGATGAAATTGTTGCATCTGGGCTTTTGTGCCGTGGGCTGTATAAGCTCACTTTGTATGACAAGTGTGGACAAAATTTTGCAAATGCTGTTGCAGATTCAAGGGCTATTTCAGATGCAAAACTTTGGCATGCACGTTTTGGTCATCTGAATTTTGCCAGTTTGCTGCGTTTGCAGAAATCTGATATGGTTGCTTCTTTGCCGCCTCTTGAAGCACCTATCAAACATGTTTGTGAAGGCTGTATTCTGGGTAAAATGCAGCGTTCTAAGTTTCCAAAGGATGGTTCAGTTAGGGCCACATGCAGGTTGCAGCTTGTGCATAGTGATGTTTGTGGGCCCATGCAAACTCCGTCCTTGGGCAATTACCTGTACTTCGTGACTTTCATTGATGATTACTCCAGGCATGCATGGGTATTTCCGCTTAAAGCGAAGTCCGAAGTTTTTATGTGCTTCAAACAATTTTTGGCTATGGCTGAAAATGTCTCAAAATGTACTATGGGCACCCTCCGTTCCGATCGAGGGGGGGAGTATATGTCTCATGAATTTAATGCATTTCTGGCTAGTCGTGGGATAAAACACCAATGTACAGTGCCTTATACACCTCAGCAAAATGGTGTTGCTGAGAGGAAAAACAGGTCACTAACGGAAATGGCACGATGTATGGTCAAAAGTCAAGCTTTACCGCATTCTTTTTGGCTTGAGGCCATCATGTGTGCCACTTATGTACTTAACAGGTGTCCTACGAAAGCTTTGCAGTCTATTACTCCATATGAAGCATGGCATGATAGAAAACCTTCTATTGAGCACATGCGTGTTTTTGGCTGTTTGGCATATGCTTTGGTGCCACAAGTGCAGCGCAGAAAATTGGATGATAAGGCTGTCAAATGTATTTTTGTTGGTTATAGTGCTGAAAGCAAAGGTTACAGGTTGTATCATCCGCAAACAAAACGTATTTTGGTTTCACGGGATGTAGTGTTTGTGGAAGATTCTGTTCAACCCTTGCTGTCATGTACTAGAGACAGTAATGTAAGCTCACAGGACATTTATGACACTTTGTTGCCTCTTTTCAGTGGTGGAAATACGAATGTAATTTCCAATGAGGCAAATGTACAGCCTATGGGGGTTTCTGAAAATGTTTTAGAACAGCCTATTACTGATGCAGATGTACATGATGTACTTGATGAGGAAAGGGCTGAAAATGAGCAGGCTAGAGGTATGCCAAAATGGCTGGTGCACACTTTGCGTGACAGTAAATTGGATGCACCTTTATCTAGTCGTACTCGTTCAGGCTCTCGCCATGCATCTTATGCATCAGATTGTTATGCTTTGGCTGTGTCTAGTTTACATGATGTTGAGGAGCCTCTGTCTTTTGATGAAGCACAGAATTCAGAAAATTGGATTGCTGCCATGAAATCAGAATATGATGCACTTATAGAGAATGACACATGGACTTTATGTGAATTGCCTCCTGGCAAAAAGGCCATTGGTACGAAGTGGGTTTACAAGTTGAAACGCAAGCCGGATGGTGAGATCGATCGCCATAAGGCTCGACTTGTTGCAAAAGGTTATGCACAACAAAAAGGCATAGATTATGAAGAGACTTTTGCTCCCACTTGTCGTATGACTACTGTGCGTTTTCTATGTGCATTGGCAGCTCATTTTGGTTGGGATGTACATCAATCAGACATTGTTACTGCTTTCTTGAATGGTGACATATTTGAGGAAGTTTATGTAACGCAGCCTCGCGGTTTTGTCATAAAAGGACAAGAGGACAAAGTGTGCAAATGTAAGAAGGCTTTGTATGGGTTGAAGCAATCTCCTCGTGCTTGGTATGAGAAAGCTGACACTCATTTGGTTAAACGAGGCTTTCGTAACAGTCCAACAGAAAGCACATTGTATGTAAAGCGTGAGGATGATGTATTTCTCATTGTGGTTCTTTATGTTGATGATTTGCTGATCACTGGACCAAATGAGAGACATATTGCTGAATTTAAGGCTGATTTGAATGCTACTTTCAAGATGAAAGATTTGGGGCTGTTGCATCATTACTTGGGTATACAGTTTAAGCAGTGTGATGGTGGTATTGCCTTGTGTCAGAAAAGTTACATAGAGACATTGCTATGTAAGTTTGGACTTGAGGATTGCAAACCTATTGCCACTCCCATGGAAACAGGTTTGAAGTTGAGTCTACATGATGCTGGCGATCCTGCTGATGTCACTCTTTACCAAACTGCTGTTGGCTGCCTCATTTATGTATGCAACACGAGGCCAGATATTCAGTTTGCAGTCTCGCAGGTCAGCAGATTTATGCATAGCCCAGGGTCTAAGCATTGGCAGGCTGTCAAGAGGATTTTCCGCTACCTTAGTGGCACTTTACATCTTGGCTTGTTTTATCCCAAGGGGGGATCATTGCCGCCAGACTTACATGCTTTTTCGGACTCAGATTGGGCTGGTTGTTTTGACACGCGAGTGTCCACAAGTGGTTTTTGTTTCATGCTTGGCAGTTCATGTATATCATGGTTGAGCAAGAAGCAACCTACTGTGGCCACTTCCAGTTGTGAGGCTGAGTACAGGGCAGTCTTCACAGCTACGGTTGAGTGTGTATGGCTCAGACGCCTTATGGCCGACTTGGGTGTTGGACAGGACACTGCCAACACTATCTACACTGACAGTCAGAGCGCATTGGCAGTTGCGAGGAACCCAGTTTTTCATGCTCGCACAAAGCACATTGAGGTGCATTACCACTATGTCAGGGAGAGGCTCTCAGCAGGAGAGATCAGCTTGGCTTATGTGCCAACACAGGACAACCTTGCAGATCTTTTCACAAAGGCATTGTCTCGTGAGAAGCTTGAAGCTTTCCGCAAAGCTTTGGGCTTACTCCCCTTTGTGGACTGATCCTGTCCTCAGGGCATGGCACTTCCCTTTACTCATGTGCCAGCTCTCGTTCACCGCATCACTCCAGGGGGGATTTGTTACCATATACATGTGGTAGTGATGTGTGTGAACACACTAGGACCGCCGGGGCATTTTTTCCCTCTTTAGGAGGTTTTTTCCCCCGTGCATTGTATATACGCCCATCACTCTAGGGCTATCTATCTTTCCATTGCACACTAAGTAACATACTCTCTATTGTGTGCCTTGAGCTTCCTTCGTCTTCTCCAAGCCGTGTGTGTTTCTCTGCAACCCTAATTCCAACAAAACTTGTAGCCAATACCACTCTCACATTCGAGAGCCAACCATGTGTGAAATCCTCGACACACAATAAACAGCTACTGCAACAGAAATTTCAGAGGTCAAAATCAGTCCAAATGGACATCACCATTGCATCCGGAGCATGCAAAAATCCTAGGTTACACCTTAAGCTTGCATAAATCGTATTTCATATGCAAAAGTTACACAAAAAACACTGTCTTGGAGCCCGAAAAGCGACCCCCCGGAAATGAAAATCTGCATTCTTCCTACAATTATGGCTACAAAAAAGCATACACACTTGTAATACACCCTCCTCTCAAGCTTGGGAATGTCTCTCAAGCTTCCATGAGCACAGATCTGGTGGTTGCTCACCAATCTCAAGCTTCCACCGAAAACGAGCTCACCATAGCTGAAAGCTCACTTCTTTGTAGCACCCCATCTGTCGTGAAACCAAAGCTCTGATACCAATTGATGGATCAAGTGCAAGAGCAGGAAGAGAGAGTGCAAGAGATAAGAGAGTACCAGACACAGGTGAGGGTGAGCCTTGCCCTCCTACACAATACACACTATATCGGGATAATGTGTATGGCTCGTAATGTATTATCTATACAGTTGGATAAAGAAATTGTAAGTCAATTAGTGACGGGAGTTAGTGACGGTCGGCCGGACACAGGCCAACAAACCCGACAGCATTAGCCTCTTACCTAGTCATATCCAGAATGAATGAATAGCCATTGAATCCTTAGTGCTCAAGTCCATCATCGTATCCAAAAACGACAAGCACTACTGCATAACTACAACTGGATCTACATGCTCACCAAATGGAGCATCATGCAGTCTATCTACAAAGGAGACATGCCTCGCCTCTTTGTGTGGTTGTGCACTCACAAAGAATGTGCCGTCTCAAATGTGGCATACTTGCATCACATGAGTCGTGCCAACACTAGCACCTTGCTATGACTAGTTGTCCGCAATGCAATTTGAAATAGTGCTAGTCCAACACTACATGGCGTCCATTGTCTCTTAAGTAACTCACAGAGATCAAGATCTACATCAAACTTGGCACATGGCGTACATCTTGCAACATGTATGATGCACACCACTCAAATATGATAATCTAATATCTCTTGCACCAACTATGCCATGCACTAAACCATCAGCTAAATGCACACATCCAAGCATACCACTCGCATATGTGCTAAACCACTCACAAGTTGACATGAAATGACACCTAGCACTCACATCTAGTATCCAATGCCAAGGTAATGTGTAGTCAATTGACATGAGAAAGTCAACATAGAAGCAAACTTGACATCTTTGTCATGTGTAGCCTTATACGCTACCTTTGCACCCACATTAGTCAAAGTGATAGAATATATCCTGTGCTATCTCTTGTGCTGTCTCATCCATTGAAAAAAATGCCTACGTACATGCCCTATATGACTACAATGCCAACATACAATGTCTCTTTGTCTGCGAGATCATCCTCTGACTGTAGGCATCTCTCTAGATTCATCTATGCCAAAAGCATTACACAATCGCTGCCTAGTAAATCCCTAGCAATACATGCATCCAAACCAATGAGAAAGACATACTCACCAAGGTGCAATATGATCTTCAATGTGCAAGCTCATTCAAGTCCTCTCATTCATCATCAATTATAGACTCTTGCCTATCATCCATGCTCTATAGTGGCAACACCTGGGCCAACTCAGTCAATGCATCATGTATAGTTGTGAGACAAGGGGAACTAGTGCCTTGGAGTCCACCTCCCAACCTCCCACTATATAGCATGGCTCCTAGCCCTTTGCCCTAGTTGGACTCCCTTTCCACACTGCCTAGCCCGGCCTTGCCGTTGTCTAGTCCGGCCTTGCCCTTGTCCTGACATTAGTCTCCCCTTAAAGAAGAGTTTTCGTCCTCAAAAACAAAAGTGGGAAACTTCTTCTTAAGAACACTAATGTTTTCCCAAGTGGCGCCTTCCTCAGGTCGATCTTTCCACTTGATTAAGGCTTGTTGACGTACATGATGACGTCTACATAAATCATGATAGTCGAGAATGCGTTCAGGTTCATGCGGTAAGGTGGGAGGTTCAATAAAATCAACCAAAATTTGCTGGTCAATGACATTGTCGTCCCCCATGTAACCGCTTACGTAAACGGCTTACGTAAAGGGATGACATGAAACACCGGATGAATACGAGAATCTGTAGGTAGCAATAATTTGTAGGCACGATCACTACTCGCTTGAGTATTTTGAAAGGCCCACAATATCGTGGAGATAATTTAGGTATTGGCCCAGTTTTCAGACTTTCTGAATGTTCTGGCACACGTAAAAATACTTCCTCCCCTTCCCCAAAGGTAACTTGCCGATATTTCTCATTAGCATACTTATTATACCGATCCTGCGCTTGTCGAACATTTTGATGAGCGAGTTTTAGCATATCCATGTGGTCTTGGAGAAACTCCTTAACCTGTTGGAGTTTTTCGGTTGCCAAACCCACCGTAACAGGTGACCTAGGTTGAAAACCATACATGAGCATGAAAGGACTAAATCTAGTTGTGACATGCTTAGCACTATTGTAGGCAAACTTGAGAATAGGTAAATATTCTTCCCAGTCTGACTGTTTCTTGCTAACGTACGCTCTTAGCATATCCTCTAGCACTTGGTTAACTCGTTCAGTCTGACCATCTGTTTCTAGATGATCGGCTGTACTGAGGTTTAGTTGTGTACCCAATCATTTGAACACAACCCTCCAAAAATGACTGTTAAACTTGGGATCACGATCACTGACAATGTTACTTGACAAACCATATAACTTGTATAGGTTGTCCACAAATAACTTTGCTAGTTCTGGAGTCTTAATTGTTGATTTGGTTGGAATAAGCTTACATAGTTTAGTCAACCGGTCTACGACCACGCATACCGAGTCATGACCTCGTACAGTGGTTGGTAAACCCACAATAAAATCCATAGAGATACTTTCCCATTTACCATTGGGAATCTCCAAAGGATGTAAGAGTCTTCTTGCTTTCAGGCGCTCTGCTTTGTTAACTTGACATTTTTGGCAATGCAAGACATAAGCTTGAACAAAGACATGTAAACCTGGCTAGTAAAACTGTCGTCGTATGAGAGCATAAGTCTTTCTAATACACGGGTGCCCTGCACTTGGACTATCATGACATTCATAAAGAATTTGGCGCCGAATGTCTGTGTCCGTTGGTATACAAACTCTCCCCTTATGGAGTAGGTACCCATTGTCGATGGTGAAATGCTTCCATCGCTGTAGTTCATCACTTGATAGAGAAGAACTGTGTGTGGAGGTTAACACTACACTACCATCATTGGAGTGAGAAGGATCCCTCATTTGTACATGGCTCCACACTTTGGAATATGCGTCATCCTCCTCAGATTTTCCCTTTAGAGAATCCAAAACTTCACTACGAAGTTCGTGAACAAGAGAGAATTGATCTCCGGCATACGACTTAGAGCGTCAGCCACCACATTGTATCGTCCTTTACGATACCGGAGCTTGGCGTCATATCTTGAAGAATCTCAATCCACTTGCCTTTTTGACCCTTCGAATCCGTTTGTTGTGTAAACCATTTGATGCTTTCATGGTCAAACACAATCTCAAACTGAGCACATACAAATAATGTCGCCATGTTTTTAAGGCAGACAATATTGCATAGAGTTCGCGTTCATAAGTAGAGTAGTTCTGCTGTGCTGCATCAAGCTTCTTGCTTTCAAATGCAATTGACCACCCGTCTTGTAACAGGACTGCTCCAATAGCACGGTCACTGGCATCCGTTTCCAAAACGAATGGTTTCAAAGGATCTACAATAGCTAGTATTGGAGCTGTAGCTAATGCATCCTTGAGCGTATCGAAACTATGTTGTTGAGCGGGTCCCCACTGAAAAGCTTTGCCTTTGCCTTTCAGTTGGTCCGTCATGAGAACAACAATATTAGCATAGTTTTTAACGAACCTACGGTAAAAACCTGCAAATCCTAAAAAAATCTGTAACTCTTCCAGATTTTCAGGAGAAGGCCACTGCCGGATTGTATCCACTTTGGATTGATCCATATGTAGCCCATTAGCTGAAATAACATGCCCAAGATAGTGAATTTATTCTTTCAGAAAATCACATTTAGATTCCTTGGCATTTAATTGATCTGTTCGTAACAATTCGAACACCTGCCTCAAATGTTGTAAGTGTTCATCTTCAGAAGCACTATGGACTAGAATGTCATCAAGAAAAACAATGACAAATAAGTGTCATGAATGTTGCGGGCACATTGGTTAACCCAAAGGGCATAACCAAAAACTGGTAGTGTCCAAACCTTGTTCGGAATGCAGTTTTGGGTATATCAGCAAGTTGAATACGGACTTGGTGATAACCTGCCCGCAAGTCTATTTTAAAAATACAAGCATGAGTGAGTTTGTCAAACAACTCATCCACGCGTGGCAATGGGTACTTGTTCTTAACAGTAACCGCATTTAAGCCACAGTAGTCTATGCACATGCGCATACTGCCGTCTTTTTTCTTCACTAATAGGATAGGAGAAGCCCATGGTGAAGAACTGGGTTGGATAAACCCTCTGCTAAGGTAGTCAGCAAGCTGACGTTCCACCTTAGTAGCTTCAGAGTAACTCATGCAGTAGGGTGGTTTACTGACAGGTTTACTGCCTGCAACCACCTTGATGCTATGTTGCACCGATCGTGTCGGCGGTAATCCTAGTGGAAAATCATTAGGAAACACATCGTGAAATTTCTTTAATAAAATTTTTAACTCGCTAACAACTTTTTCTTGTTGGGAAGTAGCCATTGGTGGAAGAGATGAGAAAGAAGCATGCGGCATTGAGGAATGTTCAACAAATTCAATGTTAGAGAGAAAATGAGACAATGAGTAACACAATAAACTTGATCTATTTCATTATAAAAAATGAGCTGCATAAGCTCATCTGTACATATCAATGGTGAAGAAGGTACATCCTTCTCTCCTAACAACAACACATGTGTGCGATGGGATTTGAATATCAAGTTGTTGTGCTCATAGCTACGCTTCAGTGATGGTCCTAGGCTATGCAACCATTCCCTACCAAGGACCACGTCTGCCCTCTCCATGTCAATAACCTCAAAATCCAAGGATGTGGAGTAGCCTTGTACTTCCAACGGGACATCTCGGACTTGAGTATCCCAGATTTCGATATCATGTCCGTTCATCATTGCTACCTTGTAGCGGTGGGTACTCGGAGTTTGAGGCAATTTGAGTTTTTTTACCAATCCATAATTGATAAAATTGTGAGAAGCACCGTCATCTACCAAGATGCACACCTTGTGCCCTTGCAGAGATCCATGCATACATACTAACTCATGTGATCCAAAGGTCTGTTGCCACATGGAAGCTATGAGAAAGCATTCATGCACCACCTCAGTGTGTGTTACTTCCACTGCAGAGAATCGTGAGGAAGACTCAAGAGGTAGCAGTTGCACCATGTGCACTGCTTTCTCCTTGCCACGAGCAACAGATTTCCCCTTGGGACAATCCTTTTTGCCATGACCAATTCCTAAACATTGAAAACATAATTTCTCTTTCTTAGATTATCAAAGTCCTCAAGAGAGAGAGGACCTTTGGACCCCTTGGGTTTTTTAGATGCTTCTGAATTGGCTACTATAAATTTTCTTTTATTGTGCCCGTTCTGTGTGCGTGTATTACCATGTGTATTAGTAGGCACATGATTATGATGTGATTTCTTTTCATCTGGATCATCGTGAATATGTGCTTTCACTATGGCTTCCTCAAGTGTTTTAGGGTCTTGAGTCTTGACGTGCTTCTTAAGCTCTCGCGTCAGCCCACGGATATAAACCCACATACTTGCTGAAAGGTGTCTATGCCTTCCAACTTGAGAATAACATCTCGATAGTGAGATATATATTCAAGTAATGAGATGAGTATTGGCGCATGGAACACGTGTCCCAAGCCATCCAATTCCGATTTGCCTCATTTGTAGGCCTTGCCTTCCAGAGTTAAACTTGTTTGCAGTGCTCTGACTGCGTCCTGGGTACGTCGTAAGGCGTGAATTCCATCCCACTTGCTGAGAAAGATATTGACTGCATCCTTATTGCGATCTCGGTCCTCTCCCTTAAAAGTCGGTGGTTTGGTGTTTTTCAACAACTCATCCACCTCTTTTGCAGTGAGTGTGTGCAAACCATCGGCAAATGGACCTTGTCCCTGATTAGAAGGGCCTTGCCCCTGTGTAGCAACATGCTCATGCATGTGCGTGTCAGCCGGACCCTTGGACTGCTATTGCAATAATTGTGTCACTAACGTGGATAATTTAGTGACGTTTTCATTTAAAGATGCAAAATTTCCTTCCATGACTGATGTGCGTGTCTAAAGTGCACGAAATCCTTGAATATCAAGGAGTTCATAAGTGTCGTCACCCGTCGTAGCGCCGTGGGCACTCTCCTTGAGAGCATCTGGCCGCGAGCCATCATGGGCAGGATCTGGCGTATTATGCTCGAATCAAAAGTCATATCGATATCTGAATCCATGGCGACACAGTGCAGTGGAAGGAATAGCAAGAAATACCTGATGTCGACAAGATGTTCCGTAGATGTAGGATGTACCACAACCGATAAATATCGATAAAGAATCCTGTTGATACCGTAATTAGACTTGCTAATGTTGTACGTGCTCCAAGCTTGAAGCGACCGGAAATTTCGTTGGTAGTCCAATCTTTAGGAGACTGTAAAGTTACCCGTTGAATAGCACCAAGTTGATGCCACAAAGTCGGCAGCAAATTTCAAAGCTACTGTTTGCAGTTCTGCACCATCATGATGGTACCACGAGCATACTGTGCCTGGGAAACAATCCCGTGCGTTCATGAACAAAAGGGTCATCCTTGCTGTGGGTACCCACCCTTGCTTGCAAAAAAATTAGGTTGGCCACTAACCCAAAGGGTTTGGGCGCCCACTGTGTGTGAAAAAAAACGCCTGCACAATCAATGGCTTCTTCGCAGGCAGCGCGAGGTGCAAGAAACTCTCAGCCCGCCTTGGGTGTTGGTTGAAACCACCCGCCACAGAAACGTGAAATGCCCAGTAGGCCCGCGCGCATCCAGCAAGCCGAAGAGCAAGGGTTTTGGCGCAGGTCCGGATCTCGGTCTTTCTCCTCGCAAGCGGGGTTGCCCACCAAACGTTGTCTCGTCAAGGACTGTCAAGGAGAGAGCTCCACGGCCTTGCCCTCATGCACATGCAAAAAGTGCTCCATGCCTTCCCTAAAATTAGTTGGCTCTTGATACCAATGTGAGGCAAGGGGAACTAGTGCCTTGGAGTCCACCTCCCAACCTCCCACTATATAGCATGGCTCTTAGCCCTTTGCCCTAGTTGGACTCCCTTTCCACACTACCTAGCCCGGCCTTACCCTTGTCTAGTCCGGCCTTGCTTTCCAATGTTGGAAGTCTGAACCATCATCAAAAAGTGTAAACTCTGATAACGATGTACTTGCCAAATCCATGGCAATAACCTATGAAAAAGATCAAGCACAAATAAATCTCTTAACAATAGCCAAATCCTGGCTAACTGACCAAGCACTATCAAAACACAACATACATTTAGGCATAAGCTGTCCAAGATACTTGTCAAAAACTACGGCGATCAATGTGTTGGAAGGGATGCACAAATGCAGTGCGTGTGCGTAGAGCGAGAGAGAGAGAGAGAGAGAGAGAGAGAGAGAGAGAGAGAGAGAGAGCGAGAGAGAGAGAGAGAGAGAGAGAGAGAGAGAGAGAGAGAGAGAGAGAGAGAGAGAGAGAGAGAGAGAGAGAGAGAGAGAGAGAACACACAGTGTGGCGTGGATCAGAGTGGCATCAAGCAACACTCACTCCTTATTATTCTATGTATATAAAGAATAAATGAGTGTGTTAGTGAGGTCAGTGAGCGGCATACACTGGACGTTTGTCCTAGAGCAAGACACATGCCACCTTTACCTCAACAACCTCCCAGTTAAAAGAGAATCATGTTGACAAGTGGGTCTACTAGTATGTACAATAAAATAGGTGTAAGAATCTCTCAACCAACTCCCACTGGCTTGCTCACTCGATCTACATGTAATCATATCGACTCTAGTGATAGGTAAGCATGCATATCCACGCTAGAGCCTGCATGCAAATCCTGTAGACATCCCTGTATGATCTGCATAGCTCCACAAAGAATCATGCAAGCATCAATAATTGTACAACTAGCAATACCTGTTGCAAATGCTTCCAATGTGTAGTTGCTAAGTCAAGCCTCGACATTGACAAGTTGAACTTGAGATACCCAAACATTGACAAAATCTATGCAAACTTGGTTGCGCTAGCCCCATTGGTGCTATGTACATACTTTGCACCATGAGGAGTTCTAGTCATGTATAAATGTGTCAACTCGTGGAGGACCACCTCCCCCTCATCCATATGTGGAACCTTGTGTCTTTGCATCAATTCATCCACCTCTAGAAGGAGCATATCAAAGAACTCCATGTCCTTCATCTCTATCCGTGTCTCTAGCCAGTAAACCTGCTCTACCTGTTTCTACACAGACTCTGACAAAACATATTGTGTTTCACTAGAGCATTGACTCTCTACCTCTGTCTCTACAGGGTCTCTTACATATCATGCATAGCTACATTATGTGTTATGTGAGCATGATGGATCTACTCGCAAAGGATACATGTTTTGTCTCTTGCTCAACGGATGCCAACAACAAAATGGAGACTGTGTCATCTCGTACCTTAGCTACATGCATATGATATACCAAGCCACTCCGAGCTCCCTTGAAAATCACTAGTGATGTCCAATGAATCTAGAAAGACCACTCTATAAGTAGTATGTGACACTCACAATATCCTAATTGTCTCATTGAGATCAAACTCTATCTTAGTTGAGGAACATAATGTAGATGTTATAGCTTATAGGATGCACCACTAAGTAATGCCAAGAAAATATCTACCACTAAGTAATATGTGACACCCACAATCTCCTAATTGTCTCATTGAGATCAAACTCTATCTTAGCTGAGGAACATAGTGCACATGTCATAGCAAATATAGGATGCACCATTCAGTAATGACAAACAAATATCTCCTACACTTGCAATGTCATACACCTAACCATCGGTCCGATGTAGACAACCAAAGCTCCCACTAGAGAAAGTGCTAAACCACTTACAATGTGGTGTGACGTGGAGAATAGCATCCTCACCTAGAAACCAACAAGAAGAAGTGCCACCTCTTGAAGACATATAAGCAAGAGGAATGCTAGAGGTAAACATGACATCACCATCACTGTCATACGAAGCCACCTCTCTAGCATCTGTCAAAACCATATTTGCATCAGGCATAAATCTTTGCCACTACCTCATATGTATGAAACAACAATGCCTAATGTGTCCTGTGTGACAATGCCAACAACACATATATCAACAACTACGAGACCTTTGTCTCTCATGAGTCATCCCTATCAAGTCTAAGCTGTCTGTAACATTTAATGCACTATCAAGTCTAAATTGTCTGTAACATTTAATGCACTAGTAACTTGTGTGTAGCGGAAAATGATAACATAGTGAGCATTTTATCAAGAACAAGTTCCTAATGAGCATAGAGAGAGTACTTGGTTGGAGAAAAAAACATAACAATTAGTTTGGCATAGACAATACTTGAAAAGAGAGAGAAATAGAACAATTGACAATAGTTGTGGACCGGATCTACATGGAGCCGATCCCCCCTCCAAAAAGGCTTTGTATTATAGCTTCTCCCATCAAGGGAGACTTTTTTACAATACAATCTTTGTGTTCCTTAAAAAACTCGTTGTTGCAATAAAGATGGAAGCTTCATACACCAAATTATGCTTGAAAAACACACCTAGTGGGCCTAGCCTCAATCCCAAGACCTCACACACCTTCAAAGATGGTGAGAGCTAGCAGGGAATGGGGAAACATTAAGAGGAAGAAGATGTATCTTAAGAGAAAGAAGTATTCTCCTCACATAATCACTCTTATAGCATAGCTTAGCTTAGTAATTAGCATGGTAGAGGAGATGAGCATGCCATTGAAGCTTGATTCTTGGTTGGATTTGCATTCCATAGCCAAGAGTTGTTGGTGTAGGCGTCCATTCTCAATGCTTGGAGAAGGAGATGGAGTTCTTGCTCAACACATGAGTTGTGTGTGTGTGTGTGTGTGTAGCAAATTAGTTAGCCTAAAAATTCTAACCCTCTCTCTTCTTGGTTGACACCTCTTCCCATTTGCTCTTGCTGGCCTCCCATTGGCTCCTACAAAGCTTAGCCAATAGCAATTAAGAAGCATAGTTGATAGTCTTGTGACAAGTGTCTCCCTTTCCCCTTTTGTGAGAGCTTTAGGTAATAAAAATAATTTATTTAAACTCTCATTGGACCTTTTAGTCTTCTGGCCAATAGGAATCAAGAGAGCCATTGGGTTGCTAGATGCTCATTGGACCCCTTGGTAGACTGTCCAATAGTCTTCTAGGGAGCTTAATTTCTATTGGTTCTTTTATCAAGATTTTTTAAATTGATTAGACTAATTTTACTCTAGCCTAATTCTCATTGGTCCACTTCTATGGCCATCCAATAGGATTTGAGGGGAGATTGGGGGCATCTGGGCTAGGAGCTTGTCATGTGTCCATTATTCCCTTTGTGTAAAGTGAGAGATACCCCTTCCCGGGGGTCTATGCACAAAATATACAGTTTCCACTTTTATACAATTTTCAATATACATCATAGTTGCGGAAGTATTTTCATAGGGGAGGAGCTCTGAGTGCCCGACCAAGCATGGAGTTTAGGCCATGAGCCGGACTGCATCGAGTGGCACCTAGAGACTAGTGCTACCCCTGAATGGGTGTTATGAATGAAAGCGTACTAAAAAAAAAAAAAACATTGTGGAGGGTAAATATATGTGTACACCGCATTACGGGAAAGAGAGAGAGAGAGAGAGAGAGAGAGAGAGAGAGAGAGAGAGAGAGAGAGAGAGAGAGAGAGAGAGGATATAGTGGATGGTGAAATAGAGTGCATAGAGACATGAGAAAATGAAAAAAGAGAATCTTTAAATGCCCGGTCTAAATGAAGCAGACAACCATGTGTAATGGAAATGGCCTATGAACTTTGGGAATAGCGGAGTTAATAAAATTAGAGTGAGCATTTTGGTGAGATTACTTTGAGAACTTGGAGGGTGAACTTAATTGATGGTAAAAACATAAACATAGTACTTAATTAACTTGGCATGAACAATACTTTTGCAAGACAGAGAGTATTAGAGAACATAATAATAGATGAGGACCGGATTTACTTGGAGCCGGTCCCCCCTCCAAAAGGCGTTTGTATTATAGATTCTCCCATCAAGAGAGACTTTGTTATGATAAAATCTTTGAGTTGCTTGTGACCTTGGTGATGCTATGAATATGGAAAGCTTCATGCATCACGAGCTTAAGATAAACTTTGCAAAAAGCATTAACTATCCCAAGCCTTAGTCCCCAAGGCCTCAAACACCTTCGAAGGTGGAGAGAGCTAGCGGGGAGTGAGGGTAGGGAAGAGGAAGAAGAAACATTCCATACGAGAAAGAAATAGTTCCTCACTTATCATCACTCTTCTTGCTTAGCATAGCATAATATCATAGTAATGAAGATGAAGAGGATGACAAGCTTAAGCATTGAAACATGGCTCTTGGTTGGATTTGCTTTCCATAGCCAAGAGTATTGGTGTAGGCTCTCCATTTCCCCACAAGCTTGGTGAAGGAGATGGATCTCTTGCATTTTGCACTCCACACAATGAGAGAATGTGTGTGTGTGTGTGTGGGAGAGTATACCCCCCCTCTCATTCTTGGTCCACACCTCTCTCTCTCTCTTGTATTATTTTATTATTTCATTTGAACATGTGTCCCCTTTTTCCTCTTTGAGAGAAAGAACTTAATTATTTATTTTTATGTATCTAAATTCTCATTGGACCCCTTTAAAACCTAACCAATAGCATTGAAGCACATCATGAGGGCCACATGTGGAGGATCATTTGAACATGTGTCTTTTATGCTTATTAAGTCATTCGGTTGAATTGAATACTTCAAGGACTTAATCAATTAAGCAAGTATGTGTCTTTTATGCTTCTTAAGTCATTTGTTTTGAATTGAATACTTCAAGACTTAGTCAATCAAGCATGGACGTTTATCCCTCTTGATAATTTATCTTTGAATTTAACATTTCAAAAACCTTAGTCATTTAAACATAAAAACCACCTCAATCTTTGGGCAAGGTTCCCATAACCACTTTAAGCATCTTAGCACCTTATGCTTGGGTACGATTCCCACCTCGAGGTTAGCCCTAGTTTGCGTAAGGTCAAAGAATTTTTTAACACTAAATTTTGGAGATCTTTAATGAAGCTAACCCTAAGGTCTTTTAAGCTCCATTAGATGCATGTTTCTCTTTGATAGACTACCTCCGTTTGGACCCCTTTTGAGATGTAACCCTCTCTCATCTTGGTCCCTTGCTGAGGTAAATCTAGAAGCACTTATTACACATTGCTCTTTGGTAGAACATCTCCATTTGGACCCCTATTAAGATGCAACCATTTATTCTTTTGGTCCCTTGTTGAGATAGGTCTAGAAGCACATATATAGATACTAACTCTTGTTCCCTTTCATATTAAGTGATCAGTTTAATATGAGAAAATCATTTGGTAAAGTTAGATATTATATTTTATGACAACCATGTATTAATGCAATGATAAAATTTGGGTATACCATAACATCAAAAAGTTTATGACAAAATAACTAGCAGAGCACCGGACCTTGTGTAGGGATCGACTAATCTACCCATCCACATCTGCTCTACTACGGAGAGAGAGAAGTTCACTTTTTCGGGAGCGAGCCAGAATACCTCTAACCTACCTGAGCTAAACGTAAGCTGAAGCCGCTTCGCCTCCCTCCATGAACCCGAGCTTTGAAAGGATCCCAAGTACCAGAAGGTGGTAGGGTATCAACCCCAACAATACGAGTTTAGGAGCTACGTCTCTTTGATGCCCATCATCGGGTGTTTAGGCAAAGCCAAGGCAAAATCCCCAACGCATTAGCTATGTAGGTCATTCAACCCCTAACGCGCTAATTGTATAGATGAGCCTAAAAAAAAAGAAGAAGACCTAGGCAACACCCCCGATCCAGCAAAGCCCCAGGTCCACAACCCTTTAGTCTAAGGCTAAGCAATGTAGGTGATCCTAGTCTTGTAGCAACTCTGCCATGAGAAACATAACACGTTAGTCCAATCACAATAGAACTTTCCTTATGCACAAACAATCTTTTTCAAGTAGCTAGAGTGTACAGGGCCTCTACCCTTACACGTCGACCATAAACCATCCAGATCACTTCATGATCTAATCCCAAAACCATAAACCATAATCCAACCACTTCACACGGGTGAGCACTCCACCCAACTCGGGTGAGGCACAACCAATCCTGCATAGCCACTTTAGAATATAACATGGCTGCAAAAATTTCGGCATCATAACCATATCCAAAAAAAAAACCATGAGCAACACCGGATTTCACCATAAAATCACAACCATAATCCATGAGGGAATCTCAACCCTTGACCACAAATCATAATCACATTGAACCAACTCCCACACTTAGAGTTTGACATATCCTCTGCAGTCAACCGAAGTCCACACACATATGACCCTTAAGAAATGATTCTTTCACGCATAAAAAGAGTCCAAATAGAAACTAATCATGATATAAATATCCAATTTTGACAACATCCAACCATGCAAAGTTGATGCATAACATCTGTACTTCACCTCCCTAGCATCACATAGAGCTAGTTTTGACCTAGAAAGGTGGAAAGCAATCATAACCATGGTTATGAGGTATCCACATCAACCCATAAGTTTCCATACATCATATGATAACATTCCATCACCATAAACATGATGCAAAACAGCTCCGATCTTTAGGTCAACCATAAACCATAACTTCACACATATGCAAAACATAACTTTTTGACATTTTTAGGAGCATGCATAACATGTAAATGAAGTATTTGATTTAAAACCAATACATCAAGCTTAGCTCCATAATATAGATTAACACTCTACCACATCACTTTACCCATATGGTACTTACACAACAAACGGTAACCCAAAAAGAAAGCCACTTTAATGAGTTTTACCAAGCACCGAGCAAACTTTATCGAGCGAACAAAAAAATCGAGCGATATCTAGACGCGCGAGAGAGCGCACGTGTGCGTGCGTGCGTGCATGTGTGTGTGTGTGTGTGTGTGTGTGAGAGAGAGAGGGAGAGAGAGAGAGAGAGAGAGAGAGAGAGAGAGAGAGAGAGAGAGAGAGAGAGAGAGAGAGAGACCACAACGAGTAAAACTTTGGCCAAATTAAATACAAAACATGATACTTTTGCATGAATCACTCATCATGATATCACAAGAGAAGGAATTATTTCTTGACATCCTCAAGTCACCAACAATACTTTAGTGAATACTAATATCATTTTTGAACAACAAATTATTTATAACATTTGGTTTCATCAAGTACAAAACATGATACTTTAGCATGAATCGCACTCATCATCGATGAAGGCATGTCTTTTATGTGGCTTGTCGGAGGTTTGAACATTGTATCGTGGATCTCGCACCATCCTTTTAGCCTCAGCCTCAATGTACACTGGCAAGGCACTTCAATTAAGCAAAAAATCAGCACATCAAAGCAAATAAATGGACTTTGAATAGTGCAAAAAAAGATTTTGCAAAATCATTTAAAATCGCATCAATAGCCACCTAACTATTGTCAAATATTTCCATGAGCATACATAGCTTGAAAAAGAAAAATCTAAGTAAGGAGAGACACTCAAAAAATAACATGCCCATGACCAAAAGAAATGGAATGCTCACAAATGATCAAATGGGTTCTCAACGGGAGGTCTATTCTCCTCATCCACCACATCTGCAAAAGTTGAGGCCTCATGTCTGTCTTGCCCTTTGGATTGGGGATGAATAAGAGATGACACATATGTCGAGATGAAAGCGTCATCACTATCCAATGCTGCACAAACACGTCCTGAAGAGATACATGCTTTGAGAACAGGAGAAATCTCACAACCAAACTCCAAACAAAGGCCCTTTAGCCTACATAAGAGCTCAACATGACTAGAAATGGAGTAAGAGCTATGTTGCATGCATCCTCTCCATGCAACTCCAGAATCCATGACTACGTAAGCGGACTCTGGCAAGTAGTGTCACATGATGGTATCTGTAGGAGTCATGCCCATTGCAAAGAGATCATAACCTTTTCTTTTATGCTCACACATGTCATTTCTGTTTGCAACAAGTGTCTCGTGTTGCTTCCCTTTATCTTTAGGGAGCGAAGCTATCAAGAATACATTAATCATGCTCAATAGCAATGCATAAAATTCGACAAAGACTGTGTTATATCTCACAAAACATAGACAAAGTCATTAAAGAGAATCACATGCATGAACGGATCTATTATCATGTATGGTCTCCCTCCTTGCATCTGCATCAGATGTGTCAACAACTGTAGAGGGATTTGATGTCCTCTGTAAATCATGGATCTCTCTCTCATGACCCAACACATAATTTTGATCCATGTCTATCCACCAAGGACAATGATCTAGCTCCCATTGTGATCGATGATGCATAGTGGGGGGATACATGCTATCCTCACTATCAACACGGACCCATGATTGAGCAAGCAAAGGAATGACTAGAATGTGTTGTTCCCCCAACAAATGAAAGAAGTATCTAACAAAAAATTATATAGCAAACTTTTAGATCATCATAATGAAACTCACAAAATACAAAATAAAGTTACATTTTAGTGACCACTACCTATATAGCAGTCTTTGTGAAGCCATTCGATAGTAGCCGATCTTCTTAAGAGCTTGCAACTCAGCATCACTATTTCTACCCTCCAAAAACACCTCTAATGGAAACATGAACTTATGAGCCTCTACTATCATCTCTCCATAGTAGAGCTCCAATGTAGCTGTTGGAGAAATTGTGATTCCATCCGGCACATCCACATAGTCAAGCAAAAGTATCTCAGCATCATCAAGAACTCTTTGTATAGCACCCTCTCTTTTCAACCAACTATAACAATCAAGTGATATAAACAAAAAGATAAATTATAAAAGAAGCAACTAAAGATAGAAACCCAAAATCGTGTTACCTACCTACGGAATCTATGGTCACCTCGAGTCAATCTCTAAGCCGCTCGTGTAATCTTGCTAGACTCCAATAATGATAACCATAAGATCTTATTTTTCTTTTTTGCATCATGAAGAGAAATTAAATTAAGCTTCTCTAATGTCGCCCAGCTCTCTTGGCCCCATTTCAAACTCATTACTTTATCAAACCACTCTTTACCACGTCGAGGATCAACAATATTCAAAATCTGTCACATAACGTTCATTAGAAAAAGCACTTAAAGACAAACAATACAACCTAGTCAAAAGAACCATACCTTTCCAACACGATCCACATATTTAATGTACAATTCTCTGATTATATTGTTTCTCTTCTTGTTTCAGATCTTGTGGTGATAGAGTATCTTTCTTGATAAAGCATGTGTGTTCATGCTACAGAAATGAATAATTTGTTTTTAAAGAAGTGACAAAATATTATAGATACATAAAACAATGAACTTGATTTAGCATTTTACTTACAAGTTCATTCTTTGAAGACTAATCAACAATGCAATCTCTGACACCTTTGTAGTATCAATTATTGTACATAAAACTCTACAATGCCTCTCTTTGTTAGTAGAGTACATTTCATTAATGGCTTCTCGCCAAGCAATTGTCCGATGATTCCCTTCCCACACATAGAACATTTTTTGGGCAAGGGACTCATATTGTGGATGTGCAGGCACCTCTTCTTCAAACTCTATATTGACTTGTTTCCATATTGGATCCCATCCATCAATAATAGCATCTTACAAAAAAAGGACATACGTTTACTTATGATCATTAAAAGAAATGAACAAAGGTAAAAATAAGAAAGCATACCTATGACTAGAGTTTCTTCCATTTGACATGTAGACAATGAAACTATAAATGCACCATTCTCTTTGATGTAGCCTTCTTTGGCAAATGCAGACCTCAAGCCACTTACATCTGACCTTAAACCACGAACTTTAGCATGAGGTATAAGTCTGCAAAGAGGTATGTGAGGACATTCAAAGCAACTAAAAACTCTTGTTTTACTTAGAATGTCCTCTCCCCAATCCACGTGCAATGTGCTATCATCCTCATCTGCAACACTTGGACGTATTTCAGGTCTCATTCTAAATGGCACTATTTGCATAGCAGCTTCAACTGTAGCTATCTCTTGGTCCACTTCATGCAAAGAACCGAAAACCAATATCATGACTATCGCTCTCATCTGGCAACTCCGCCTTGCCACCGAGCTCACTTGATCACTACAAACAGGAAACTGATGCACTACTGTCGCGTCTTCTTGAACCTCCCCTAGCAGTAGAGGGACTACATTAAAAAAAAAACAATACCTTCAAAAATAACACTAATAAACTTTCTATTAAACATACCTAATAATAAAGACATCGGAGAGGGGGAATGGGGAAACACGCCAGGCACAAACACAAGGGCCTCTCTATAGCTCAGGATATCCACAACACCCCTATCCTCTCAGAAAAATACCTTCAAAAATACACTTCTCACTAGCAGACCACCGCCTGCTCAATTTCCACTGCTCACACACTCCACAAATCTACCACACAATGCACACCTACTGCCACGGTCCATCTCCACCCTTGCACACACACAGCCGCTCAATCTCACTCTCTCACACAAAACACCATCAATCCAAGGGGGCACACTCATCCACACAGGGCAACACCGAGGGGAAACACCAGAGCAAGAGAAAGAGAAGGGGGGAAGGGGACAACAGCAAAGCCGGGCAACAATGGCTTGATTGCACTTCAAAAGGCACGTACAAGGGCTTGCAATGCCATCACCATGGCCATTTTCATGAGAAAATATAAAGGGAATTGACAGGCACACTCCTCTGTTAGAGAGCTCCACTTTGCAGGCTTCAAACGACACAAAAAAAGCCCGAAAAAATCCTCTAATTTGATTAAAACTTGACTTTTATAGGGGGGGGCCTTCAACTTTGGAAACTACCCTTTTATTGGCCCATCTAGCATTCACATTTGGCATCTTTTGGAGGAGATATTCACATCATTTTTTATCTGCTCTCTTTGCACTTAGGGGGGGGTATTAGCGATGTCGCTATTGCCCCTTGACATTTTTTCATTTTTTCCTTTTCCTCCTTTATTTCACCCTTGGGAAGGCCCACTTTGCACTACTCCTTTGATTCTTCCTCGACCACCTTTATCTGGCTCTTCTCTTGACTTATCTCTCACCAGCCTCTTCTCTTTCTATTTCTCTCTCCTTCCTTATCTTTTGGTTCCACCGTGCTAGGCCCTTGCTTGCCCTTGTTTGCAACCTGGAATGTCCCTTTGCTTTGCACTTGCCCCGGCTCGGTCTTGTTTGTCCTCACCCTCTCTTACTCTCTCTCTTTTTGGCTCCCTGTCCGCGGGACACCACCTCCCCTAGGCAATAGCGACGTCGCTTTTGGGGGGGGGGGGGGGGGGGGGGGGGGAGAATTCTCTAAAAAAGGTTGGGGCCCAAGGGACACGAGAACGGACCCGTTTTGGGAACTGCCACATCATCAGTGGGAAACAGACCTCATGCATGTGCACCACCATGCAGACCCGCTAACACCGGCCAAAACCGCCATACTCCGCTCCTGTAGGGCTAAGTGCCAATGCCACAACGCCCCACACGCCTGCACCATAGCCAATCACCAGTAGAGGGGTTCTCCCCCTACCTTTTCCTCCTTATGCTTCCAATGGGTGGTCTGTCCTGGTCCGTATAGACTCCTCTATCGTGCACACACCCCGCATGTTGGATAATCCGCGGGGCCACGTGGCAGCCACTGGCTCCATGGTCCCTTAAGCTCACAAAAACATATATTTGAAATCTTCTTTTTTGGCCTTCTTCCTCCGGCTGACTGGTCCTTGGCTTTAATTCCCCTCGTGCTCACCAAACTTCAACTTTTTCGGGCCCGCATTTTGAGGTGACCAAAATTCAAAAAAGTCATCTGCAAATACTTCACCTTCACCTGCTCCAAGCTTCCCCAGGCCGTAGCTTGGTGCTTGGGGCTCAGAATCACGAGCCGTCAATCCTTGTTGGCTCCATATGGCATGCTCTATCTCTTTGAACTTTGTTGAGGTCTAAAAAATGCCAGATGGCTTGATTTCCCATGTGATCGACTTGGCCCATAACTGGCCCCCGAAAAAACTTCTGATGGCCATAGCCATAACTTGCTATCCAGAGCTCTGATCCGCAATCCAAGAAAACAGACATGCTCCATAATTTAAGCTCTATGCATCTATTTTCTAGCATTTGTCTGGGCCACCGTCGGGGATCTGCTACACCTTCTATCTTTACACTTCGGTAACTTTCACACCGGGGCTCCATTTGACGAGCCGTCTGGACTAACTTCTAGAGCACATAAAACACTACATTACAAGGCACTGACTCGGCACTTTGGGCACCTTGATATCTCATCCCATCTGGACCAACTTGGAGCTATTTTAGCCTTAAAAAACTGCATTGAGCATACATCTCCGCTTCGCTTTGGCTTGCCCAGGGCCTTGGTATGCGCCCTAGCCTTCTGCACTACACCTGCCTGCAACCTTTGCTTGGCATAGACCACTTTCCAGATCGGACCATCTTTGGTTGCACCAACGTTTGTAAATTTCATTTAAAAATTCATGTTTGATAACTAAAGGTCATACAAACTTATGCAAACTCTATACTTTGAGACACTGCTCTAAACTATCCCGCATCAAAGCGGGACTGGTTATGCCACTATCCCATTGAAGAAAAGTATTGCATGCTTGACATATAAATATTTCATTGTTATAATACCAACTTAACCGGACATAGTCCTAGAACATCCCGCGTTGCCACGGGACTGGTTATGCCACGATCCCGGTAGACAAAAACCCACAAAGCAGAGCCTATGCGGATCAGCAAAGAATGTGTTTAAGGCTCCAATGCTAACAACTCTTATATGGAACAACAAAGCAGTCCCTTTTTGGATCAATGAAACCATGCTGTTAGGGCTCCCCTCACTGACGTGCGCTACAAGGATTAGCAAGGCAGTGGCCTAAGGGCCCCTATGCATTGCCCCCCTTGGCAATGCTCCCCAGTTTGATAGCTTAGGGGGAGGTGAAATGCGTGACCATCTTATGGGTCTCAAGATGGACATCAACCTTTCCCACAATGAACTATGAAAGCAAGCCAGACATAGTCCTAACTAGCTTACTTAATGGGACACAAAGTCCTGTCTCTTCAGCAAGCAATGCGCATAATAAACTTGAACTTAAAACCGGGACTCTACCCTAAATAGTCCCACGCCGACATGGTAGCAGTTAGGGCAGTGTCCCAAAAAATTCCAAGTAAGTAATTTTTGTGGAGGTTATGTGCAGGTTTGTGGAGATGAGTGCAATGCTCGAGCCCGCCGACATGCTGAGTGCAATAATCAAGAATGTGTTTTCTGCAGTGCTCGACTTTTAAGTGCAGTAATCACCTTTGCGTCATGTACAAATACACAGCTGAATTAAACAGTAATTAACATACACACTACCGAAATATACAAATCTACATCCGACTTAATGGTACACAAAGTCTTGTCTCGTTTTTTGCAATGCTCGACTTTCAAGAGCTCGAACTTAGTGCAGTAATCAAGAAAGCGTCATATACAGATACACAACAAAAATAAACAGTAAAGAAAATATTCACTGCCGAAATAAACGGATCCACAGCCGACTTAATGGTACACAAACTCCTCAATCTTAAGCAAGCAATGCACATAATAAACTTGAAAAAAAAATGGGACTCTACCCTAAACAGTCCTGCGTCGACGCGGTATCAGTTAGGGCAGTGTCCCAATTGCGTCTACCTTGTGGGGGAACGACGTTTGGGCGCCATCGATTTTTGTGGATGACTTGCAGCGCGCAGGCTTCTTGCAGACGATGACCACGAGCAGAACAGAGCACATGCTTTTAGAAAAGCTCAAACGTTGAGTCCTGATGAAAACATTAAAATGCAAATTTTAACTAATCTCAAGCTTGTGAGATGTGGTCGGGCAAAATGTGTCTCGGCCGGTTGTGACTAAGGGGAAAAAGAAAAATTACGCTCCAAACTAAAGTAAAATAATGCAATAACATAAATTCTATATAATGAGAATATATCGAGGGACATTTACATTGCAATAGTCTTTGGCTAGAGAAAAAGGTGCCTCGGACTGTTTGCGCGATTAGGCGCACTGAGTCTCGCAAAAAAATGACGTGTTTTGGTGTTCTCCCTGGAGAGAAAGTACGTTGTGGTAGGCTCATAAACAACAAATTAGATAATGTGCAAAATGGTGTTCCTACCCCTTGCTTTTGGGGAAGGAGGAAATATCCCGCTGTGGGTGCCAAACCAAAAGGAATTATTGAGGGGTTTGTATGGTTTTGCAATGACAGTAATACTCATACTCATGCATGGAATATTGGTGGGATGATTATTGGACCTCCTGGCCCAACCTCGAGGATGTGGGTTGTGGAAGAGGGAACATGTCTGCTTCCATGGGAGGTTGAGATGCTGCACAAAAATGGATTTGTGCTTTAGGGAGATAATACGACAGCACAACAGAACCTCCATCTTGGTGGGCAATGTGGAACACAGCCAAGCTCTTTCCCTGCTAGATTTAGAGATGGAAAGCATGTAAGGTGGAGGACAAAATGAACCAAAGACTTCAATGAATGGATAGCATTGGGCCGAAGCATGGAAGCACATCTAGTGAGAGAGGTTATATTGGTACCAAATGCATCGCATGTTTTTCATGTTAGCACTCCAGGCTCAGTTCAGAAGAAGGGGGTTACTTATGCAGTGACCATTGTAGACTTTCCTCGATGTACTTGTGAGGATTTCCAAAAAAGAGACAGCAGGCATCTCACGTACGTGCCGTGCAAACACATGTACTTTGTGTATTTTTGAGTCCTGGGTTGGATTCTGCAGCTCATGAGTTTGTGCATCAAGCATCACTGACAAAGTAGAGTTGTTCCAGGGATCAAGCATCACTGACAAAGTAGAGTTGTTCCAGGGATTGTGTGGGGCTAGAGTGCCAGCATAGCATTGGCTTCTTGAGCTAAGGTTTGCCATTTTTTTGGATTCCCTGCAATTTCCATTGTAGGATGAGCGCCTATTATACTTACATTGTTTTGATAGCTTGTGTTACTTAATCAATTTGGCGTGTATATTGTTGCAACGATCACCTTCTATGGATTGACCGTTTTGCTGGACTGGTTGCACTTGACATTATGGTAGAGATGTTTTGTGTTATAATTATCCCTACTTTCGCTCGAAAAAATACCACGCTCGGTTTTATTCGCTCGGTGTATGGATTTCTCCCACTTGAATCATATCTGCCTATGCGGTTCGGGTTGTCTAACCGTATACCCTCACATAAGTTTATAGGCATCTAATAATTGAAATAAAATCACCAAAACAAACCATAAATTATACATAAACATTTCGGTTAACTCACGATGTCATATGGTACTCCCCCTTGGTAGCACCCCTACATGCGTAGGTAAAACCGGTTATAAAACGATCAATAGCTCGCATTCCCGAGGTGATAACGGAGACCTAAATACATTTTCAAGTTTCATCAAGATTCTCAATTGGTTAAGAGGGTTTGCCCATCGAGTGAATCTATATTGTGGTTCTCCAAGGAGTTTGGAGCAAAAATATTTGGTTGTGTAGTGGACAGCAAGCTGTTTTTTGACCATATCTCTTAGCTCGTGCGTGATTTTCATATGACACCAAAGAGAGGAAATGTTCTAAATGATGTGTTTTATCTCTAGTACAAAGGGTTTGGGCTGATTCATCACGGTTTGTGAGTTATGGCCAAAGTAGTGTTCTTGCCGTCTCTATGACGTGAAATGAAAAGCGCTTTTTATGCACGCACGTGATCATAAACGCATCATGTGCATAAATCAGCATGTTAAACATGATGCAATAATCATGGGGCAACTTCATACGTACTCAGTTAATCCATACATGCACTTGTATACAAAAAAACAATCACCGAGAGGGTGACTACTCAGAAAAACGACATAGAGAGAGAGAGAGAGAGAGAGAGAGAGAGAGAGAGAGAGAGAGAGAGAGAGAGAGAGAGAGAGAGAGAGAGAGAGAGAGAGAGAGAGATGATGATGGCTATGGAGTTTGGAGCTTCTCACCGTTCTTTAGAATCGATTAGGGACTGTCGATCAGCTTCTTGCTTTGCCGCAAGAGAGTGGTGATGAGATTTAGGTAGAGGTATCCGCCATGTACGAAAGCTTTTGGAGAGTGCGTACACCGTGAAACGAGAGAGGAGATAGTAAGCAAGTAGAGAGAGAAGATCTTATGGAGACGGTGATGAAGAGCTTGCACCACTCCGTATAATAGATACATATAGATTTGTGGTAGTAGACGCAACAGACGGCACTAAAAACTGAGCACTTACTAGCAATTTATAGGCAAGTGCAGCAGGCCAGAGTGATGCCCAAGCCACAAGGTAGCGCTAGTTTTTGAGCTAGGAATAGCTTCCAGCTTTTGGGAATTTTGCTAAAAACATACCTTTGCTTTTGGTGGTCAATTTTTCCACTTACCATTCAATTTTTACAACAAAATTGACCAATTGAACAGTATCCGGCGAACTAATGGAACCTTAGCTAGACTATGACGCACCATAATGGCCCGACATAATTATGACTTTTTCGTACTGCCCCGACGTATTTACGGTACCTCTTTTTTAAAAAAATAATTCTCGTAGAAATACCGTTTGGTACTGTTTTGCTTCGGGTGATCATTTTTAAATCCGACGGGGACTAAAATTAATAATTTTATGTTTAGGTCTTTCTAAAAAGCACATTGCTTTTCAAAAACGCAAAAAAGCACGAAAAGCTAAAAATAGTGTAAAAAGAAAAATTTTCTAAAATTGAATCACGGGTTCGCTTCATCCACTGGAATAAGAAAGCGGACTCGCTTTTCACTTAAAAACATCAAAAATCATGAAAAGTTGTAAATAACGTGAAAAGCACTTGAAAAGCAGATTTTTACAAAATTGAAACGTAGCTTTTTTGGAACATGTAGATCAAGGATCCGACCTTGTTTTTTGCAAAAAAGCACCTAAAAGCATAAAAAAGCTAAAAAGAGCGGATTTTTCCAAAACTGAACCAAACGTCCGTTTAACCTACTGAAACATGAAAACGGTTTTGCTTTTTACTTTAGAACCTTCCAATACTGTCAATTAAGCATCTTAAATTAAAATTTGACAAAATAGATATTGAAAGCTATTTTTCTTATTTTTAAAAGAGACCCAAAAATTGGGGATCTTACATCCTCCCACACTTGGAAAACTCGAGGTATTCTCACCTCGATATGAAATCTGGATAATTTAGTCTCATTACATCATCACGTTCCCAAGTGGTATCTTCATGAGGATAGCCTAAGTGTAGGAAGCTAAGTGCCGGATATTGTGGACCTTTTGTAATCACAGAACATATTAATGATCAAGCTTACAGACTCTTGTTACCACCACACATAAATGTATATGATGTTTTCTACATCAGCTTACTCAAGAAGTATGTACCTGATCTACAACACATTCTTGACGATTCTCTATTATCTACCTCTACTGATGGAACTTTTGAAGTATATCCTGAAGTGATACTTCAGAGTAGAACTAAGCCTCTACGTAATCGGATCATTATTGAAAACCTTGTTAAATGGTCAACGTATCCTCAGGAAGATGCCACTTGGGAACGTGATGATGTAATGAGACTAAATTATCCAGATTTCATGTCGAGGTGAGGACACCTCGAGTTTTTCAAGTGTGGGAGGATGTAAGATCCCCAATTTTTGGGTCTCTTTTAAAAATAAGAAAATTAGTTTTCAATATCTATTTTGCCAAATTTTGACTTAAGATGCTTGATTGACAGTGTTATAAGGATCTAACGTGAAAAGCAAGGCCGTTTCCATGTTCCAGTAAGTTAGACACACGTTTGGTTCAATTTTGGAAAAATTCGCTATTTTTAGCTTTTTCATGCTTTTTTGCAAAAAGCAAGTTCGGATCCTTAATCTACGTGTTCCAAGGAAGCTATGATTCAATTTTATAAAATTCTGCTTTTCGAATGCTTTTCACACTATTTTTAGCTTTTCATGATTTTTAGTGCTTTTTAGTGAAAGCGAGTCCACTTTCTTATTCCAGTGGACAAGGGGAACCCTTGGTTCAATTTTAAAAAAATTTGCTATTTTTTGCGCTATTTTTAGCTTTTCGTGTTTTTTGGCATTTTTGAAAAGCAATGTGCTTTTTCGGATGACCTAAACAAAAAGAAATTAATTTTAGTCTTCGTCGGATTTAAAAATGATCACCAAGAGCAAAAACGGGACCAAATGAGATTTTTACAGGAATTATTTTTTATAAAAAACGATACCGTAAATACGCTGGGCCAGTACAGGAAAATCATAATTATGTCGGGACATCACGATGCGACATAGTCTAGCTAAGGTTCCATTAGTTGGTCGGATACTGTTCAATTGGCCAAATTTTATTGTAAAAATTGAATAGTAAGTGGAAGAGTTGACTACCAAAAGCTGTGCCATGTTTTTAGAAAAGACTGGAGTCTTTTCCCAAAAGCTTGCAGCTAATCATGGCTGAGAGGTAGCGCTACCTGTAGCTTGGGGCACACTCCAGGCAGTTGGAGAAGCTATAAATTGGCATAGACACCTCAGTTTAGTGCCGTCTGCTGCGTCTACTAACACACGGCTATACGTATCTATTAAGCTCTTCTCTCTCAGGAAGAAGAGGAAGAGGAGGAAGAAGAAGAAGAAGAAGAAGAAGAAGAAGAAGAAGGATATTCTCTCTCTACTTGCTTACTATCTCCTCTCTCGTTTCATGGTGTACGCGCTCTCCGAAAGCTTTCGTGACGGATACCTTTACGTAGCTCTCATCACCGTTCTCTTGCGACAAAGTAAGAAGCCTTTCGACAGCCCCTAATCGATTCTAAAGCACGGCGAGAAGCTCTAAACTCCATAGCTATCATCATCTCTCTCTCTATGTCATTTTTCTGAGTACTCACCCTCTCGATGATTGTTTTTCGAATACGTGCGTGCATAAAAAGCGCTCTTCGTTTCACGTCATAAAGGCGGTAGGAACATTGTTTTGGTCATAACTCACAAACCGTTATGAATCAGTCCAAACCCTTTATACCAAAGATAAAACACATCATTTAGAACATTTTTTTCTCTTTGGTGTCATGTGAAAATCACTCACGAGCTAAGAGATATGGTCAAAAAACAGCTTGCTGTCCACTGCACATCCAATTTTTTGACTCCACGCTCCTTGGAGAACCACTATATAGATTCATCGGATGGGCAAACCCACTTAACCAATTGAAAAGCTTGATGAAAATTGATGGTAAATGTATTTAGGTCTTTGTTATCACCTTGGGAATGCGAGCTATTAATCGTTCCATAACCGGATTTACCTACACGTGTAGGGGTGCTACCAAGGGGGAGTACCATATGACATTGTGAGTTAACTGAGATGTTTATGTATGATTTATGGTTTGTTTTGGTGAGTTTATTTCAATTATTAGATGTCCATAAACTTATGTGAGGGTATATGGTTAGACAACCCGAACCGCATAGGCAGATATGATTAAAGTGGCTTTCTTTTTGGGTTACCGTTTGTTGTGTAAGTACCATATGGGTAAAGTGATGTGATAGAGTGCTAGTTTATATTATGGAGCTGAGCTTGATGCATTGGTTTGAGGTCAAATACTTTCATTTGCATGGTATGCATGCTTCCAAAAATGTCGAAAAGTTATTTTTTGCGTATGTGTGAAGTTGTCCAGGGATGAACGAGAACTCTTTTACTTAGTAATCGGGACCAAAGTCTTTGGCATGCCAGGAAGCACAACTTGTTGGAAGAGTGTTGACCGTAGTTACCTTACTCGTCACCAAGAACTCTTCCTTCAATTCTTTATCTACATTAATGACAGTCCAAGAGATTGGTTTACCAACCTCATGCTACTTCAACTCAGAATATGGTTAGGCATAGAAGACATGTTCTACTACTTGGGCGATGCCCTCCCAAATTTTAAGGATTTTCGAAGTTGCTAAGAAGTTTGAAGCTCTTGCAACTGTCATGGAAAAAAAATCTAGTAGATAACTACAGACCACGTTGTCGCGTGGGAGGTCTGAGAGAATACCTTGTCATGAGAGTTAAAAGAATATTTAGAGAATTAGCTCCGAGACACCAATAATATTGTAATGAAGGCATAAAAATAAAATTTTGTTGAATAAAAGAAGCATAGACTCAATTTTAAATGACATGTGTGCTAAGTTTTCTCTCTCTTTGTTTTGTCTTTTAGATGGATCTTCCTTTCTAGATGAACTCCCAAGTGACTTTGCACATAGAGTTTTTTTCAATTATGCGGTTGGGTTTGGTCCGAGGATGATAAGCAGTACTAAAGGCCAATTGGGTTCCTGTAGTAGCTGAGGATAAGTGTCATAATAACTAATATCTAATTCTCCTAAATGATTTTCTCGTGTTAAAGTGATCATTTAATATTGGGAAAGTGCCAGGGGAGAAAAAGCTAGAATATTGGTTAACGTGGGAGACCGGCCATAGTAGGGATCCAAAGGAGGGAAAATAGGGATCCAAAGGGGGCGTCCATCTGCAAAAGATTAAGGCGCAACAATGGGCTTAAAAGACCCTAAGGTTCAGCCTATTAAGACTTCCAAAATGCTAAGGTTCCAAAATTCAAAGGTTGTGTCCAAAGGTCAAAAGCCTAGGAATATTGGATGCTTTGTGTGTGCTCAAAAAATCTTCATGCATTCCTACGTAGGAGGGGGCGAGCCTTAGAAGTAGGAGATGAGAGAGAAACTCACACAACACCCACACACACACACACACACACACACACACACACACACACACACACACCCACACACACACACACACACACACACACACACACATAAGCTCCCTTTACACAAAGCGAATGAGGGACACATGTCAGCTCCCTAGCCTAGATGCCCACAAGGTTTACTTAAATCCTATTGGATGGCCTTGGAGGTGGACCAATGAGAATTAGGCTAGAATAAATATAGTTTAATTAATTTAAAAACACTTAATGAAAGAACCAATAGGAATTAAGCTCTCTAGACTATTGGACAGTCTCCCAAGGGGTCCAATGAGCATTCAGCAGCCCAATGGCTTGCCTGCTTCCTATTGGCCAGGAGACAAAGGGGTCCAATGAGAGTCTAGTTGTGTTAATTAATTACCTAAAGCTCTCACAAAAGGGGAAAGGGGGACACATGTCAGAGGGCTATCACTTATGCTCTTGAAATTCCATTGGCTAAGCCTGGGGAGGTCCCATAGGGTTGCAGCATGAGCAAATAGCAGGAGGGGTCGACCAAGAGAGAGAGGGGGCTGGTTTTCTCAAGGCATTATTGCATACACACTCACACTAGTCCATGTGTGGAGTAAGAAGACTCTCTCTCTCCTTCTCAAGCTTTAATGGAAAGCTTATCACCTACTCCAAGCTTGTGAGAAGGGAGGCCTACACCAACAACTCTTGGCTTTGTGATGCAAATCCAACCAAGAGACAAGCTTCAATGCATGCTCATCTCATCTACCATGCTAATTACTAATCTAAGCTATGATAATATGAGTGATTATTTGAGAAGATGTACATCTTTCTCGTAAGACTACTCCTTCTTCCTCTCAATCTACTCTCATACCCCGCTAGCTCTCACCATCTCCAAAGGTGTGTGAGATCTTGGGTCTGAGACCGTGAGGGAATTGATATTGTGTTTAATAAGTGTTTTGCTTAGTGCTTGAAGTTTCCATCTTCATTTGCACTAGCTAGTATTGAAGGAACACAAAGAATTGTATCGTAAAATGTATCTCTTGATGGGAGAAACCATAATACAAAGCCTTTTGGAGGGGGGACCGGCTCCATGCAAATTCAGTCCTCAAATGTTGTCAATATATTAATTTCTCTCTCTTTTGAAGTATTATTCATGCTATCTAACTAGGTGTTATGATTTTTATTGCTCTCTCCACCCAAGCACTCTTGTTATTCTCATTACCAATATATTCTAATGAAATGCTCACTATGTTCATGCTATTTTCCCCTACACACAAGTTACTAGGCCATTAAATGTTACATTGGTATCAGAGCACAAGGTTTCTCTTTTCTTGCTCAAGAGGGAGGTCTTCAAGCTAGCTATAAATGGTTGGTATTATTAATTTCATGTGAGTAAGTAGAATAGGGATTTTTCAGCCTTGCAGTGCACCTGCCTTCGTGCAGATAACGGGGTATCACCGTCAAGAGCTATGGTCTCAATAGTGGAGTCCTACGGGGCTTGCCTACGGCTTACCACTATTGAGCTATTAGAAGCTTGACAGGAGACAGTGCTATTTTGGTGTTGAACAACCATCCCTTCTATTCCTTGCCATTAATGGTATTCGAGCCACGGGTATAGTAGCTTGAGTGCTTTTTCTAAAGGGGTAAAGAGGGGTAGCAACGAGGGCTTGAAGTGCCAAAGTACACCTAAAATGTCTACACCTAAAATTTGTTAGAATGGCTGACAATAGTAAAGAGAGTGAAATTAATGTTGATAACTTTGATTTTGCTAATGAGCAGGCTACTAATGATGCCCCTATGCTTGTTAACTACCTTGTTTCTAGGCTTCAACAAGCCATGGGTAATCCATCCCTCCAAAGTGAAGTGCAACGGCAGCTTTGTGCTCATGGGATTCTCCAAGCTCCCCACCATGACGAGAGAGTACCTAGGAAGCCTCCTTGTGAGACTCCCAAAAGAGGCCTCTCTCTGATTCGAGAAGAAGAGGAGGATCCATACAAAGGGCTCATAAATTTTCTTCTTGATGATGCATCTCCTTCTCAAAGGAGAACTCAAGAGCCCCACCGAAGGAAGAAGTGAGTCTCTTGCCATCTCGGCAAAGATGGCTCCACAAACACGGTGGGCTAAACGCTCTCCATCACCTCCTAAGCGGAGAATACCATCGCATACTTCTCCACACCATACTTCAAAGAGGGATGACAAAAAGCAAGAGAAGAAAAATGCAAGAAAGAGGACTTTCTCTTCTCCATCTTCTTCATCCTCTTCCTCTTATGAAAGTGATGGTGAAGACAAAGAAGATCAAGACAAGAAAAAGGCAAGAAAGAGGTCACCCTCTTCTCCATCTTCCTCAAATTCTTCATCTTCTGAAGAAAGTGATGGTGCAAGTTTTGAACCATCAAAAAGAAAAGGCCATAGGAAATCCTATGCCACGTGGAAGAGGTCGTCGAATCTCAAGAAGTTCAAAGAGGAAGGGAGAGCATCTCTTTCCTTACCTACGATGGCACCTTTGGTGCTACGGACAAAGTCTTGGCCTTTATCCAACAATTCAATGCGGTGTTTCGAGATGAGGGCTTCACGGACTCCTCTAATCTACCCCATGTAGCTATGCACTTTCAAAAGTCCGCCAGACAATGGTGGTCTAGGCTACGGGCCAACGGTGAAGCTCCACGAGCATGGAAAGCTTTAAGAGCTTCCATTATGAAACAATTTTTGACCACTGATGCCAAAGAAAAATTACTCACCGAATGGTGAATCTTGACGCTCTCTCCCCCTATGAATTCATTCACAAATATGTAGACAAGATTTGGGACCTACGACTCAAAGCCACTGTCTTCAAAAAGTTGGATTTTGGAGAGCAAAAGCAACAATTTTGTGCAGGCTTAATTGAAGAAATGGTGGAGTATGCAAACTCCGAAAGGCCACGCACCATATTGACGGTTATACACCATACTATGGTGGCTTCTCGAATCAATATCCAAACAGGGGCTAAAAGAAATTCTAAGCCCACGAAAAACAAGGGTTCCAATGAGCCTAAGGGAAGGACAATGTCCAAAAGTATCCTAAGGGCAATTCCAACAAAGCTAAAGAAAAGGCAGTTTACGAAGGAAAAGATAAACTCTCTCTTGAAGAGCTTGAGTGTTATCGCAAGGATAACCAATGTTTCATGTGCGGCGAGCAAGGGCATGCGTATCGTGCTTGTCCCCAAAAGAACACCCGCCATGAGTCTCCTAGAGCTACCTTGGTCGAAATCCAAGAGGAGGAAACTCACCACAAAGGATCTCCTCTATGCCATGGTTGAGAAAAGGTAAGAGAACATTATGCTTTTATTCTCTTTGACCCTGGTTCTACTCACAATCTCATATCCACAGAGTTGGCCACCAAGCTAGGCCTACAAGCTTACGAGATGGGAGATGTCCTACCCACAGACGGTGCTTTCAAGCGGCAAGAAGCTTCAGTCACTCCCTTAATCGGGAAATTGAGGGTCCATGTCCAAAGCTATGTGGACAAAGAGGACTTCTTTATCTCTCCTCTCAAGCATGAGGATGTAATCGTGGGGGCACCATGGTTTGATTGCATGGCTACCAATGTTAAATTCCCTGAAAGAAAAATCTACTTTAGGTTCAGGGAAAAAGATATGTATATAGATGCTAAGCAAATGGGTAACACCATACCCATTGTACATACTCAAGCTTTCAATAAGTCAATAAAGAGCTCTATTTCCGTGTACATGATTTTTGTTAAAGATTCTCAAAATGAACCTAATGTTTTAGCAAAAAAATATATACACACTCACAAGGAATTAGAGTTATCCAATTTCCTCAAGGGGTTTCAAGATGTCTTTATTGACGACATCCCTTGTGAGCTACCTCCTAAATGAGGCAATGATGACCATGCAATGGAACTTCTTCCAGGAAGTTCACCGCCTAGCTCTAGGCATATATGAAAAGGAACTCCTCGTAGTTCTACATGCCTTAGACTCATGGAAGCACTATATATTGGGGACTCCTTTTATTCTGCGAACGGATCACCAAATTCTTAAGTACTTCATGACGCAGACCAAGATCTGCGACAAACAAATGAGGTGGAAAAATTTTATTTCCCAATTTCATTTTCATATTGCTCACATTGCTGGCAAGCATAATCAAGTAGCTGATGCACTCTCAAGACGGCCAAGAGTGAATGCGGTTTCCATAGCAACTCACAATGACCTATCTTCTATGATAAATGAGTATGCTATTGCTCCCACGGCTATGTTAAGTTAGCAAAAAGGTTATGGTCCCTTCCAGATTCTTAGGCCAATCAATGAGATGGCCTATCAACTCAAGTTGCCCAGCCATTGGCTCATACACAATGCTTTCCATGTGAGCCTACTAAAGCCTTACAAAGGAGAGCCACCTCAAGAACCAACTATTGAAGACCCACCAGATATTGAGGACCAAGAAGAGGTGCCGCAACCCGAGTCCATTATCCAACATGAAGACAAGGTACTAAGAGGCGGTAAGACTATCCGAAGATATCTTATTAAGTTTAAGAATTATCCTTTTGAAGATGCTAGGTGGATGCAAGGCATATTACTAAAGGATAACATAAACGTTGTCAATGCTTAAAATGCTTCCCTAGAGTAAGCAAATGTACAAATGTTAAAAAATGAACAAAGTGTTTGTCTTATAAGACGCTCTTTTTCTTTTTTGTGCACATAAATGAATTAGTATGCATGCTTAGATCAAGTTTGTGAGACGACGTCTCCCAAACACCAAGTAGAGCTTGTCACTCTACTCTGGAAGATTGATAGGACTAATGTGCACACATGCTTGCAGTAGCTTAGGCTCTCAAGCACCAATGGACTAGTCATCCATTTTGGAACGATGTCGTAGGATAACATAGGGATTATCTACCCGCTAGAAAAAAGGACTCATGAATATGATTTATCTTCTCTACCCCATAGTCGAGGACGACTATGATTTCAAGAGAGAGGTAATGTCATAATAACAAATATCTAATTCTCCTAAATGATTTTCTCTCATGTTAGACTGATCATTTAATATGAGAAAGTGCCAGGGGAGAAAAAACTAGAATATTGGTTAAGTTGGCAGACCGGCCACAATAGGGATCGAAAGGATGGAAACTATGGATCCAAAGGGGGGGTCCATCTGCAAAAAAGCAAGGTGCAACAATGGGCTTAAAAGACCCTAAGGTTCAGCCCATTAAGACTTCCAAAATGCTAAGGTTCCAAAATTCAAAGGTTGTGTCCAAAGGTCAAACGCCTAGGAAAATTGGATGCTTTGTGTGTGCTCAACAAGTCTTCATGCATTCCTACATAGGAGGGGGCGAGCCCTAGAAGTAGGAGATGAGAGAGAAACTCACTCACAACAAAGGCTCCCTTTACACAAAGGGAATGAGAGACACATGTCCTATTGGATGGCCTTGGAGGTGGCGCAATGAGAATTAGGCTAGAATAAATCTAGTTTAATTAATCTAAAAACACTTAATAAAAGAACCATTAGGAATTAAGCTCTCTAGAAGACTATTGGACAGTCTCCCAAGGGGTCCAATGAGCATTCAATAGCCCAATGGCTTGCCTGCTTCCTATTGACCAGGAGACAAAGGGGTCCAATGAGAGTTTAGTTGCATTAATTAATTACCTAAAGCTCTCACAAAAGGGGAAGGGGGACACATTTCAGAAGGCTATCACTTATACTCTTGAAATTCCATAGTCTAAGCCTGGGGAGGTCCCATAGGGTTGCAGCATGAGCAAATAGCAAGAGGGGTACACCAAGAGAGAGAGGGGGCTAATTTTCTCAAGGCATTATTGCATAAACACTCACACTAGTCCATGTGTGGAGTAAGAAGACTCTCTCTTTCCTTCTCAAGCTTTAATGGAAAGCTCATTACCTTCTCCACGCTTGTGAGAAGGGAGGCCTACGTAGACCAACGACTCTTGGCTTTGTGATGCAAATCCAACCAAGATCCAAGCTTCAATGCATGCTCATCTCCTCTACCATGCTAATTACTAAGCTAAGCTATGCTAATATGAGTGATTATGTGAGGAGATGTACATATTCTCGTAAGACTACTCCTTCTTCCGCTCAATCTACTCTCATACCCCGCTAGCTCTCACCATCTTCGAAGGTGTGTGAGGTCTTCGATCTGAGACCGTGAGGGAATTGATGTTGTGTTTAATAAGTGTTTTGCTTAGTGCTTGAAGTTTCCATCTTCATTGCACTAGCTAGTATTGAAGGAACACAAAGGATTGTATCGCAAAATGTATCTCTTGATGGGAGAAACTATAATACAAAGCCTTTTGGAGGGGGGACCGGCTCCATGCAAATCCGGTCCTCAACTCTTGTCAATAGCTTAATTTCTCTCTCTTTTGAAGTATTTTTCATGCTATCTAACTAGGTGTTATGCTTTTTGTTGCTCTCTCCACCCAAGCACTCTTGTTATTTTCATTAGGAATCTATTCTAATGAAATTCTCACTATGTTCATGCTATTTTCCCCTACACACAAGTTACTAGGCCATTAAATGTTACATTGGTATCATAGCACAAGGTTTCTCTTTTCTTGATCAAGAAGGGAGGTCCTCAAGCTAGCTATAAATGGTTTGTATTATTAATTGCATGTGAGTAAGTAAAATAGGGATTTTTCAGCCTTGTAGTGTGCCTGCATTCGTGCAGATAACGGGGCATCACCATCGAGAGCTATGGTCTTAATAGTGGAGTCCTACGGGGCTTGCCTACGGCTTAACCACTATTGAGCTATTAGAAGCTTGACAGGAGACGGTGCTATTTTGGTGTTGAACAACCCTCTCTTCTATTACTTGCCATTAATGGTATTTGAGCCACGGGCACAGTAGCTTGAGTGCTTTTTCTAAAGGGGCAAAGAGGAGTAGCAACTAGGGCTTAAAGTGCCAAAGTAAACCTAAAAAATTTACAGCTAAAAGTTGTTAGAATGGATGACAATAGTAAAGAGAGTGAAATTAATGTTGATAACTTTGATTTTGCTAATCAGCAGGCTACTAATGATGCCCCTATGCTTGTTAGCTACCTTGTTTCTACGCTTCAACAAGCCATGGGCAATCCATCCCTCCTAAGTGAAGTGCAACGGCAGCTTCGTGCTCATGGGATTGCCCAAGCTCCCCACTATGACGAGAGAGTACCTAGGAAGCCTCCTTGTGAGACTCCCAAAAGAGGCCTCTCTCTGATTCGGGAAGAAGAAGAGGGTCCATACGAAGGGCTCATAAATTTGCTTCTTGATGACGCATCTCCTTCTCAAAGGAGAACTCAAGAGCCCCCACCGAAGGAACTAGAAATAAGTGAGTCTCCTCCCACCTCGACGAAGATGGATCCACAAAGACGGCATGCGAGTGAGCGGGCGGCGAAATTTTTCGAAAATAAAAAACGTGACTCTTAAAACGAACGGGTTGGTTTGTATAAAAGATAGATCAGGATCGGGATCATTAGCCCAAGCCCAAGCCCAAGCCCAAGCCCAGGCCCACGCCTTAGTCCTCAGTCTTATGATATATACTAGACTCACTCTTATATATATACCCTACTCCCTCAAGAGAGAATGAGAGCATGTGGGACAAGTCCTCCACTCTCCTCCTTTCTCTTCCCACTTGCACCCTTAGACTTTCTAGTTTGGGCCTAGTTCCCTACTGGAAATTGACAGTTTTAGGGATTCCGAGGGCATAGAGTGACCAAACGGAGGGCTGTAAAGCACGGCACGACCCTCTGACCGATACGCTCGTTTCGAGCTATCACACGGCCCATTCCACGACACGCTCTAAAAAATCTAGCAAAAAAACAAACAAAAAACACGCTAAAAACTAGTCACAAGGCCTCCTAGAGCAGCTTTTTGACACCTTAGGGTATCAGAAGCACATGCACTTACGCTCTGGACGAGTGTTAGAGCACGATCACATTGGTAGTGCCTCTGTTCATACGGACACCCATTACCCATCCACGATAAGCTCTAGACCCTCAGCGGGGACACAAGGTAGCACCACCCAAGACCCTAAAATAGCCGCTAGTGATTCCTCCTCCGACTCAGAAATCATGGAAGCATACCCTACCCAAAACACTGAGAGAGAAGGCCATGCACCTCCCGAAGCTCCAAAGCCTAGTACTAGTATGTTTAGCCATTTCATGGAAACATTAGGTAGAGCTACTCGCTCGGAACCTGATGCAAATGAAGCACACGAAGGGGGTGGGGAAGTGGACTCTCCTTTCACATCGCACGTGGACCCCACACCCCCAAAGAGTGTCCATGTGGATATCCTGCCAACTTCTTACCAAGAAGGCCCTGTTGAGCTGCCTCCTTCAGAAGTTCCCTCTAGAGTACCGTTGGTGACAAGTAAAACCACGGGGAGCAATATTGCTTCTACCTCACAAGAAACCGTTAACACGTCGACTCTAGAAGGATGGTTCATTAATGATCATTGGACATACGACCTCCACACTGAGGTGTTGACGGATCTACACTCTGGCCACGCCTACCATGTAGGATGGATAGAGATTGTACAATCCACCTCTAGTGCCACGAGCATCGAAGATCAACAGAAAATGATCTGTAATGTTATCCATGGCATTATTCAATCAGAAAGGCAAAACCGAGGGGTAAATATACTCTCAACTGGCCCCATGAGATTTCTGGATACGAGCAAGGCTCAACAGCCTACTCTATCACAAATGGAGACTCCTCTAATGAGCCCCATGGACCCATCTTACGTCATTTCACCTTGGGTCTCTATGCAATCTGAGCCTCCGAGCGAAAACTTTAGCTTCCCTAACTTGGCTCAACCCTCTATCAAGGAAAACACAGTGCTCACTCCAGGGATAAGCCTGACAGAGAATGTACCGATGACATCTACGGTTAGCGCAGTGCCACTACCTAGTGTCGTAGTACCTAATATGGGGCCTCGACCATATGTGCCTCTAGCCCCTTATGCACACATGGCCCCCACACCTCCAATTGTACCACTTGCTTATGCTCCTCGAGTGCCGCTCCCTAGCCCTTATCCGAGTGGACCTATGCCCGGTTATGTTCCATATCCTGCATCATCCACACATATGCCAAGACCGGCACCCGTCCCTCTCCCACATATGATTCCAAGAGTACCTCCACCGGCCCTGCCTCATCACATAGGTGACTTGGCAGCGTTTGCTAAAACCATAGGTCGATCTATCGCGGAAAATATGCGTCATGCATCTGATAGAGAGCCTAGAAGTAAGGCAGTACAAATTGCCAAACTCACGCAAAAATTCAATGGGGACGAAGATGCTAGGAAACACATTGAAGTGTTTGAGCAAGTATGTGATTCCTTAGGGGAACACAACGAACTACATAAGTGCAATGCCTTAAGCTTGACATTAAGTGGGAAGGCTGGAGATTGGTATAGGACCCTAAGGGTGGACGAGAAAACAATCTACCCTACCCTTCGAAGGTTGTTTCTAAAGGAGTACATACGAGAAGGTGTGATTTGGGGTGTAGCATCTCAGCTACAGAAGGCCGAACGTAAGGAAGGAGAGTCAGTAAGGGACTTCATTAGTCGTCTAAAGCACTTAAACTCTCGCTGCCCTGTAAATGAGCGCTTCAACAATAACCAACTGCTTGATCGATTCATTCGAGGGTTGAGGAATGAAGGAATCTATAATGGACTAGTGATTAGAGGTATCACAACCTGGGAAGATGTCACTGCCAATGCAATCCAACTAGAGGACAACTTGATGATAGCAGGCATGAGGGTGTCTACTGACACGAGATCCACTAGCTCACAAGCCATTGAGTATGAACCCATGACTGCAAAGCCCATTGCCAATGAGCCAAAGGTATTTGAGACATTCTTGACAGACCTCACCAAGGCAATCCAAGAGTCTCTTAAGGATAATCGACCCCCTCAAAATAGTCACATGTATCCAAGAAGGGAGCAACAATGGTGTTCCATTTGCTTAGGTCCACATAGCACTAGTGAGTGCCCTACGTTTAGAGTAAAATTTAATGGAACTTGCAACGCATGTGGTAGGTATGGTCACCAAGCTAAGGATTGTTTAATGATCAAACGTATGATGGCAAATAGACCACCTGTAGCCTGGATGGATGCGCCTCGAGCTCCTGTATTGATGCCTACTCCTCCTGTTGAGCAACTACCGCAACACATGGTCCCTAGATCTCAAAATGTTGTACAAGCTACACCGCTACCACCTCCTGTGCTAGGACCGCAGCCCCCGCATCCAAGAGCCGCCCCTATGAACCAAGTGGGTTGCGAGCCATCAAATGCTTATCCAGATGGCTGTGAGGAGGAAATAGACACTAGTATTGCCTACGGACTTGATACATTGGAAGAGTGTCCTATATACTACATGGAAGATTGTTGGGGACAAGTCAAGCCGGTTTATCAAGCTGCTGCTCTCGCATCCAGAGGTCAAAATATCAACACCCAGGCTAGGAGGCCACCTCTTCAATGCTACGAGTGTGGTGGACCACATCGAGCAGCGGAGTGCCCTATTAGGCTGCAAAAGAATGCTGCACAGATGCAAATGAATCAAGGGAGCACGTCTGCAATGCCAATACTCACATGTAATCGTTGTGGCATAGATCACTTGATTGCCCAGTGCCCCTATAACCCAAATGCGCCTAAAATCACACCCCTAAATTTGGTCGAAATTGCTAGTGTGACATCGCCAATACCACCCGTCGCACCCGCTTATGCGATTACACGGTCCATGCTTCAAGGGCCAGGACATATCCTCGAAGAGAGAGATACCGCGTCAGTTATCCAAGCAAAGAAAAAGAAGACACGAAGGAAGAAGTCGCAGAATACGGAAAATTCAAAGCCAAGGTCCAAAACAAACATAGGAACAGGAGATGACCCCGTGTATATGAATGACCTCGAGGATGATTCAGATTCAGTCGAGACAATGGAGACTAGAACCAATACCACAAAGGGAAAGACCGACAAAGAAAACCGTAACATGGAACCAAATGAAAACCGAATAAGAGAAAACCATAAAGAGCCTCTGAAAACACCACAAGTGTTTCCAAATCCAATCCAAGACCCCCAAGATAAACCGCAGGGGCAAAAAGGGAAGAATCGTAAAAAGAAGATTGGGACGTACCCAAACCCTGTAGACGAGATTGAGCAGGTGAAACATCTAAGAGGTTTAGTGGAGGAGACTCAAAGGAAACTAGAACCAGAACCCATGCATGTCAAAATTCATGACACAGTGTTTCCCACGCAAGTTCATCCACCCCACATGAACCATAGACCGTTAGCCATATCTAGTTTCATCCAAGAAGGGAGTGAGGACGGGACATCAGAAAGTGAGCATACACCCTTCTTGTTGGAAAGGATGTTTAACGAAGGAATACCTGATCCCATTGAGGAATATGAGATTCCATCCTCACCGGTTCCTAGTCAAGGACCTACACCCTGCAAAACGCCAATGAATGTTGCCAAACTAGTGGACTTCATGTCTTCTGAGGTTCGAACCACGATCATAGCAAAGCTGTATGGAGATCCTGAGTTATTCCTTGCACTTCAAGCATTCCTTAACGGAGAGCTACGAACGGGATTACCGCATTTTGCGCAACCAAATAGGCCTGACTCGATTATGATTGATGAGGAAAATCATGTGCAATCACTTGACTTAGATGGACACGAGTCTGTGATTGAGGTACCCATTAACGAATTAGGGCAGTATTTTGAAGGCGACGAGTCTAATGCGACCCTACCCATCACTACCAAGGGATTAACTATAAAGGGAATTCTTGATGGTGGTGCGGGAGTTAGCATCATTACAAAAGATTGTTGGGAATCCATGGGAAAACCCCGCCTCAGTGTTACTAACATTGTGGTAAAGATGGCAAATGGTACCATAGCCAAACCTATCGGGATGCTCAAGGATCTTAAGATCAAAGTTCTAGGACACAAGGTACGACATACGTTCATTGTAATGGATTTCTCTAAACACCTTATGTCATATGAAATGATTTTAGGACGACCATTCATGAGGGAAGCACAAATGGTTCACGATTGGTCTAAAAATCATGTCTATTTGCAATTCCAAGACTCTGTCCTTAGAGTGGATTTGGTGACTGGTAAGGTACACCCCTTAGGGAGTAAAACCATTATTGATCATCGCTCTGACACCACAGTTCACTCGGCCCCACTACAATATTGTTACACTTGTAAGAAGGATACAGACATTGGCCAAGATTCTCCTTATATGGATATCCTACCTGGGATGACTGAGTCGGACAATGTGGATTGGGTCCACCTAGCAGCAACCATAGACACTTGGGGAAATAGGGGGACGACCTGGGTAACACCTGAGGGGGATGAAATGCCTATACCCTTAAATATGCTACAAGCAATGCATATCGCTTCCAACAAGACTCATCCTAAGGTAACGAAGAAAACATACAAGTGGGTCCCTAAAGCTTCTTTAGTGACCATAGCTAGTGCTAAAAGACAGAAGCCTTGTAAGAAACGTACCACTCGCTCCAAGAAAAGTAAGAAAATGTTGCGATGGATCCCTAAACGACTATTGGAAGCCCAAGGCTACTATCAAGGAAATGATCAAATCTGGGTGCCAAAACGTAGATTGTGCTCTTACCTATCACCTGACCCAAGTGAGCCCAATCCCGTAGCTCCAAAACGAATCAATAATCTTGGAAAGGAAAAAATCACAGAATGCTACACACCTAGTCCAGAGCTAGTTTGGGTACCAAAGAAAGAACGATTTGTTCCACCTAGCTCAGGAAGGGGGGAGTCCCATGAAGCTTCTAGCTCCTCATGTAACACATCCATAGAGGTAAAAGCTTCTACACAGCCTCGATCTATAGTAGTGGACCTCCATGAAGCTACAAAAGAATCCACACCTCCCAGTGTTCAAGAATCACCTGATGAACCACTTCAAGTTCGATCCTGGGAGAGTACCTTACCACCGTTGCAACTTGATGAGGCACCTAGGGTAATAGAAAACTACTGGTTAAAATCCTCACCTATTACCAACTGGAACAATTGGTTTCAAAGGGTGACAAGCTCATTTCAAACGATATGATCTACCCAAGGAAGGGGGAAGTGTTTGCTGACAGTCATCATTCATTTGTTTCCCTCTCAACCTTTTTCCCTGACCTCTCAATCTCCGATCTTAGGGAATGTATATATATAGCCTTATACTCACAAAAAAACAAAAATAGTAAAGAGCAAGAGCGCCGCGCACAATGACATAAAGCAAGAGAAGAAAAAGGCAAGAAAGAGGACTTGCTCTTCTCCATTTTCTTCATCCTCTTCCTCTTATGAAAGTGATGGTGAAGACAAAGAAGATCAAGGCAAAAAAAAGGCAAGAAAGAGGTCACCCTCTTCTCCATCTTCCTCAAATTCTTCATCTTCTGAAGAAAGTGATGGTGCAACTTTTGAACCATCAAAAAGAAGAGACCATAATAGATCCTATGCCGCATGGAAGAGGTTGTCGTAGCTCAAGAAGTTCAAAGAGGGAGGGAAGAGAATCTTTTTCCTTACCTACGATGGCACCTTTGGTGCTACGGACAAAGTTGTTGTGAATGTCTAGTGCGTGTACGGAGTGTGTGCAAGGGAAGGGAAGAAGAGAATGGGGAAGGGGATGATACACAGACAGCCTGTGTTGGGTTAGTGGAGAAGAAAGAGAAGAGGTCAAATCTTCCTCTTTTTCTCCCTATATTGATTAGGTGAAATGAAGTGTACAAGGGTGGTTTCCCACGGCCACCTGGCCTACACCCCAACAACCTCCCACTTGAAGGTCATGGTGGCCAATAGTGGCATTAGTATAGTTAGTCTACACAAAATTGATGAAGCATTGCCGAGGCTGCATCCTACACCCATAAGTTCTATACAATGTGTAAATCGCTTCGAGGCTAGGCTCTTTGTGAGAGCATCTGCGGGGTTGTCATCAGTGTGAACCTTGACAAGCTCGATATGCTTGCCAGCCAATGCATCTCGTATGACATGGTATCTGACCTCTATGTGTTTCGACTTTGAGTGAAACACTGGATTCTTTGCCAAAGCAATGGCACTCTGACTATCACAATGTAGTACTGGAACCTCGTGAATGCCCAAATCTCCCACTAGACGAGCCAACCATATGGCTTCCTTGCTAGCGTCAGACACTTCAACATATTCTGCCTCAGTGGTAGATGAAGACGTGAAATCTTGGAGACACGATCTCCAAGAGATAGCTGCTCCAACAAACATTAACACATAGCCATATGTGGATCTTCTAGGATCCACGCAACCCACATAATCCGCATCCGTGTAACCTACAATAGATGCATCACTGTTTACAAAACGTAAACACTTGCTAGCTGTACCTTTCAAATATCTGAGGATTTTCTTTACTGCTTCCCAATGCTTTTTGCCAGGGTTTGCCATGTACCTACTAACCACTCCCACTGCATGTGCAATGTCTGGTCTTGTGGCAACCATAGCGTACATCAAACTGCCAACTGCTGAAGAATATGGTTCTTTCGCCATTTCCTCTTTCTCAGCCACTGTCTTGGGAGAGTCTTCCTTGATAAGTTTGGAGTATGCTTGCATTGGGGTACTCAATGACTTCCCCCCCTGCATACTAAAACGTTGCAAGACTTTGTGAATGTACTTTTCTTGAGATAATTCAAGAATTGCACATTGCCTGTCTCTCTTGATGTGCATACCAAGAAAGTGATTGGCATCTCCCAAATCCTTAATGGAAAACTGAGTGCTTAGCATCTGTTTCAACTGATTGATCTCATCAATTGATTTGCCTGCGATAAGCATATCATCTACATACAAGATCAAGATGATTAAAGAACCATCGTTCAATCTTTTTGTGTATAAGCAGTGATCCTCTTGACTTCTTATGTAACCCTGAGACTGCATGAATTTGTCGAATTTTTGATACCATTGCCTTGAACCTTGCTTGAGGCCATAGAGTGCCTTTTTAAGTCTACAAACCAATTCTGTCCTCGTTGGTTTTTGGGTTTCACATATGAAGCCCTCTGGTTGTTTCATGTAGACATCTTCATCTAGATCCCCGTGAAGAAATGTTGTGTTCACATCCATTTGGACAAGTTCCATGTCCTGGATAGCAACCAAGCCAAGCAGGGTGCGAAGTGTAGTCATATTGACTACTGGAGAGAAAATCTCATCAAAATCCACACCTTTTTGTTGCTTGAAACCCTTGGCAACTAGACGAGCCTTGTATCTATGCTCGGGATCTTCCGCTGTATACTTCTTCTTGTATACCCACTTGCAAGGTAAAGCATTTTTGCCTTTTGGTAATTCAACCAAATCCCATGTCTCATTAGCCACAATCAAATTGTATTTTGATTGCATAGCCTGCTTCCACTTAACGCTATCCTCCATTTGTATAGCTTCTTTGTAGCAGGCTGGCTCTCCACTGTCAGTGACCAAAATGTGGTGTATACCCGGCTCAAACCGCTCGGGCGCACGTGGTACTCTCTCAGAGCGTCTTAGTGCCTGACTGATGGACTCTGCTCTCTTCGGAGCAATAGTAGTATCTTGCAGTTGAGGAGTGGGTGCAACACTACTGAACTGAGTTGGTTCGGAGGCTACATCCTCAAAACGAACACGTCTGTACTCAACATCTTTGATGGGCTTCTTGTGCATTTTTGATTCATTGAAAATCACATGTGAGCTACGAATGACTTTGTTTGATTCTGGGTGCCAGAGACGATATCCCATCTCTCTGTTTGCACCATAGCCAATAAAGATGCATTTGTGTGATCTGGGATCTAACTTCCGACGAAGTTCTTTGGGAACATGTGCAAATGCCTCGCATCCAAATACACGTAGATACTCATAGCTTGGCCTTTTGCCAGTCCATAATTCCTCTAGAATTTTGAAATTCAAAGGAGAACTAGGTGACTTGTTGATGATGTGCATTGCTGTCAGAACAGCTTCCCCCCAAAACTCTGGAGTAAGCTTCGCCATAGACATCATAGAGACAACTCGCTCTTGAATCATAGAGCTATCCCGTTTTGTGCAGGTGTGTATGGAGCAGTAAACTACCGCCGAATGCCTCTTCTATTGCAAAAATCCTTGAACTTTGTGGAGACGTATTCTCCACCATTGTCCGTGCGAAAAGCTTTGAGCTTTGTTCCTGATTGGTTCTCAACCATGGTGAGGAATTTTTGGAATGTCGAAAAGACTTCTTCCTTACGCTTAAGGAGATACACCCACACCTTTCTGGTAGAATCATCTATGAACGTGAGAAAGTAGTTCGCTCCCCCTAGAGTTTTATGTGGCATTGGACCACACAAATCACTGTGCACTAAGTCTAGAGGTTCGCCTAGTTTCTTATTCAATGGCGATGATGTCAATCTAGTCTATTTGCCATATAGACAATGCTCACACAATGGAAAGTCCATGTAATCTAACACAGGTAAGTAGCCAAAACGCTGAAGTGTTTTCATTCCCTTTTGGCTAATATGCCCTAGCTGGCTATGCCACAACTCAGGAGACGGCAGCTCGGCAACATAGATAGAGTGTTCGTCGACACTCGAAACAAACAAATAGTACAGGGATCCGTTTTTATTGCCTTTCATCATGATAAGGTTGTTCTTGCGGATCATCCAAGAACGATTACCAAAAACTGTAGTGTAGCCAAGTTCATTCGATTGCCCTATAGAAAGCAAGCTTTTTGTAAGCTTGGGCACATGTCTGACATTCTGTAGTACAAAAGTAGTGCCATTATGCATCTGAAGTTTCACATCACCAATGCCAATAATGTCAAGCTCATAGGAATTACCAAGCTTGACAATTCCATTCATGGATTCATAAGAGGAAAACCACTCTCTATGCGGTGTGACATGAAAACTTGCACCAGAATCAAGGATCCAATTCTGTGCATAACCCTCATCCTGTGCTACCAAAGCATCTGGAGTGAGATCCGAAGTGAAAATGAGAACATCTAAGGCATCTGCTGTCACCTCGGCATGAATCTCTGTGGGCATAATGAGCATCACTGGAGGAGGAGCATCCTCTACTGCAGTGGTAGGTATGGGAGACTCAACAATATTGAGCTCCTCAATCTTTACTGTACTTTTTCCTTTGCTAGATTTATCATTTGGCATGTGTTTCTGATCTCTTAGGAAACTGCGACAATCCTTTTTGTAATGACCCTTCTTGTGGCAATAGTAACACTCGACATTTCTTGCATTGCGGTCTCTACTTTGGTTCCTGTGTCTGCTAGGACTACGAGGATTCCTCTCTCTACTTTTGCTTTTGTATTTGTTCCTGTCATGGCCTCTTGGCTTTGTTGAACTCCCAGCCATATATGCATCTCCATGACTAGCATTATCGAGAGATTTACGACAAATCTCTTCAGTAAGCAATGCATCTGTGGCAGCATTGAACTCTAACTTGCCATTCGGAGTTGAATTGCTAATGGCTGTGTAAAAGATATCCCATGAACTGGGTAGAGAGCATAACAAGAAGATAGACTTGAGTTCATCGTCAAACTCCTTAAAGCCCTGAGATGTCAGCTGACTGAACAAGGAGTTGAACTCATTTAAATGACCGGAAACTGTGCTACCTTCTTTCATATTGAGCTTCATAAGATTTTTCATGAGAAAAACTTTATTGGATGCACTTTTGCTCTCCCATGCTGAACATAAGCTATCCCAAAGTTCCTTGGTTGTTTTCTTCCCTATGATAGTGAAGAAGACTGACTCGGCTAGATGTAGACGTATCGTAGCCATGGCTTTTGCATCAAAAGCTCCCATTGAGCTTGTGTATAATCATCATCCTCTGTGCGCGCTTTCAAGGGTTGGGAGAGGCCTTTGTTTATCAAAACATCTTTCATGCGCTCTTTCCACATGGTGAAGTTGCTGCCATCAAACTTCCGAATGAAATACTCCTCCTTTTCTGAAGAAGAAGCCATCGCTGACAAGAGGGTTTGAGAGGTGCCAAACTATGGCGAGAAGCTGTAGAAATTTGGGCAGAGTAACCTTTGTATCGGGAGTAAAATCTCAACCGAAATAGACTCAAAAGTTCCAACTATGGAAGTTACGACTCGCGAAAAGTAAATCCGGTAGAGTCTCCTTTGTATGAGGAGTCAAAACTCAACTCAAAATGTATATAAATGTGCCAACTGCACTAATTGGGCATCTGTTGCACAAAACAACTGCTATGTGAGTGCCAACTCGGAGTCAAAAGCATAAATAACTGTCCAGATACATATCCTATGGCGAGGGTTCCGTAAAGGGGAATTCCAGCTACCTGTATCACCGAAAGTGTCTCAACATTCGAGCACACCCCAGCTCAAAGAAAACCTCACGCTGTCGACCCTCCAAAGGATAATGCAGACACAAATGGACTAGCCACAGTCTCAGAAAGGGCTCTTCCGGTCCGAGTCTCAGAAATAGCCGGGAAAAACTGCCAAAATAGCCAAAAATGGTTCCACACGTAGTACAGTGGGCAGTGTCTGCAACTCAACGTACATGAGTAAAACCGCGCTCAAACAGGCGCCAAGAATTACTGCATGCAGTGAAAGTGATCCCTGCGGGGATATTTGCTCTCAAAAGAGCTCAGTAGCACTAGGTGTGCTCACAACAAAATGCATCTGTCAACGCATGTGTCCGCAGAGAATCTGCTGTCGAAACGACTGCCAAATCGCCTGTGAAAGCGCTATGTCTGGTAACCTGGAGAATCTGTGAGTGAATGGGCTGAAAAACCCCCCTGTAGCCTGTAACCTGCGTGTCGGTGTCGCTATGTGCCGATTTCTGCCGTCGGGCAGAAATATGCTAGTCGAATAGCCGCCAAAGGTGTTGTATCCGAAAACTGTGTCGTACAGGGCGATCGGTGCGCTCCGTGCCGATGCCGGGTGTCACTCCTCTATGACAGAGGTACCTCACCCACGCATGTGGCAAGCACGGTCGTCGATCGTGGGAACACGCTCGTCTGGGGAAAACGCCCGGTGTCTGGGTCGGATGTTTGAGATCCGCCGCAATGAGCAGTGTCGAGCCGGTGCGCATGAGCGGTGTCGATGTCGATGTCGCCTTTCGCCCGCCGGGCGGAAGTGGATAGCCAAGTAGCCGTGAAACGCTAATGCTCGAAGCCGATATGTCAAGATCGCTCCAAGCTCGTCGGACTCGGTGTGCGGACGTCGAAGTCGGGTGAGGATGTCGAAATCAGAGAATCGTTGATGTCGACGATGAGACTCTGGTATCTCTCTCACTCGGTCACTCGCTCTGTGTGTTGCTTGTGCTCGCTCACAAGCACGATGTCAAGCTTGCTTTTTTTTTTTTTTGGTTCAAGTTGTCTGTCTCTCTCTCACTCTCTCTCTCTCTCTCTCTCGCTCTTTTGATTCTTCCGAGCCTCGTAGCTCTGGTGAATCCTAGGTCCAAGCCGGGTCAAGGTTGTAGTCGGGAAATGATCAGGGTGTCGAGGGCCTTGGGTGGGAATAGCCCCTTGCACACAAACAATGTGTGTGAGTTGTGAATAAAAATTAATTTCAAATTCACTGTCTCACTGTCGAGCTTGACGAAATGGCTTCCTCAGTCAAATCTGACGAGCTACAGGGGGTTATGGGGGTGTGTGTGTGTGTGTGTGTGTGTTTGTACCACCACCATCACAAGCTCTCCGAGCACGGCTCATTGCCCGGTACTACCCAAATTCTCCCCTCTGCTCGCTGCACTCTACCAGTGCTGCTTGAATGCACTGAGTGTGTGTGTGTGTGTGTGTGTGTGTGAGAGCAACACCACCACACAAGCTCGTTTTGTTAGCAGCGCTGCAAGCTACTGCTGCCCGGTTCTGCCCGAATTCCCACTGCTATGGCCATAGGAGGATCGATTTGTTGCGCGGCAATGTTAACCGACTGCTCATGAGTTCATGCCCTTGCTATGTAGCTGGCTGCTGCTGCTCAACAGAGCCCCCAATTGAGTTTACTTGCTCGGTTTTCTTACCCCTGTTTGCACACGATGGGTGTTTCCCGACTGCTCCAATTTACCGCTTGGATTTACTCTGCCTACAGTTGTGCTACTCAATTGCGCCTATCCGACTGCTCCAATTACCCTACTGCATTGTGTTTGTGTGTCTCGATCTCTGCTTGGATCTGCAGCCTAGTTCTATCCTCACTAGCTGCTCCTTTTTCTTGCCCGATTCCAATCGGCTGCAGGTCAATTGGCTCATGAGTTGCAGATGCCTTGTTCTCGCTTGAGTGCCCGTCGAGTGCTCTGAGCCTTCAAATGCTTGCAAATTCCCCCTTTTGCTCGACCTACTGGCCTTATCTAAACTGCTGACAAGCTTCAAATGAGCCCTCAATGCCACACAAAAAACTTTGAATGTCCTTGCTCGGCTTGCTTAGTGTCGGCTCTACTAGCTCAACACAGAGACCCTTTTCAAGCTCTATCTGCAAATCCACATTTTGTTTCAAAATTCCGCCTCCGCCTTGGAGGGGCAGCACGCGTCAAGAATCCGAGAAACAGTCTGATCTCCTTCGAGTGCTCTGATCCGTGTCGGATCCGTTGCCACCGCCAAGCTCAAGCACAAGCTCCGAGCTCCGCCATAGCCGACGAGCTCTGTCGCTTCCGGGTCGATCTTCGGAGAGCGGTCGCGAGTGCGGTTCGTCGCCGCAGCTCTGATACCAATTGTTGTGAATGTCTAGTGCGTGTACGGAGTGTGTGCAAGGGAAGGGAAGAAGAGAATGGGGAAGGGGATGATACACAGACAACCTGTGTTGGGTTAGTGGAGAAGAAAGAGACGAGGTCAACTCTTCCTCTTTTTCTCCCTATATTGATTAGGTGAAATGAAGTGTACAAGGGTGGTTTCCCACGGCCACCTAGCCTACACCCCAACAAAAGTCTTGGCCTTTATCCAACAATTCGATGCGGTGTTTGGAGATGAGGGCTTCACGGAGTCCTTTAAGCTACACCATGTAGCTATGCACTTTCAAAAGTCCGCCAAAAATGGTAGTCTAGCCTACAGGCCAATGGTGAAGCTCCACAAACATGGAAAGCTTTAAGAGCTTCCATTATGAAGCAGTTTTTGGCCACCGATGCCAAAGACAAAGTACTCACCGAATGGCAAATCTTGAAGAAAGGGTGGAGTATGTCAACTCCCAAAGTCACGCACCGAATCGACGATTATACACCATACTATTATGGCTTCTCGGATCAATTTCCAAACAGGGGGCTAAAAGAAATTCTAAGCCCATGGAAAACAAGGGTTCCAATGAGCCTAAGGGGAAGGACAATGTCCAAAAGTCTCCAACAAAGCTAAAGAGAAGGGAGTTTACAAAGGCAAAAATAAACTCTCTCCTGAAGATCTTGAGCGTTATCACAAGGATAACCGATGTTTCAAGTGCGGCGAGCAAAGGCATGCGTACCGAGCTTGTCCCCAAAAGAACACCCGCCATGAGCCTCCTAGAGCTACCTTGGTCGAAATCCAAGAGGAGGAAACTCACCACAAAGGATCTCCTCTATGTCATGCTTGGGGAAAGGTAAGAGAACATGATGCTTTTATTCTTTTTGACCTTGGTTCTACTCACAATTTCATATCCACAGAGTTGGCCACCAAGCTAGGCATACAAGCTTACGAGATGGAAGATGTCCTACCCGCCACCGCAGACGGTGCTTTCAAGGGGCAAGAAGCTTCAGTCACTCCCTTAATCGGGAAATTGAGGGTCTATTTCCAAAGCTATGTGGACAAAGAGGACTTCCTTATCTCTCCTCTCAAGCATGAGGATGTAATTCTAGGGGCACCATGGTTTGATTGCATGGCTACCAATGTTAAATTCCCTGAAAGGAAAATCTACTTTAGGTTCAGGGAAAAAGATATGTATATAGATGCTAAGCAAATGGGTAACTCCATACCCATTGTACATACTCAAGCTTTCAATAAAGAGCTCTATTTTCGTGTACATGATTTTGTTAAAGATTCTCAAAATGAGCCTAATGTTTTAGCAGAAAAATATATACACACTCACAAGGAATTAGAGTTATCCAATTTCCTCAAGGGGTTTCAAGATGTCTTTATTGACGACATCCCTTGTGAGCTACCTCCTAAATGAGGCAATGATGACCATGCAATGGAACTTCCAGGAAGTTCACCGCCTAGCTCTAGGAATATATGAAAAGGAACTCCTCGTAGTTCTACATGCCTTAGACTCATGGAAGCACTATTTATTGGGGACTCCTTTTATTCTGCGAACGGATCACCAAAGTCTTAAGTACTTCATGACGTAGACGAAGCTCTCCAACAAAAAAATTAGGTGGGCAAATTTTCTTTCCCAATTTTATTTTCATATTGCTCACATTGTTGGCAAGCATAATCAAGTAGCTGATGCACTCTCAAAACGGCCAAGAGTGAATGCGGTTTTCATAGCAACTCACAATGACCTATCTTCTATGATAAATGAGTATGCTATTGCTCCCAATTTTAGAGATGTAATTTCAGCTCTTGCACTAGGGAAGAAAGAGGAACCATTTACATTACAAGATGGTTATCTTCTCTATAGCAATAGACTATGCGTTACTAGCTCACTACGTGAGAAAGTAATGTATGAATCTCATGCTCCTCCTTATGCAGGGCATACATGGATTCAATCTACCCTGAAAGGGATTGAAACACATTTCTATTGGCGTACCATGAAAGAAAACGTACAAGAGTATGTTTCTAAATCTGTGGTATGCCAAAAGACGAAGTTTGATAGAGGGAAGCAACCTTGATTGCTTCAACCATTGCCAATCCCTAATTCACCATGGGAGAGCATATCCATGGATTTTATCTTTGGATTGCCTAAGTCTATCCATGGGAATATGGGAATATGGACGATAGTAGACGGGTTCAGTAAACAAGCTCATTTTATACTTGTCAAAAAGGTTATCAAAGCCCATCAAATGGCAACCCTCTTCATTTCACAAATCTTCAAGTACCATGGCTTGCCAATGTCCATAGTGTTGGATACAGATCCTAGAATGACCAGTAATTTTTGGAAGGGTCTCTTTGAGAATTTAGGAACAAGGCTAAATTTCTCTTCGGCCTATCACCCGCAAACGGCTGGCCAAAGTGAAATAGCTAACCTAACAATTCTTGATCTACTAAAAGCCTATGTAACGGAAGTAGATAAAAGATCCCAATGGAAGAAGTACTTACCCTTAGTGGAGTATGCTTACAACAACAATGTACATACTTCCACGGGAAAAGCACCTTTTGAGGTAATTGAGGGAAGATAAAAAAGTCCCCTGCTACTTAAGGTACACGAGAAGATCTTCATTGCAGATGAGTATAGCCGAGACCTACAAGAATCTTTTCAAAAGATTAAGGATGATATCTCTATCTCACAGCAAAGGCAAAAGGCTACTACTGATAAGCACAGAAGTGACCAAGCCTTTAAAGAAAATGATTGGGTCTTACTCAAATTTCCCAAGGCTCGATTAAGGCACACGACGGGCAATATTCCTACGGGACACCAAAAGTACTATGTTAAGTTAGCAAAAAGGTACTATGGTCCCTTCCAGATTCTTAGGCCAATCAATGAGATGGCCTATCAACTCAAGTTGCCCAACCATTGGCTCATACACAATGATTTCCATGTGAGCCTACTAAAGCCTTACAAAGGAGAGCCACCTCAAGAACCAACTATTGAAGACCCACCAGATATTGAGGACCAAGAAGAGGTGCCGCAGCCCGAGTCCATTCTCCGACATGAAGACAAGGTACTAAGAGGTGGTAAGACTATTCGACGATATCTTATTAAGTTTAAGAATTATCCTTTTGAAGATGCTAGATGGATGCAAGGCATACAACTAAAGGATAACCTAAACCTTGCCAATGCTTACAATGCTTCCCTAGAGTAAGCAAATGTACAAATGTTAAAAAATGAACCAAGTTTTTTTCTTATAAGACTCTCTTTTTCTTTATTATGCACAAGAATGAAGTAGTATGCATGCTTAGATCAAGTTTGTAGAGACGACGTCTCCCAAACACCAAGTAGAGCTTGTCACTCTACTATGGAAGATTGATAGGACTAATGTTTAGACATGCTTGCGGCATCTTAGGCTCTCAAGCACCAGATGTACTAGTCATCCATTCTGGAACAATGTCGTAGGGTAACATAGGGATCCTCTACCTGCTAGAAAAAAGAACTCATGAATATGCTTTATCTTCTGTACCCCATAGTCGAGGACTACTATGATTTCAAGAGAGAGGTAATGTCATAATAGCTAATATCTAATTCTCATAAATGATTTTCTCTTATGTTAAACTAATCATTTAATATGAGAAAGTGCCAGGGGAGAAAAAGTTAGAATAATCGTTAAGCTGGCAGACCGGCCAAAGTAGGGATCCAAAGGAAGGAAAATAGGGACCAAATTGAACTATTATAATTTTAATATGTATAGTAAAGATTCACATTGTTCCGTATTCAACATTTCTACATAAAGTCTAACTGAAAATTTTGCACGCCTGTGCCATCGCTTCTACAAGAGCCACAAGCTTTTGAAGTGGAGACTTATCAAACCACAGTGTCTCAGTGATGGCCACATGCACTAGAGAGATAGATAAATAGATAGATTGATTGAATTATCGTCCGCGGAGGTCAGATATGACCCATGGGACCGAAAGAAAAGCATTACAAAGGAGTTCTTCTAAACAGGGGGATCGTGAGATACATCTCAGTTAAGGACTGAGGGTCCAAAGAGGTGTCAAAAGAAAAGTTAAAATAAACAAAACTAAGAAGGGGAAAGTGAGGAGGGAGCCGGCTTGGGAGTTTGAAACTCCTGGATGATGGCTTTACCTCCTCGATAGACTACCCATTTCCCTGCTGTGCGTGCTTCTCGCATCTTCTGGAGTTCTACCTTTTTTTGTTTGAGTTGGGTGGGTGTGAGATCTTTTGCAAACCAAATTTTAGTATCCCTGAGAAGCCTTGATTGCTCAAGGAGTTTGATTCGATCCGCCTTGGTCTTGAAAGTGAGGATTGCGTGATTGGTGCGATGCTCATGTGTAAGAAAGGTGATTGTTGCTGGATCCCATTGTACCAAGGGGGTTACTGCTTGGATACGGGCAAAGCACTCGTGAAACTTGTGATCTCCCTCCCCTTTCCAGTCACTTGGGAGCCCGTCGATACGAACATTGAGGGAGATGTCCTCTTGTCGTTGTCTCTCGCGTAACGTGGATGCCACATGGTCTTCGACCTTGTTGGAGATAACCTCTTGCACTTGATTCTTGATCGCCTTTGTGAGGGTGGTTTCTACCTCTGCCGTTGTTTTGTTGAGTCTGGCTTCCATTTGCTATATCTCCTCTTTCTTGCCGTTTCCATTGTGTTGAGTCGAGTCTCGATGGCGATGATTCTCTGTTTCAGCTCGTCGTTCTCTTTGCGAAGCCTTTTGACTTCATTTTTGAGGCGGGCAGTGCTGTCCATCTTTGGGGGTGTTACCACGACCCCGGCGAAAGTGAGCTTTCCGCGGGACGAAGCCCTTGTAGCCATGCTTGTGTTTTTTTTCCTGCACGCTGAGTCTGATGCAGCCTCTCGCGTCCTGCACCTGCTGAGTGTTGCTGTTCTGTGCGCCTTCTCCGACTGTGGGCCTTTAGAGTGGTAACCTTTGCAAAATTGGGCAGGGCACCACCGAGCAACGCAGGACCAGGTCGACGTGCAGGATGAGCCGAGACCAGCAGAGCAGAGGTTCTCTTGAGTCGGGTGGGGGCGAGCTAAGGCTTGATGCCCCCCCACAGGGCAGCCCCTCGCCCAGGGGGAGGCTGGGAAGGAAGAGAGAAACGGCTAGGGCAGAGGCAGAGAGAGAGAGAGAGAGAGAGAGAGAGAGAGAGAGAGAGAGAGAGAGAGAGAGAGAGAGAGAGAGAGAGAGAGAGAGAGAGAGAGAGAGAGAGAGAGAGAGAGCAGCAACATTAGTGACTTGGAGATTGAGGGAGAGTGCAAGTGTGCAAAGAAGTGAACTTCCATAGGCAACACACAGTCCCCCTCTCTCCGTCTCAAAAGGCCACCTTGCATAGTGGAAGCTTGCGTCTCAAAAGGGGTAGAAGACATATGTGATAGTGGAGCAACTAATGCTCAACAACAAGAGGCTAGATCCTCCAAGGAAGAGCAAGCCTCTGCCTATTGTTGATGGCCCTAGACAAATGTCCCTTTACACAACAAGCTCTTCACATGACGGCCTGAATCCAAGAGGGCAAGCATACTCTCATAGTCTCTTATAAGAGCTTGTTGCCTGTTCTCTAGATTCATGCCTCAACTTTGGTAGTTGAGTAAGCCAGCATGCCACATAGCTTCAAGATGTGGTTAGTTCTTGATGCTTTCAGTGGAGTCATCCATCTTTGCGGTAAGGCAGAACAACACAACTTCTTTTGTGAGACATGATTTGTCAGTGATGACAGGGTGAGGAAGTTCATAAAAGAATTATAGACCTTGTGATTTTGCAAAAGCGCATTGGTGAGCGAGGCCTGTACGGAGGAAAGAGTCAATCCAAGGGCTGGGATGTGTATGCCAAAGAAAAGTAGTGTAAAGGTAAGAGGGCAATGAGTGGGACACTTGGGTAAGCATAGAGGAGAGCGCAAGGGTGAGGATATGGTAGACAAAGAGGTGCAAAAACAAAGCACCCCTCATGATGCTGATGTCATTTCAACTTCCCCTCTCCAACTAAATCATAACAAATATAATCATTCATTCTACATCGTATCTCCACAATTAATAAGCACTATGTCTATCAACCAATAAAAAATAATTAATTCAAGATAATATTTGCTAGAAAAAGTCCATTTTTCATTAGCAAAGAGGTAAGGCATCACTAGGGCCTTACCTCCTTGGGGTAGACCAAAAAGTTGGTTGGACGATGATGAAACAATGGGGATGTAGGAATTCCTCCTTTGCAGTAGGGCATCAAGCTCAAGTGCTACACTCAGGTGTGCAAGCTACTCAGCAACACACCCTAGCTCACCTTACCGCATGTGCGTAAGTCTCTTGGAGGCTTGTTTTAAGGTGACTTCTTTTTGTAGCCAACCATCATGTTCAAGAGTTGAGTTGTTCGAAGATAACCATTTTATTTTATTTCTCCCACTCTCACATTTGTGAGTAGAGATTTTATATTAACTCAACAAAGAATGTACAATCAACCTCAAAGACTAAATGTGCCTTGAGGGGGCAACATTTACAAAATGGGACAATACAATGACGATGCAAGAAATCTTGATTTTTCATAATCCAACAATCGTTGATGAGTAGACAGACCACTTTTTGCTAAATGGCACCATTGATACAACTCAATGCATGTTTACATTGTCTAGCTTGTGAAGCAGACCCTACTCTTGACCCTATTACAGATATGAGCTCAATGCTTTCATTCACAACATCCTTGAATTGAACCACAACACATTTTCTCTTAAAGAACCAAAGGTTTTAAGCTTTCCAAATCTGTTTCAGATAGCAGTATCATGTTACTTGTGTGTAAACGAGAATAGCTTTCTAAATTCCATCTTGCTCCCAAAACCACATTGTTCCTAAACAACAGTACCTTCTCGGTCTTTTGCACCCATTTGTAGATCTTTGCATGTGGTGCACAAACGCACTATGAACAGTGAGCATGGTGATAGAGGGTGAACGGGCTCGACTCAGTTGGGAGCTTGAGCTTGCACACATGCAGGACATACTTCCCATTTCTTCTTCTTCTAACAACATGTACTGTATGTCCACATATTTTGTCAAGTTGTAGACCTCACAGGCAAGTAAGGCCTCTTCTCGTCATGTGAATGGATAACCAATGGGGTGAATGTTAAGATGAGGGGATGTCACTTTGCAGTGCTGCCGGTGAACGGCTCGCCAGGGAAAGTACAAACCAAAGGGGAACAATATGAGGGCTAACTATATATCACAATGGCACATAGGAAGAATGCAGTATAGACCATTAGGGAGGTGCATAATGCAATGTAATTTGTTCTTGATCTAGACTAGAAAATATTGAAGACCATGTGAATAGCCAAAGAAGGGTGTATCTACTCCACTTCTCTGTGCTGGGAGAGCATGTGGATTGTTAATCGATGATGAGACCCGTGTGATGATGTTTTTATTGGTCATGTAGTGGAGTCAGCACTGGACGATTATGAGGCTAGACGTTGGCCCAGTTAACATCCACGGATATCACATTGTTTTGAGTCAGGGACCGGGCTTTTCGGTCCCATAGGTGATTGGGTGATCATCGATGGGTGATGGTCAATGAGAGGATTACCACATATCTCAATTGATAGTAATTTTTACTTTGACTGGCCATTATGGATGCCTATGTGTAAATGGGACAAACCCATGTAAAAGGGTCCCTCATTCTGAGAGGTGCATGCTAAAGAGAGTGCTCTTGCCTTATCTCTATCTCCTTCTCCATTGTGTGCTCACGAGTGTGTGTATGTATGTGTTTGGGACAAAAACAAAAACGAAACTAAAAAAGAAATTAAAATTTTAAGAAAAACGCGCATTAAAAGAATGATTGGGATCATGATCATTCCCCAAGCCCAAGCCCAGCCGGCCTTAGGCATCAGTCCTATGATATAGTGTATACTCAATACTATATATATAGTTTAGTCCCCCAAGAGGAATGAGGGCATGTGGAATATGTCCTCCTCCCTCCCCTTCACACTTGCACCCTTGGACTTCTTTGAGCCTTGTGCCCAACAAGCATACATATTTGCTTACCCACGACGTTTGCACCGAAGATCGCATGTGAGGGTGATCAAAGGTCATCACAGGAACGTCGCGTCATTGGTGAGACCAATGTTGACATTTGGGTGGACGGCCATTTGTACCCTCACAATCCTATAAGCCGCTTCCATCCATCCTTTAATAGCCTTTCAATATTTCTTCAATTTCTTGGGAGGGGAGAAGCAGGCTTGTTAGGCTATTGCAAGCGGTTGTGTATGGGTGCAGGTGCTTCTTTGCATATGTGGATGCACGAATGTCAAGCTCTTCACCTCAAGACGATGGCATTACAAGAGAGTGTTTCCTCTTTGGAGAGGGTGGTTTGAAACTCTTCAACAACAAATGCAAGAAAAGGAATCCCCACTTCTTGAAGCTTGCCAACACCATCACATACTTGAAAGAAACACCCCTTGGTGCAAGGGAACGCAAACGCACGTATTTATCCATTGAAACTCTTGCACATTCGGGTGGAGCACGCAAACGACAAGTGATAGCCACAAGGTGATTTGGTCTTTACTTGCATGATGCATTCTTACTTCACACTATTTTCTAACATTTATTTGTATTGGTTGCTAGAAACTTCATCCACGAGGCATGCGGTGGAACAAGCTAAGATGATCAAGTCAACCTTCTCACTAGTTGTCTCAATACCTAGGATGTGATTTCTACCTTACAATCACCTGAAGGTAAGCACATTAAGGATGCAATCACCAAGGACCTTATGCGTAAATTGAGAAATTTGGTTAGTGATGATGACGTGCAACAAGCTTGTGATGAGGCTGGAATCAACACCAAAGCCTATCAGGCTATTTTCCAACTCCTAAAGGATGCCCTCAAAGAGCATGGCATTGTGGAAAACCTATTTCCCATTCCGCACGAGGTCAACCTCGCAAAGAAGGCCACAAATGAAGATGTGTTCTCCCGCATTGGGACATACCTACACATTGAGGACACAATGCCAACTTCCCTTTATGCTTCGTGCACAACAAAGGTAAGGGGAAAAGGTAAGAAACAATCCATAAGACCTTCGGAGAAGGGCTTCCCTTACACAATGTGGAACAATATTTTTGTGGACCTTAGAAGACTTCAACAAGCCATGCTTAGATTTTACGAGTTACCTGAAGAAGGTGACACACTATACTTTTTTCTTTTGGTTTTGTTCTTATCATAGACTTTGAAGTATAAGGTCTTGGCACTATTTATTTTGTAGTGCTTGTCACAAAGGTCGCTTTTGTGTTGAAACTCGATGAGTGTCCAATAGTGAAAGGTCACAGGTTAGAGAGGCTAAGTGTCACTTTAATGAATGAGGCCCTTTTGCAAACCAAGTGAAGGGATTCAGTCGAGCCATCTCCCACCCCGTCTTTTAGCGTGCAATCAGAGAAAGATATTTGGTGGTTGGGTGCTATTGAGGTGCCCAAAGAGACGAATGAAGTACTTTCATGGATTTTTGAGAGAACTCTATGGATCACAGAAGTAATACACTCCCAAATTGCAGGTAAGAAGTTGGAGGTTGAGGGTTTTGGTAGCTATGATGTGGAGTGCCACTTAGGTGGGGACTTGAAGACCATAAAGTGTTTGCTTGGCTGCAAACAAGGGGCTTCTTCTCTCATGCCTTGTTCATTTTGCACTCGAGGGTAGAAACCTAACAGACAAAAATAACACAAGAGCACTCCAAAGGTCGGTTCCATGCTTTTATGGCAAGGGCATGGAGAACAAGGGTTGGATTGTCGTGATGTCGGAGATGAAGATAGAGAATGGAAAGCGTCTATTCTGATATTTTCCATGCTCAATGCCCCAGACCATGGTCAAAAGGACCACACTTGGAATCCAATCTTCCATTTCCTCTATCAAATGTACATTTTTGTACATTACACGCATTCATGCGCATTTTTGATAAGCTATTGAAGCTCCACATTGACTATGCTTTCACAATGAAACCATTGGAACAATCCCAGGAAGCGATCAAAAGAGTGGACATACTCTTGAATTCCATTGGCTGTCACAGTGGAAATGTGTCTATCGTTGCTGCAAAGAACATAGGGGAGGCCTATGAAATTGCTCAACAAGTGTCAATGAGTGAACAAAAAGCCAGACACTTTTTGAAGAAAGTTTCCCAAGAAAAGCCAGGTCAATATGTTGCTCAAAACAGCTCCAACCAACAAGCAGGTAACCTTTGGGAGCTTTGGAAGGAGTTATGCAAAGCTACTACTGACAATGATTCAAATGGCGAGCTTGCAAACAAGCGCAAGCAAGTTTGGGCACATTTTTTATAAAATGGTCAAGCTTATGGGCCTTAACAGCACAACAAAAGAACAACGCCAATCATTCCAAGAAGCCTTGGCGGATTTTACCAAGGTCTTCACCCTTTCTTGGGGTGAAAATAACATCACAAATTTCGTGGTAAGCCATGTTACGTGGTGAACTCATTACAAGGGATTGTTTTCATTAAATAATGTGGATCGTTTACTCATGTGAACAACATATCTTGTTTGCGCATGGTTCATTTTTTATGCACAAATATGGATCGCTTGAAATTTTTAGCACTCAAGGCATGGAGAAGTCCCATTATTGAGCAAGGGGGGTGTACTTCAAAAATACTCGACATGGTGGTGGAATGGAGCAAACCAATTATTTGGAGGAGATGTTCAATTGGTTTTTTTGCACAACATTTGCTCATAAGCTCACAATGGAGAGTGCGCAACAATACAAGATTGCTATTGAAGTGCGGAAATGGAGTCATCAAGAGCATAGCAACAAGTGGAAAATGTCGTCGCAAGGCCCCACCAAGCATGCTGCATGGCGCCAATGCAGAGTGCAACAAGGGTCAAAGTGGATTTTGTGCGAGTCACTACACGTGAACGCAGTGTCCAACTCTTAACGACATGTTCATTTAAAAAATAATAGTTTTTTTCAAATTAGTGTGAGCAGGGCCGCAAAATTAGCATTAGCCAAAGTTACCCCTCTTTTTGTATTGCATATCCTTATCTTTGTAATGAGATGACTTTGCAATGACAATATGATTAACTGTTGTGTCTACTGTGTCTATTATGCATGTGTTTTGAGTTTATGGTTTCTAAACATGAAGAGTTAAATATATATCAAACATTAACTTTTTGGGTATCCTATGTGGCATACAAGCCTAGAAAGTGCCAAAAATATGGTGGCCACAAGGGCGCACATATGGCCCATCCATCAGTTTTGGACGACCTATTTGCGCGCCCTTGTTGTTGGAAGTAGGGTTGCAGAGAAACACACACAGCTTGGAGAAGATGAAGGAAGCTCAAGGCACACAATAGAGAGTGTGTTGCTTAGTGTGAAAATCAAAAGATAGATAGCCCTAGAGTGATGGGCGTATATACAATGCACGGGGGAAAAACCTCTTAAAGAGGGAAAAAATGCCCCAGTGGTCCTAGTGTGTTCACACACATCACTACCACATGTATATGGTAACAGATTCCCCCTGGAGTGATGCGATGAACGAGAGCTGGCACATGAGTAAAGGGAAGTGTCATGCCCTAAGGACATGATCTGTCCACAAAGGGGAGTAAGCCTAAAGCTTTGCGGAAAGCTTCGAGCTTCTCACAAGACAATGCCTTTGTGAAAAGATCTACAAAGTTATCCTGTGTTGGCACATAAGCCAAGCTGATCTCTCCTGCTGAGAGCCTCTCCCTGACATAGTGTAATGCACCTCAATGTGCTTTGTGCGAGCATGAAAAACCGGGTTCGTCACAACTGCCAATGGGCTCTGACTATCAGTGTAGATAGTGTTGGCAGTGTCTTGTCCAACACCAAAATCAACCATAAGGCGTCTGAGACATACACACTGAACCATAGCTGTGTAGACTACCCTATACTCACCCTCACAACTCAAAGTGTCCATAGTAGGTTGCTTCTTGCTCAACCATGATATACATGAACTGCCAAGCATGAAACAAAAACCACTTGTGGACACTCGCGTGTCAAAACAACCAGCCCAATCTGAGTCCAAAAAAGCATGTAAGTCTGGCGGCAATGATCCCCCCTTGGGATAAGACAAGCCAAGATGTAAAGTGCCACTAAGGTAGCGGAAAATCCTCTTGACAACCTGCCAATGCTTAGACCCTGGGCTATGCATAAATCTGCTGACCTGTGAGACTGCAAACTGAATATCCGGCCTCGTGTTGCATACATAAATGAGGCAGCCAATAAAAATTTGGTAAAGAGTGACATCAACAAGATCACCAGCATCATGTAGACTCAACTTCAAACTTGTTTCCATGGGAGTGGCAATAGGTTTGCAATCCTCAAGTCCAAACTTACATAGCAATGTCTCTATGTAACTTTTCTGACACGAGGCAATACTACCATCACACTGGTTAGACTGTATACCCAAGTAATGATGCAACAGCCCCAAATCTTTCATATTGAAAGTAGCATTCAAATCAGCCTTAAATTCAGCAATATGTCTCTCATTTGGTCCAGTGATCAGCAAATCATGGACATAAATAACCACAATGAGAAGTACATCACCCTCACTCTTTACATACAATGTGCTTTCTATTGGACTGTTACAAAAGCCTTATTTGACCAAATGAGTGTCAGCTTTCTCATACCAAGCACGAGGAGATTGCTTCAACCCATACAAAGCCTTCTTACATCTGCACACTTTGTCCTCTTGTCCTTTCTTGACAAAACCGCGAGGCTGCGTTACATAAACTTCCTCAAATATGTCACCATTCAAGAAAGCAATAACAATGTTTGATTGATGTACATCCCAACCAAAATGAGCTGCCAATGCACATAGAAAACACACAATAGTCATACGACAAGTGGGAGTAAAAGTCTCTTCATAATCTATGCCTTTTTAATGTGCATAACCCTTTGCAACAAGTCAAGCCTTATGGTGATCGATCTCACCATCAGGCTTTCGTTTCAACTTGTAAACCCACTTTGTACCAATGGCCTTTTTTCCAGGAGGCAAATCACATAAAGTCCATGTGTCATTTTTTTATAAGTGCATCATATTCTGATTGCATGGCAGCCATCCAATTTTTTGAATTTTGTGCTTCATCAAAAGACAGAGGTTCCTCAACATCATGTAAGCTAGACACAGCCAAAGCATAACAATCTGATGCATAAGATGCATGGTGAGAGCTTGAATGAGTACGACTAGACAAAGGTGCATCCAATTTACTGTCACGCAGTGTATGCACCAGCCATTTTGGCATACCTCTAGCCTGCTCATTTTCAGTCCTTTCCACATCAAGTACATCATGTACATCTGCATAAGTAATAGGCTGATCTATAGCATTTTCTGAAACCCCCATAGTCTGTACATTTGCCTCATTGGAATTTACATTCGAACTTCCACCACTAAAAAGAGGCAACAAAGTGTCATAAATGTCCTGTGACCTTACATTACTGTCTCTAGTACATGACAAGGGCTGAACAGAATCTTCCACAAACACTATATCCCGTGAAACCAAAATACGCTTTGTTTGTGGATGATACAACGTGTAACCTTTGCTTTCACCACTATAACCAACAAAAATACATTTGACAGCCTTATCATCCAATTTTCTGCGCTGCACTTGTGGCACTAAACCATAAGCCAAACAGCCAAAAACACGCATGTGCTCAATAGATGGCTTTCTATAATGCCATGCTTCATATGGAGTTGTAGACTGCAACGCTTTCGTAGGACACCTATTGAGTACATAAGTGGCACAAATGACAGCCTTGAGCCAAAACAAATGTGGTAAAGCTTGACTCTTGACCATACATCTTGCCATTTCCGTAAGAGACCTGTTTTTCCTCTCAGCAACACCATTTTGATGAGGAGTATACGGCACTATACATTGGTGTTTTATCCCACGACTAGCCAGAAATGCATTAAATTCATGAGACATTATCTCCCCCCCTCGATCGGAATGGAGGGTGCCCATAGTACATTTTGATACATTTTCAGCCATACCCAGAAATTGTTTGAAGCACATAAAAATTTGGACTTCGCTTTAAGCGGAAATACCCATGCATGCCTGGAGTAATCATCCATGAAAGTCACAAAGTACAGGTAATTGCCCAAGGACGAAGTTTGCATGGGCCCACAAACGCAGCAAACTAGCTCTGATACCAATTGTTGGAATTAGGGTTGCAGAGAAACACACAGAGCTTGGAGAAGACGAAGGAAGCTCAAGGCACACAATAGAGTGTGTTACTTAGTGTGCAATTGAAAGATAGATAGCCCTAGAGTGATGGAAGTATATACAATGCACGGGGGGGAAACCTCCTAAGGAGGGAAAATATGCCTCGGCGGTCCTAGTGTGTCCACACATATCACTACCACATGTATATGGTAACACTTGTGGCCACCATTCTTTTTGCACTTTCAAGCTTTGTTTACCCCATAGGATACCAAAAAAGTTAACATATTGTGAAACCAAGTGTCCATGCAACATTAAATTAGATTTTTCAAATGTCCAATGTAATTGGGCCTTTGGTGCAGGGAAGTATTAGGTAGAGCTGAAGGAGGTGATAGTGTGCTTGAAAACTTAAATTTTGAGTTGATCTCACCTTTTCTAGTGTCCTTGAGTGCAAACATAGGTTCCATATGCAAAAAAAGGGTGGCCACAAGGGCGCGCAAATGGCACATTTATCAATTTTGGATGACCTATTTGCGTGCCCTTGTGGCCACCACTCTTTTTGCACTTTCAAGCTTTGTTTACCCCATAGGATACCAGAAAAGTTAACATATTGTGAAACCAAGTGTCTATGCAACATTAAATTAGGATTTTCCAATGTCCAATGTAATTGGGCCTTTTGGTGTAGGGAAGTATTAGGTAGAGCTGAAGGAGGTGATAGTGTGCTTGCAAAGTTAAATTCTGAGTTGATCTCACCTTTTCTAGTGTCCTTGAGTGCAAACATAGGTTCAATATGCAAAAAAAAGGGTGGCCACAAGGGCGTGCAAATTGGCCATCCAAAACTGATGGATGGGCCATTTGCACGCCCTTGTGGCCACCCTTTTTTTGCACTTGGTTGGCTTCTCTACCCCCTAGGATACTTAAAAAATATAGATTAAGTGAAATCAATCGTTTTTACAACATTACTTTAGAGAAACCACTTCTTTTCACTCAGATGTGTTTTATACTTTCCCCAGAATTAAGGTAAGTTGAAAGAAGTATCATGTGCATCCAACTTCCACAGTGTTGTTACTTCAAGCAAAAAAGACACAGCTTATTGAAACATATCACCAATTACAACAATTTTCAAGATTGACAGATCACATTTAGAAGAATGTACAAGATAGAGAGACAATTCGAAATATTTTTTATTACTTCCAAAAAGTTGATTTTACATCATGTATCTGAGGAGTTCATAATATTCTTGACCATTTCCTAGCGCGCCTCTTACGCGTAAGGCAACTCCCCAATCAAGAGGGATTGTGCTATGGCCTTTGGGTCAGTTGAGCCAATGGAAACATGTTTCCCTATCTAGGCAAGCACTTTACCACGGAAGCGAGTGCCAAATGTTGTGCATACAAGGGATCTACTCACTAGGAACATAAGATGCGCAGTTTGAGCAATGGTGCTCAAACACAAAACCTTGCTCAAAGCTTTCAACAACCAAGTCATAAAATGGGCTTGGGGAGGAAATTCATTATGGATAATGGCCACATCGCCAGGGGGGGAGTTGTCCTAGGTAATGTGCAAGGGAAGACTGAGGTCCAAAGCCCCCATCCGCTTGCCACCTGTCCTTGCTGCCAAATCATCAACCTCCACGACGTCCTGTCATAAACCAATCAAGGTTGAGAAAAAAGACAATGAAGGAAAAAATTATAACATGAAAGTTAGGATAGAGTTTACCTCCTGCTCCTTGTCGTCCTCCTCTTTGTTGCTCTTTCCATCCAAGTACCACACCTACGAGCTTTGGATCATCATATGGGGGGTTGTGTAGTGGCATAAGCATCCTAGCAGCCTCAACCTTGGCTTGCTTGGCTTGGAATTCTTCCTCAACCACGTGCAACTACTCTGCTTCCAGGACCTCCGTACACACAACTGTAATAGTGTCAGCAACAGAGTCCCCAAGTGGCAAGAGGTTGCTTTCAAGGGCATTTGGCGTATTGTCCAAGGGACATTTGGTGTTGTTGCATAGCACGCTCAAGCATTTACCCATGTGCAGGCCAAATGATTTCTCCAAATCATGCATAAACACATACTCCTCCCCATCCACCTACCACTGAGAAGAAGTGGCTTATTTCCACCAGTGGGATAACCTCATCCATTGATGGTAGTGGAACTATAATTTCACTAGGGCTAGCCACGACGATGGATTTCTCTACCACCTCATCAAACCCCCTGGGGTACTCGAGCTGAAGTGTTTGTCCTTCTGCTCTACAAAATTCGTGGGGTCAGCCACCTGCTCCTTGGTGTCCTTGATGAAGGACCCAACCTGAACGTGTGGTAGGCGAAGCTCCTCCAAAATCAGGTTCCTCGCTCACCAAGAAGATGAATGTTGCTAGCCGAGAAAGGTACTCCACCCCCAACTTGCGCTTCTTGAGCGCTGACACCCCTAGGGCTTGCTCGTCCAAGAAATGGCCTGCATCGCTGGCAATTTCTTGGAATCATAGCAAACGCTTGAGGAATGGGCGATCACCTTTGTGTATGTAGCACAAAAGATCGCAAGGCACCCAGATCCCTGCATGTGGGGAGATAGATACATAATATTTTATGATATGCTCCTCCATGAACGCAAAAATCTCGACAAATGCATCCATGTGAAGGGAAATTGTGGCGTCAAGGTTAGGGAGACGAGTAAAGAAGGTGTGGAGGTCCAACTTCCCTTTGTATTTGGTGTCCTCGAGGAAGAGGATGAAGCGTGACAAAGGGGTGGATGTGGGTGCAGATGCAGAGGTTGTGGAGGTGTCCGTGTCTAGCCTGGGGTGTAGATAGAGAGTGGAGGAGCTCAAGGGTTGCGAAAGTGAAAAGTGTGAATGAGTTATGCGGCCCCCCTTTTATAATGGTCCCTTTTTTAAAGACATTAAAAAAAGGCACTTTCACCAAAAAATGATCTCTCATCTCAATGCGAAAAGTTATATCCAAAGACATGATTTGCCGAAGCAAATCATGTTGATTACATTGGTGATTGTTTTCAAAATTGCAAGAGTTACAAAGTTATAAGAGCGATAGCATGGTTCCATCCATGCACCAGTCCTCCTCGACCTTCAATTTGTCTTCCGTTCTCTTCCTAATCTGCAGACATTCATTACAATAAGCATCCAATGATCAACAAACTATGATGTATTGAAAATGTGGTGGAAGGATTCTCACCTTGTGACCTTGTAAACAAAATTGTGCTTGTTGAAGGACCTCAAAACCCATAATAACCAAATGTTCTCGCACATTACTGAGAGTCCAATTCTTGTTCACTTGGACTGCCTCCAAAGCATCGTTGGACATCCTCACTGTAATGTCAAATCTTGTAATAGCGCCGTTTACACTCTGTAAGGGATTCCACACTCCAAGCTTGCACATCCAACGATCATAGTGGAATCGTATGTACAAGGAGGTGCGGGATTTCAAATAGAGCATTCCAAAACCTGAAGCTCCAACCTTACAATGGTACCAGTCCCCATTGTGCATGCCCTCCACAAAACCCCAGTCCTCTTCTAAAAGCCTTCCTAATTCCTCATAATGCACATCTTTACATACAAGCATTGTGGTAGTCTCCACAAATCCAAACTCTTTAAAAATGTGCACAAAACAATGTATAGGCAAACACCAACTTAAGCCCACAAACCTAGAAGCTTTAGAGTATTTCAAAGAGTTTTGGACATCTATTATCATCTTTAGCTTGAAAGATGCTATCGACCACAAATCTGGCACCAGACACTCCATACTTAATAAGGAAGTTACTTTGATGGGTTCAAGCGTTCTAAACTCTTGTGTAGAAGTAGGCACAATATAGGAGTGAGAATAGAAGAAAATCCTTCTTTGAACCATTTTGGTTGGGCAAAGATGTGCGAACATTGTTGCTCCAATATCCACATGTATAGCATTGAATGTGTCGGAGAGACTATGTAGTGGCTGCTCCTCCACCAACGTGGATGGAAATATGACTATAAATGCATGGCAAATCTTAAGTATGAATCCATAATAACATTACACTGTGATTTCACACCTAGCTTTGTGTTCTCAAAACATGTACTTACAATGTGTTGGAAATCGAGGTGGTTGCTGCAATTGCATGCTTGACATTGAGAAAACATGTTGCACAATGGCTACGGTCCCCTTGTCTTTGTGGTTCTTGAAGCCAAGGAGCTTTCCTTTCCAATGATGATCCAAGTTTGCAAGATTCCGCACACGATGAGGGCCAATAGCAGATGGTTGCATGTATACCCAAGAACTCTTGTGGCAGCCACTCATCGTCTATACCTCTTGTATTGTGGCATGCTAGTGCTGTGGCCTCATCCTTTGGCCGCCTTTGCGAAGTAGAGTTGGCCATGGTTAAAGTAAATTAGGAGGAGGAGCAGGACCTTGCTTGTTGCTACAATGTAGGTGGGATAAAGTGATAGGAGAAGGTGGTTAACCCTTGCTTGGTTTGGCAATGGGAGAAGAAGGTGGATAACCCTTGCTTGGTGTGGCAATGGACGGTGGTAGGGGAGGAGAGGAGCTTCCTTGTTGCAGCAATGGAGATGGTGTAGAGAGAGAGTGTTGGAGTAGAGGATGAGTGTGATGGTTGCAACCAAAGAGGGATTGGAAAAGGGGTTCTAAAGGGAGAAAATCACTTTTTGCCTAAGGACTACTTTTGGGGGGGCTTTGGATAGTAAAAAAGATTTTTCAAAAGTATTTTTTTTGAATTTTAGGGTTTTTGGATGCACGTTTTGACTTTTTGAGGTCGAAAAATGCTTTTTTTGACCATAAAATAGATTTAGGGGGGTTTTAAGAAGATAAGATTTGAGTTTTGAAATTTTTGAAATTTTTGGGATTTTTTCAAAACCGGATTAAAGAGAAGGGAAGTTGGAGGTTCCATATGCCCCCCCCCCCCCCCCCCCCCCCCCCCCCCCCCCCCCCCTACTTTTTCCCCCTACATTTTTGAGGACATAGAGAGTGTCCACCACCCTCTTCTCATTGGCTGGCCCCTAATTAACCTTAATCCCAAAGGGCCCCTACATGGTTCATATTTTTCCTAATGGGAAGATCCAAATTATAGACATAATGTTTCCTACACAAAGTCAACCTCATAAAGACCATAGACCACTAGCCATACCTAGTGTCATCCAAGAAGAAAGTGACTTTAAGTCATTAGGAAGTGGGCGTACTCCTTTCTTGTTGGAGAGAATGTTTATAGAGGGATTACTTGACCCTATTGAAGAAATGGAGATTCCATCTTCCCCATGTCAAGGAATTGAAGCCCAAAATTTTCTTTTAAATATTGCCAAATTGATGGATTCCATGGCTTCAGAAGTTAGAACCACCATCATGTCTAAACTATATGGAGACCCTGAGCTATTCCTAGCTCTTTAAGCTTTCCTCTGTGGAGAACTGAAGGTCGGGTTACCACAATTTGCATCGAGAGATAGGTCTAATGAAGTATCAATAGAGGAGGGAACCTTAGATCCACAACCCAACCTGGATAAGAACTTTGTTGTTGAAATATCTACTAACAAGTTGGGACAGTACTTTGAAGGTGATGAGAACTCTGTTGTTGAAATATCTACTAACAAGTTGGGTCAAGCACATGCTCTAGGAAACAGATTTATAATTGACCATCAATCTCACACCACAATTCACTAGGTCCAATTGCAGTATTGTTACACGTGTAAAAAGGACATCGATGATGGGGAAGATTCCCCTTATATGGATGTTCTACCTGGAATGATTGAGTCTGAAAATGTGGACTGAGTCCACCTAGCGGCAACCATAGACACTTGGGGAAATAGATGGACAACTTGGGTAACACCTAAGGGGGACAAAGTGCCACAACTCATACCTTTAAATAGTATGATAGAAGCAATGCATATAGCTTCTGATGATCTACAAAATGAAGGCTTGACTAACAGTGGAACCAGTAGCATCTCAGAAGGCTATAGCCCACACGATTCGAAGTTGGAATCATCAATTGAAATTGACTTTGAGGATAAATAATTTGAGTTAAATGTTGGTGCAAATGTGGGGACAAACCGTTTAAGGCCCAGTGGTACCCTAGATGACAATTTATCCTGCAGAGGAGAAGACACAAGCAACGATTCATCTAGCGACTCTGCACTAGAAACCGGCCATAACAAAAATTATACAAGAGGAGTAAGCAATATAAGAGGCGACGATATCGAGCCAATAAACATGCTAGAATAAATGAAAAGAAATCTATCGCAGAATGGCTCAGTTATATGGGGGCATGTGATGCTCATCGGAAGTTGGTAGATAATTGGGGTGAATACCTTCAAAGCATCATGTGGTGCAGACCAGACCCATTGACATTGCACAGTTAGAGGCCATAGAGAAGCCAAAATTGAGCCATACTGTAAGGAGATGCCAAAACCAAGGTCTAGCTCAACAACTAAGGGAAGTGGAAGAAACATCGCAGTCCACAACACAACAAGATCCCACGGACTTACACCCTGCACCTGATCATTTCAAATACTACACCACGGAGGAGCATAAGGTTGTGTATACAAAGGCTGAAAGAATACGTACTAATGGAAGTAATGGAATCTATGGTGTTTCGGTGATAGTTAAAGAAATAGAGTTAGCGGACACAGGTGAGGAGTCCAAACCTGTTTTGATTACCCAAGACCTGACAGAAACTGAGGAATATGTACTTAAGGAGCTCCTCAAGGAATTCAAGGATATATTTTCTTGGACATATCATGACATGAAGGGCATTCCACCTTTCATAGTGCAACATACAATTCTAAGATTAGCACTGCTAAAGCAGTCCAACAAAGACCCTATCCAATGAATCCTAAGTATGCGAAGATTAACCAAGAAGAACTCAAAAAGCTTATCAAATGTGGATTCATATACCCTATTGAGCACTCAGAATGGGTGTCTCCAAGAGTTATTGTGTCAAAAAAGAATGGGAAACTCAGAGTGTGTGTGGATATCAAGAAGCTTAATGCTACCACTAGGAGAGATCACTATCCTTGCCATATTTAAAGCATGTGCTTGAGAGAGTTGCAGGAAAGGAAGCTTATAGCTTTTTAGATGGGTACTTTGGCTACAATCAAATCACAATTGTGCTAGAGGACTAAGCTAAAACCACTTTTATAACTGAATTCGGAGTGTTCGCATTTCGTGTTATGGCTTTTGGCTTAACTAATGCCCCTGCTACATTCCAAAGATTAATAAACACCACTTTTAGGGAATATTTAAGGGAGTTTTGCGAAGCGTTTTTAGATGACCTTTGTGTTTATTCTTTGTGGAAAGAACATCTATCATGTTTACGAAAAGAGTTTGAAAGGTGCAGATTGTATCATGTATCATTAAACCCTTTCAAATGCCAATTTTGGGTTAAGCATGGAGTCATTTTAAGGCATATTGTATCAAAGAATGGGATTTTCATAGATGAAAGCAAAATTAAAGCCATTGCTAATTTACCACCACCTACAAACTATAAGGGAATCCAAAGATTCATGGGGTATGCTGGTTATTATTGATGGTTTATTTTACACTTTGGTGAGATAGCTCGTCCATTGTACAAGCTTCTTATCGAGTTTCATTGGACCAAGGAGTGTAACCATGCGTATAAATTATTAAAAATATCCTTGACAAGTGCCCTAATCCTATGAGTGCCCGATTGGAATGTAATTTTTAATGTGCATATTGATGCATCAAACTTTGCTATTGGGTGTGTTTTAGCTCAACCAGGAGAACATAAATTGGACTACCCCATTAGCTTTGCAAGTCGCCAACTGAATGATGCTGAGAGGAACTACACCACTACATAGCGAGAAGGTTTAGCTATGATTTATGCAGTAACAAATAAGTTTTGCTTTTACCTTCTTGCCAACAAGTTTGTTTTTTATGTGGATCATCAAGAGTTGTTGTGTCTAGTAAACAAACCATGTTCCCTAGGAAGATTACACGATGGTTATTAATTCTTTTTTATTTTTATTTTACTGTCGTGGTGAGACGCGATAAAATCCATGTCATGGCTGATCATTTGTCTTACATACCCAATGGTGAAGCCCCCACTGGAATGATGAGGGTGATGAATTGTCCGATACTTCCCTATTCCTAGTCGTGACCATGCCTAAATGGAGTGAGAAGATTGTAAACTTTTTAGTTAATGGTTTTCCATCCAAGGAGCTTTGTAAAGATATAGCTCAAAAGCTATTAAAGGAATGTGAACCTTATTCTCTAATTGCAAGTACTCTCTATAAGCTAGGGAAGGATGATATTCTTAGACGATGTGCTCGTGAGGATGAATATTTGTACATATTACAAGAAGCACACATGGACATAGCCGGAGGACATTTTTCAAGAGAATTAACTGCTAGGAAGGTGTTGCAATCAAGCTATTGGTGGCCTAACTTATTCAAGAATGCATCACTTTTTGCAAAAGGATGTGATGAATGCCAATGTTACAAGACCACACAACGGAAGGATCGGATGCCCTTACATCCTATTAAAGTGATCCAACCATTTAAAAAATGGGGTTTAGACTTTGTAGGCCCAATTAGTCCAGCAATCCCAATCCTGATATATATGATTGTTGCGAGTGACTATGTGACAAAGTGGGCAGAAGCTAAGGCGACACGCAAGGATGATGCAAGGTCAACCGCTAAGTTTCTCTTTGAGAACATTATTATGCAATTTGGTTGTCCCTTTGAAATTGTGAGTGATAATGGCACTCATTTTGTAAATGAAGTGATAAGGGAACTCACGACAAGCTTCATGATATCCCACCATAAGTCGACACCTTATTATCCACAAGCAAATGGTTAAGCTAAGAGTACTAGCAAGACTTTGATTTCTATCTTGACCAAGATGATAGAGGCTCATCATTGGACCCCTTTGTCTCCTGACCAATAGGAATCAAGCAAGCCATTGGGCTAGTGAATGCTCATTGGACCCCTTGAGACTATCCAATAGTCTTCTAGAGAGCTTAATTCCTATTGGTTCTTTTATTAAGTGTTTTTAGATTAAAAGAACTAGATTTATTCTAGCCTAATTCTCATTGGTCCACCTCCAAGGCCATCCAATAGGATTTAAGTACCCCTTGTGGGCATCTGGGCTAGGGAGCTCACATATGTCCCTCATTACCTTTGTGTAAAGGGAGCTTGTGTGTGTGTGTGTGTGTGAGTTTCTCTCTCATCTCCTACTTCTAGGGCTCGCCCCCTCCTATGATGTAGGAATGCATGAAGACTTTTTGAGCACACACAAAGCATCCAATTTTCCTAGGCTTTTGACCTTTGGACATGACCTTTGAATTTTGGAACCTTAGCATTTTGGAAGTCTGAATGGGCTGAACCTTAGGGTCTTTTAAGCCCATTGTTGCACTTGCTCTTTTGCAGATGGCCTTTCTCTGCAACACCATTAGCTCCAATGACAAGCTTTTGTGGATCCTTGGGAGGAGACACCTCGACACCCTAGGCTGCCTCTTCTATCCCCATGGTGTCTATGATGCGAGCTCCTTAAGCTCATGCATTGGTTCTTCATCTGGGATGACGTCTTTGACAACTCCCATTGTTTGGGCCACGACTACAAACACAAATCATTGATTTACCTACACAGGAGCTTGTTCAACGACCAAGTGAAAGAGGCGATGAAAATGAGCAGGTTGGATGCCAAAGTTGATAGCGTTGGCTATTGGCAGTAGCCATGATGAAGAGTCACAAAACGCTGCCATGAAGCTGGCACAAAAATAGTTGGCAAACAAAGTGGAAGAGCAATAGGTAGGAGAGCTATGCATAGAAAGGTTTGGTGGGCTGCATGAGCATCCTCGTAAATCTGTGGCAAATTTTTGGGGGGCATCACTGCCATGGTGCATTGTGGCAAGAGAAACGCTCGCCAAGCTTAATGGATGAGTACATCCTGCTGAGGTGCGTCGAACAATCGGCTGCGAGCTAGACCCGACAGCCCATCTTCGAAAATATTTCAATGAAGTTAATGTTCGGCCCAATAATAATTCACTATGACTTTTTGGAAATAAAATAAAAAGAGAGAAATACACAAATACATGAATTATGTGATCAATGTAGTATTAAGCGTATTATCACTAAATTTTACTAACATAATATGGCGGAAGGGGGAGCCCTTTACATGTGTCACAATCTGCGACCTGAAGGCTAAAGTTCAAACCAAAAACAAACCCCTTTGCACGTGAAGAGGGAGAGAGGGGGAGAGAGAGAGGCCGCCGAAGGTGGCCGGCCGTACTATATAAATAAAATGCACGGTTCTCCATTTTCTTCTCACATATGTCTAAACTGCAAACAAGCTAAGGTGCTACATTGGTGTGGCACTAACTTATTGTCACACCTACTTGCGTTGTTGTTGGTGTTGTTGCTGATAATTCTCTCTCTCTCTCTCTCTCTCTCTCTCTCTCTCTCTCTCTCTCTCTCTCTCTCTCTCTCTCTCTCTCTCTCTCTCTCTCTCTCTCTTCGAGACCCACGCTGATGAGCTTTTCGTTTCCATTATGGTGGTGTTCAGCTATTCTGCGACAAGCCCTACATACCTCAATGACATTATGATAATGAAAGTTAGGCATGTTGTGGGGAGACCCACGCTGATGAGCTTTTCGTTTCCATTATGGTGGTGTTCAGCTATTCTGCGACAAGCCCTACATACCTCAATGACATTATGATAATGAAAGTTAGGCATGTTGTGGGGAGAGAGAGAGAGAGAGAGAGAGAGAGAGAGAGAGAGAGAGAGAGAGAGAGAGAGAGAGAGAGAGAGAGAGCATGCGGACAAGCATGTCTTAAAAAAGCCTAGATTTCAACAAGTACAAGTAAATTTGAGCATGCCAAGAGAGAATCTTGGCAAGATTCTCAACAATGAGTATGCTTTAGAATCATAGGTCACATATTTTGGCTCTTCCCTTTTCGAGGTTGAAGATGGGTGTTTAAAAAACTAGAGAGAGAGAGAGAGAGAGAGAGAGAGAGAGAGAGAGAGAGAGAGAGAGAGAGAGAGAGAGAGAGATTAGAAGAGGTTTAGTAGCTCTTCACTTCTCTAGGTGGAAGATGGGTGTTTCACAAACTAGAAGAAGAAGAGTATTTTAATGTCGTAGTAAACTATCCCAAGAGACCTAATAATCTATACGATGGGGAGAGTTGAGCTCAAGACCTACTATTCAAGCTGGAAATGGCATAACCAATCTACCACACTTGGGTGATAGAAAAGTTAAACCATTTCCTCATTTTATTAGAACGCACAAACACCCACACACGCACCCAAGAAGAGAGAGAGAGAGAGAGAGAGAGAGAGAGAGAGAGAGAGAGAGAGAGAGAGAGAGAGAGAGAGAGAGAGAGAGAGAGAGATTGATTGGAAGAGGTTTAGTTGCTCTTCAGTTTTCAAGGTAGAAGGTGAGTGTTTCACACCCACACTAGAGGTTCCACACAATGGACTATGGAGTGTTCTCATTTTGGTGACGAAGGTATTGGTAATACTACTAAAGCTACTAGTCACTTGAATGACCTACCATGACTTGTCTTCTCTACTCAACAAAGATTGCATGGGCTAAATCGACCACTTCAAGCAATTTGGTTGGTGGTAATCCTTGTTTGAGTTGCATGACAAGCGCCAGGAAAACAATAGCATCTTGCAAGTACGAAAGCAACCAAAGCTTGAGATGACATCTTAAGGAAGAATGGTGTCTATGTGGAACCCCCCTTGGGCTACCCGTGCTTTGCCATAATTCCTTTCCTCTTCCATTAACAGATGTTAGTGTCCACCCATGAAAATCATTGACATGAAACTTGAGAGAGAGAGAGAGAGAGAGAGAGAGAGAGAGAGAGAGAGAGAGAGAGCATGTTGCAACACCATGAGGAGGAGGAAAAGGAGGCGGAGAAGGGAGCGTCACAGGGCTCTCTTGTGAGGCAAGGAAGTAGAAGGCTCTTTGTGTGCATCGCTTGATTCTTGATACCAAGGAATGGGGAATATTTTGAAGTATTGATTTTTATTTACTAGATGACAGTATGATAGCCATTAAACCTCCTCCAATCATCCCTTCTCTCTCTCTCTCTCTCTCTGTGTGTGTGTGTGTGTGTGTGTACCGGTGCACATTTGTGAAGAATGTGATCCCTTAATTTGAAGTTTCCATTTAATCATTCTTGGAACATCTTGAAATCGTTATCTACCTTCATTACGTTTAAAGGGAGGCCTATTGAAATTTTCACTTCTTGTTGTTTGTTGTTGAAGTTATAATCAAAGTGCATTACAAATGAAAGGCCTCGTGATTTAATCACTTGTTGATAGTGCAGTACAGAGTGTGCCTTGCATCCTTGGAGCTCTTGCTTGCCTCTTGCAAGGCTTCTGCATCCCAGCTCCGGTCTCCTGCTCTTGTCTCCTTTGCTTCTACGAGGCAAATATAATCGCTCTTGTTTTTTATTATTATTTTTTAGATTAGGTCTCCCCAATCTCAAAAAAATAAAAATTCTTTCAAAACATATTAAGTGCATAACTGAAGGGTGAGTTTAGGAAATGAAATGACAGATGAAAGTGGAAAGTCAAAAGACATATGAAGGTGGAAAGTCAAAATACATTTTGTATCCATATAAACAGGTGTTTCTCTTCTTCTTTATTTTTCCTTTAGCATTTTCTCCTCTTCAAAGTGTCCGCTCTCTCTTTCTCTCTCTCTCTCTCTCTCTCTCTCTCTCTCTCTCTCTCTCTCTCTCTCTCTCTCTCAAAAAATGTTGTATTCGTCTTTCCTAGCTAATATTGTTGCAAATCTATGTGCTTCATCATTGCCCGTAGTCTATGTGCTATAGACTAGCACATTGTTTTTTTTGTTGTTGAGAGAATCTTTGAATTAGGAATACCTTTTAATTTTTTTGAAGCCATTAGGAATACCTTTTCATTTTTTTAACGATTATTATTGCCATCTTATCCTGCGATTATTATGGCTTTTTGAAAACCATCCTCTTTTTAATTGAGCACCTCACCGCTAGGACTCGTTCCTGTCATGCCTAGGCTCTGAGTGACTACAACTCTCTCACAAGGGTTGCTTCCCACCGTGTCTAGCCCTCAGGACTATGGAGAATACAACCAAGCCTTTGTATGCAGAGGTGGTCTTGGGGGCCTAGGGGTCGGCTAAGGACCCTCATATTGGCCAAGTTGAAAAGGTTCGGGAAAAAGGCACATCGCAACCCTATTGAATGGCCATCAATGAGTGCGGCTGGAATGGCATTGCCAAGATGAATAAGGAAGAACTGAGATTGCATAAAGCATAGATTAAAGAAGAGCTTTCTGAAGCCCCAAGTGCAGTTGTTGGACTATCAATGGCACCTGTCGGTGCCATGGAAGTTTCCAAGGGTGACAAAGCCTTTCGAGCCCTCATGATGTTGAGGATGCTCTCACCATGGCTATCTCGGTTTCCCTAATTACGAAACAATTCGTTGAGTTAGCCAGCTCTATGTTTCAAGCCCTCAAGAAGTTGAGGGTGCTCTCATTGTGGCTATTCTGCTTGCCCTAATCAAGAAGCAGTTCACCAAGTTAGCTGAGTTAGCTAGTTGTATGTTAGTTTTTGGGTTTATAGGTAGGGTGCCTACCAAAGCCAAACTGATCAATTGACTCTATAGCTTGAATATCCTTAATCAGAGTGGATCAATGTTGTTTTCCGAATACCTTGCAAAAGTATTCTTGTCATTTCAATTTAACAATTCAGCAATGGTGGCAAAAATCTTAGCCAAAAGCCTACTTTTCTTCAACCGCTTGTCGATGTGCGTGCCCACGTGGGATTGCTCCTATGAATCCTTTGATGCCTTTAAGGATATATGCCCGGTCTCGGTGGATTTTTTCAACTTCCCATTGAATCAGAGTGGATCAATATTGTTTTCCTAATACCTTGCAAAAGGCCTATTGTCAGTTCAATTTAACGATTCAACAATGGTGGCAAAAATCTTAGCCAAAAGCCTACTTTTCTTCAACCGCTTGTCGGTTTGCGTGCCCACGTGGGATTGCTCTTTTGAATCCTTTTAAGAATATATGCCCAATCTCAGTGGATTTTGTCAACCTCCCATTGTGGCTGAGGAATAATTTAAAATACTTGGCAACCTCACTTGATACCCGTTATTCGTGCCATCTAACAAAGTAGCAAGTACCACCAGAAATAAGGTTTGCATTTGATGGGATCTCAGAAAGCCCTAGCCCAAGACTCTTGTAGTGAATGTGGGGCCCAGCTTGAAGGTCATCCCCCTAAACTTTGGCACCTCCTTTTGTGCATGCTTTAAGTGTAACAAATTTGGGCACTTGCAAGGTCTTGCCCCACTGCTACGATCATGCTAGTAGGTCCTTTGGATGGGGGAAAGAGACGAGCAAGTAGCACCTTAGAAAACTGTTGAAATTGGGATTCCACCATAGAAGAACACCAAAAAATTACTGAAGGAGGGGAAACTCAATGTTAACATGGAATCCCTTGAGAAATTAGAGAAGTCCTTACAAGCCTAGCATAGAGTGGATAGGCCGCGCTATCATTTCTCATGGACCACCCAACAGAAATGACAACCCTAGGGTTTTGAAAGATTGTGCTCTCACCCACCTTTAGGAAGAAGGCATCACATTAAGACCAACTTGAACCTTTGCTTGTGCATTATGTCAACCCGAGCAGGTCTCCCAAGTGCCAAAAGTACTTTGCTTTTGACACAATCTCTCTCATCCATAAAGATGGGTCGAATGAGGTTTTTGAGATGAGTCTTGATTTCTAAATAGTACAGTTCAACCCAAAGGCTATGGCAAACGTTTCTGCAATCTCCAGAGCCTCTCTGATTATTGAGGGAAATCTTTCAAGAAGAGAAGGGAGTCGTCTGCAAAAAGCTTCACTAGGAGTTGGCCGTTGTCAGACAAATTCAACCCTTGTATCTCCTCTCTCTAAGCACTGGCTTTGAGCATGATAAGTTGATAACCAGAGGATGAGAACCGATGGTGAACAATAGTGGGTCTAGAGGGCATCTCTGCTTGATTGATCTTTTGACTTCAAATTTGCGCACAAATCTATCATTAAACAAGAGCTCAGATTGGCTCCCAGTTAATTAGGCTAGAGTAAATCTAGTTTAATTAATTTAAAAACACTTAATAAAAGAACCAATGAGAATTAAGTCCTCTAGAAGACTATTGCAGAATCTCCCAAGGGGTCCAATGAGCATTCAGCAGCCCAATGGCTTGCCTGATTCCTATTGGCCAGGAGGCAAAGGGGTCCAATGAGAGTTTAGTTGAATTATTAAATTACCTAAAGCTCTCACAAAAGGAGAAAGGGAGACACATATCAGAAGGCTATCACTTATGCTGCTTAATTGTAATTGGCTAGCCCTAGGGAGTTCCAATGAGAGGATAGCAAGAGAAAATAGCAAGAGGGGTCGCCCAAGAGAGAGAGGGGGCTGATTTTTGCAAGGCATTATCACACACACACACACACACACACACACACACAATCTCATGTGTGAAGTAAAGAAGACTCTGTCTCCTTCTCAAGCTTTAATGGAAAGCTTACCACCTACTCCAGGCTTGTGAGAAGGGAGGCCTACACCAACAACTCTTGGCTTTGTGATGCAAATCCAACCAAGAGCCAAGATTCAATGCATGCTCATCTCCTCTACCATGCTAATTACTAAGCTAAGCTATGCTAATATGAGTGATTATGTGAGGAGATGTACATCTTTCTCGTAAGAATACTCCTACTTCCTCTCAATCTACTCTCAAACCCTGCTAGCTCTCACCATCTTCGAAGGTGTGTGAGGTCTTGGGTCTGAGACCGAGGATAATTGATGTTGTGTTTGATAAGTGTTTTGCTTAGTGCATGAAGCTTTCATCTTCATTACACTAGCTAGTCTTGAAGAAACACAAAGAATTGTATTGTACAATGTCTCTCTTGATGGGAGAAACCATAATACAAAGCCTTTTGGAGGGGGGACCGGCTCCATGAAAATCCGGTCCTCAACTGTTGTCAATAGCTTAATTTCTCTCTCTTTTTTGAAAGTATTGTTCATGCTTTCTAACTAGGTGTTATGCTTTTTGTTGCTCTCTCCACCCAAGCACTCTTGTAATTCTCATTAGGAATCTATTCTAATGAAATGCCCACTATGTTCATGCTAATTTCCGCTACACACAAGTTTTTAGGCCATTAAATGTTACATTGGTATCAGAGCACAAGGTTTCTCTTTTCTTGCTCAAGAAGGGAGGTCCTCAAGCTAGCTATAAATGGTTGGTATTATTAATTGCCTGTGAGTAAGTAGAATAGGGATTTTTCAGCCTTGCAACCTTTTAACCATCAAAAAGAAGAGGCCATAGGAAATCCTATGCCGCATGGAAGAGGTCGTCCAAGCTCAAGAATTTCAAAGAGGGAGGGAAGAGTATCTCTTTCCTTACCTATGATGGCACCTTTGGTGCTACGAACAAAGTCTTGGCCTTTATCCAACAATTTGATGCGTTGTTTGGAGATGAGGGCTTCACGAAGTACTCTAAGCTACGCCATGTAGCTATTGACTTTCAAAATTCCACCAGGCAATGGTGGTCTAGCCTACGAGCCAACGATGAAGCTCTACGAACATGGAAAGCTTTAAGAGCTTCCATTATGAAGCAGTTTTTGGCCACCGATGCCAAAGACAAAGTACTCACCGAATGGCGAAGCTTAAAGCTCTCTCCCTATGAATCCATCCACAAATATGTAGACAAGTTTTGGGACCTACAACTCAAAGCCACTGTCTTCAAAAAGTTGGATTTTGAAGAGGAAAAGCAACAATTTTGTGCGGGCTTAATCGAAGAAATGGCGGAGTATGTCAACTCCCAAAGGCCACGTACCATACCGGCGGTAAGACACCATACTATGGTGGCCTCTCAAATCAATTTCCAAACGGGGGCTAAAAGAAATAATAAGCCCACGGAAAACAAGGGTTCCAACGAGCCTAAGGGGAAGGACAATGTCCAAAAGTCTCCTAAGGGCAACTCCAACAAAGCTAAAGAGAAGGGAGTTTACAAAGGTAAAAACAAACTCTCTCCTGAAGAGCTTGAGTGTTATCACAAGGATAACCGGTGTTTCAAGTGCGGCGAACAAGGGCATGCGTACCGCGCTTGTCCCCAAAAGAACAACCGCCAAGATCCTCCTAGAGCTACCTTGGTTGAAATCCAAGACGAGGAGACTCACCAAACTCACCACAAAGGATCTCCTCTATGCCATGCTTGGGGAAAGGTAAGAGAACATGATGCTTTTATTCTCTTTGACCCTGGTTCTACTCACAATTTTATATCTATAGAGTTGACCACCAAGCTAGGCATACAAGCCTACGAGATGGGAGATGTCTTACCCGCAGACAGTGCTTTCAAGGGGCAAGGAGCTTTAGTCACTCCCTTAATCGGGAAATTGATGCTTCATGTCCAAAGCTATGTGGACAAAGAGGACTTCTTTATCCCTCCTCTCAAGCATGAGGATGTAATCCTAGGGGCACCATGGTTTCATCGCCTGGCTGCCAATGTTAAATTCCATGAAAGGAGAATCTCCTTTAAGTTCAGGAAAAAGACATGTATATAGATGTTAAGGAAATGGGTAACACTATCCCCATTGTACATACACCAGCTTTCAACAAGTTAATAAAGAGCTCTATTTCCGTGTACATGATTTTTGTTAAAGATTCTCAAAATGAACCTAATGCTTTAGAAAAAGAAAATAAAAGCAACCAAAAGGAATTAGAGTTAACCAATTTTCTCAAGGGGTTTCAAGATGTTTTTATTGACGACATCCCTTGTGAGCTACCTCCTAAACGAGGTAATGATGACCATGCAATTGAACTTCTTCCAGGAAGTTCACAGCCTAACAAACCTCCTTATAGAGTTTCTCAAGCTCAACAAGAGGAGATTATGCGGCAATTGCATGAGTTAGTTGAGAAAGGCATGGTTAGGCGTAGCTCATCTCCATTTTGCTCACATGTACTATTAGTGAAAAAGAAATACGGCACATATCGTATGTGTGTTGACTATAGAGCACTAAATAGGATCACTATCAAGAATAGGTTTCACGTTCCACAAGTAGAAGACCTATTTGATAAGCTACAAGGATCGACCTACTTCAGTAGGATTGACCTAAACAGTGGCTATCACCAAATAAGGATAGTTGATCAAGATATTGTAAAGACCGCATTTCGCACCACATTTGGTCTTTACGAATACATTGTCGTGCCTTTTGGCTTGACCAATGCACCAACCACATTCAACCGCTTGATGGAGAAGCTGTTCAGGCCTCATGGAACCTTCACTGGAGTGTTCTTTGATGATATTATCATCTACTCTAATTCATTAGACGTACACAAGCAACACCTCCAGGTAATATTTCAAGTTTTAAGAGAGAATAAACTTTATGTTAATAGAAAGAAAAGTGAGTTTTTCTTGCAAGAGATTCAGAATTTAGGTCACATTATCTGTCAAGATGGCATCTAAATGGATGCATCAAAGTTAGAGGTAATAAAAGGATGGCCTAAACCAAAGAATCTTCATGAACTAAGAAGCTTTATAGGTATGTGTGCATACTATAGGCGCTTCATAGAAAAGTTCTCACAAATTACGGGACCATTACATGACCTTACAAAGAAAAGCGTTAGGTATACATGGTCTGCTAAGGAGAACAATGCTTTCGAAAAGCTTAAATAAAAACTTATCTCTCAACCTGTGCTTACACTACCGGATCTCTCAAAACCATTTGAGGACCAATGTGATGCTTGTGGTGATTGCCTTGGAGCTGTTTTTCTCCAAGAAGGGCACGCCATAGGCTATGAAAGTCGAAGCCTCCACCCTGTTGAGCAAGCTCTAGGCATATATGAAAAGGAACTCCTTGCAGTTCTACATGCCTTAGACTCATGGAAGCACTATTTATTGGGGACTCCTTTCATTCTGCGAACGGATCACCAAAGTCTTAAGTACTTCATGACGCAGACCAAGCTCTCCGACAAACAAATGAGGTGGGCAAATTTCCTTTCGCAATTTCATTTTCATATTTCTCACATTTCTAGCAAGAATAATCAAGTAGCTGATGCACTCTCAAGACGACAAAGAGTGAATGCGGTTTCCATAGCAACTCATAATGATCTATCTTCAATGATAGATGAGTATGCTATTGATCCCGATTCTAGAGATGTGATTTCAGCCCTTGCATTAGGGAAGAAAGAAGAACCATTATTTTACAAGATGGTTATCTCCTCTACGGCAATAGACTATGTGTTACTAACTCACTACGTGAGAAAGTAATGTATGAATCTCATGCTCCACCTTATGCAGGGCATAGAGGAATTCAGTCTACCTTAAAGGGAATTGAAACATATTTCTACTGGCCTACCATGAAAGTGAACATACAAGATTATGTTTCTAAATGTGTGGTATGTCAAAAGATAAAGTTTAATAGAGGGAAGCAACTTGGATTGCTTCAAACCTTGCCAATCCCTAATTCACCATGGGAGATCATATCCATGAATTTTATCTTTGGATTGCCTAAGTCTATCCATGGGAATACGAGAATATGGACGATAGTAGACAGGTTCAGTAAACAAGCTCATTCTATACCTGTCAAAAAGACTATCAAAGCCCATCAAATGGCAACCCTCTTCATTTCAAAAATTTTCAAGTACCAGGGCTTGCCAATGTCCATAGTGTCGGATAGAGATCCTAGAATGACCAGTAATTTCTGGAAGGGTCTCTTTGAGAATTTAGGGACGGATGGCCAAAGTGAAATAGCTAACCTAACAATTCTCGATCTACTAAAAGCCTATGTAACGGAAGTAGATCAAAGATCCCAATGGGAGAAATACTTACCCTTAGTGGAGTATGCTTACAATAACACTGTACATACTTCCACGGGAAAAACACCTTTCGAGGTAATGGAGGGAAGATCACAAAGTCCCTTTCTACTTAAGGTACATGGGAAGATCTTCGCTGCAGATGAGTATAGCCGAGACCTACAAGAATCTTTTCAAAAGATTAAGGATGCTATCTCTATCTCACAACAAAGGCAAAAGGCTGCTGTTGACAAGCACATAAGAGCCCAAGCCTTTAAAGAAATTGATTGGGTCTTATTAAAGTTTCCCAAGGCTCGATTAAGGCACACGACGGGCAAGAATCCTACGGGACACCAAAAGTACTATGATAAACTAGCAAAAAGGTACTATGGTCCCTTCTAGATTCTTAGGCCAATCAATGAGATGGCCTATCAACTCAAGTTGCCCAATCATTGGCTCATAGACAATGCTTTCCATGTGAGCCTATTAAAGCCTTACAAAGGAGAGCCACCTCAAGAACCGACTATTGAAGACCCACCGGAGATCGAGGACCAAGAAGCCTGAGTCCATTCTCCGACATGAAGACAAGGTACTAAGAGGCGGTAAGACTCTCCGACGATATCTTATTAAGTTTAAGAATTATCCTTTTGAAGATGCTAGATGGATGCAAGGTATACAATTAAAGGATAACCTAAACCTTGTCAATGCTTACAATGCTTCCCAAGAGTAAGCAAATGTACAAAATGATAAAAATGAGCAAAGTTTTTGTCTTACAAGACTCTCTTTTTATTTATTGTGCACAAAAATGAAGTAATATGAATGCTTAGATCAAGTTTGCGGAGACGACGTTTCCCAAACACCAAGGAGAGCTTGTCACTCTACTATGGAAGATTGATAGGACTAATGTGCAGACATGCTTGCGGCAGCCTCAGGCTCTCAAGCGCCAAATGGACTAGTCATCCATTGTGGAATGATGTCGTAGGGTAACATAGGGATCCTCTACCCGCTAAGAAAAGGACTCGTGAATATGCTTTATCTTCTCTACACCATAGTCCAGGACGACTATGATTTCAAGAGAGAGGTAATGTCATAATAATCAATATCTAATTCTCCTAAATGATTTTCTCATGTTAAACTGATCATTTAATATGGGGAAGTGCCAGGGGAGAAAAAGCTAGAATATTGGTTAAGCTAGCAGACCGGCCACAGTAGGGATCCAATGGAGGGAAAATAGGGATCCAAAGGGGGGGCCATCTGCAAAAGAGACATGTGCAACAATGGGCTAAAAAGACCCTAAGGTTCAACCCATTAAGAGTTCCAAAATGCTAAGGTTCCAAAATTCAAAGGTTGTGTCCAAAGGTCAACCATGGGGGAATTGAATGCTTTGTGTGTGTCAAAAAGTCTTTACAAATCCCTACTTAGGAGGGGGCGAGCCTTGCTTGTAGGGGATGAGAGAGAAATCCACACACACACTAGCTCCCTTTACACAAAGGAAATGAGGGACACATGTCAGCTCCCTAGGCCAGATGCCCACAAGGTGTACCCAATTCCTATTGGATGGCCTTGGAGGTGGACCAATGAGAATTAGGCTAGAGTAAATCTAGTTTAATTAATTTAAAAACACTTAATAAAAGAACCAATGAGAATTAAGTCCTCTAGAAGACTATTGCAGAATCTCCCAAGGGGTCCAATGAGCATTCAGCAGCCCAATGGCTTGCCTGATTCCTATTGGCCAGGAGGCAAAGGGGTCCAATGAGAGTTTAGTTGAATTATTAAATTACCTAAAGCTCTCACAAAAGGAGAAAGGGAGACACATATCAGAAGGCTATCACTTATGCTGCTTAATTGTAATTGGCTAGCCCTAGGGAGGTCCAATGAGAGGATAGCAAGAGAAAATAGCAAGAGGGGTCGCCCAAGAGAGAGAGGGGGCTGATTTTTGCAAGGCATTATAAAACACACACACACACACACACACATTCTCATGTGTGAAGTAAAGAAGACTCTGTCTCCTTCTCAAGCTTTAATGGAAAGCTTACCACCTACTCCAGGCTTGTGAGAAGGGAGGCCTACACCAACAACTCTTGGCTTTGTGAAGCAAATCCAACCAAGAGCCAAGCTTCAATGCATGCTCATCTCCTCTACCATGCTAATTACTAAGCTAAGCTATGCTAATATGAGTGATTATGTGAGGATATGTACATCTTTCTCGTAAGAATACTCCTACTTCCTCTCAATCTACTCTCATACCGTGCTAGCTCTCACCATCTTTGAAGGTGTGTGAGGTCTTGGGTCTAAGACCGGGGATAATTGATGTTGTGTTTGATAAGTGTTTTTCTTAGTGCATGAATCTTTCATCTTCATTGCACTAGCTAGTCTTGAAGGAACACAAAGAATTGTATTGTATAATGTCTCTCTTGATGGGAGAAACATACAAAGCCTTTTGGAGGGGGGACCGGCTCCATGAAAATCCGGTCCTCAATTGTTGTCAATAGCTTAATTTCTCTCTCTTTTTTGAAAGTATTGTTCATGCTATCTAACTAGGTGTTATGCTTTTTGTTGCTCTCTCCACCCAAGCACTCTTGTAATTCTCATTAGGAATCTATTCTAATGAAATGCCCACTATGTTCATGCTAATTTCCGCTACACACAAGTTTTTAGGCCATTAAATGTTACACTATGCATGCTTTTATAGGCATTCTTGCAGGGCCGGAGTGTTGCCCAAGCTAGTAGCTAGCGTCCCCTCTCAGCCTAGAATAGCTGCTAGCTTTTGGGAAAAAACTCCAATCTTCTCTAAAAACAAAGATTTGCTTCTGGTGGTCAACTCTCCCCATGTTGTAGTTGAACATAATTGTCACTCCTGCTCTTATCTTTGTTGCTGCACTTTTTCATCCAGATTCTCCATCTCATCGTTCAGTTGCTTCCTCTTCTTGTTGGCTTCCTCTCTAACTTGCTGTAGATCTTTCACAGACTTCTCTTGCAGTGATGAATAGGAAGCCAAGATATGTTTACTACTTCCCTTTCATTGATAAAAGCTGAATACAATCTCCAGCAGTAGCCAAACACTCCGTCTCTTCCATCTCCAATAAAACGTAGAAGCTCATGACATTACGAAAGGGTAGTGGTGCATTAGTCATTGGATCCTGGGTAAATGTGGTCATCAACCCATAAGTTGATTGCTTTGCACCCAATGCGTTGTAACTGATATGTAGCATTGGGATTCAATGTGCCAAGTCACACAGTAGCATACTCCTGCTCCAAATCATCATTTAATTCATATCGTTTTGGCTTGTTAGTAATGTCTTGCAGTGGAGGGCGATTGAATGACATGTTTGTTAGCTAATCAAGAAAAATAGTCAGAGAATGTGTAATGGTGATTTCTGCAAGCAGAGAAGTCTGGCTATGGAGGGAAAAAGTGGAAGGTACTCAGAGATAGTAGAAAAGGATTATGTTGTGGAGGGAAGAAAAAGAGGGAGTGTAGCTCAATCTCTTTTGAATTCAAAATATTGATCATGAGAGATTTAGAGAGAGAAATGTAGCTACACACAGAGGTAATGGAGTTCTCCATTTCTCTCACCTGTAGCTGGAGTGGGAGAGAGAGAGAGAGAGAGAGAGAGAGAGAGAGAAAGACATAAAGAAAGAGAGTGAGAGAGAGAGTACATCTACAGCCTTGGAGGATCTGCACTTTCTGTCACATGTAGGCAGCATAGAATGTCCTCTTGATGATTGGGAGATGGAAGTGACAAGAGAGAAAAGAAGGGGAAAGAGAAAGAGTTGGCTCACATTTTAGAGAGAGAATACAGTGAGAAAATATGCAAAATCTTCTTTTTTGGTAGGGGGGGCTGAAAAGTGCTTCATTTAATAAGAACGGAGTGAGAGAGGGTGTTTTATATGTTAGAGAGAGAGGAGAGAATGGGGAAAGACATTTTAAAATTCAGTTACCCACCTCTCTTTTGTGTTAAAATAGCCTATTTTCAAAATACAAAATATACAAATGGTATTTTTAAAAATCGCAGCATAGGCCTTTTTGCCCTCTCTTTTAGGCTTGGTCAAACTTGGCTTAAGCTTTAAGCATTTCCTTAAATTGCCAAATAAAGAGGCCCTCCTATACCCCATTCCCTTCCTAATGACAAGAGTGCTTGGGTGGAGAGAGCAACAAAAAGCATAACACCTAGTTAGATAGCATGAACAATACTTCAAAACAGAGAGAAATTAAGCTATTGTGAACAGTTGAGGACCGGATTTTCATGGAGCAGGTGTCCCCCCTCCAAAAAGCTTTGTAGTATAGGTTTCTCCCATCAAGAGAGACATTTTACAATACAATTCTTTGTGTTCCTTCAATACTAGCTACTGCAATCAAGATGGAAGCTTCAAGCACTAAGCAAAACACTTATAAAACACAACATCAATTCCCTCACGGTCTGAGACCCAAGACCTCACACACCTTTGAAGATGGTGAGAGCTAGTGGGGTATGAGAGTAGATTGACAGGAAGAAGAGTAGTCTTACGAGAAATATGTACATCTCCTCACATAATCACTCATATTAGCATAGCATAGCTTAGTAATTAGCATGGTAGAGGAGATGAGCATGCATTGAAGCTTGGCTCTTGGTTGGATTTGCATCACAAAGCCAAGAGTTGTTGGTGTAGGCCTCCCTTCTCACAAGCTTGGAGTAGGTGATAAGCTTTCCATTAAGGCTGGAGAAGGAGAGAGAGTCTCTTCTTGCTTCACACATGAGCTAGTGTGTGAGTGTGTGAGATAATGCCTCGAGAAATCAGCCCCCCCTCTCTCTTGGTTGACCCCTCATGCTATTTCCTCTTGTTGACACCCCATTGGACCTCTCCAAGCTTAGCCAATAGGATTTCAGGAGCATAAATGATAGCCTTCTGACATGTGTCCCCATTACCCCTTTTGTGAGAGATTTAGGCAGTTAATTAATGCAACTAAACTCTCATTGGACCCCTTTCTCTCCTAGCCAACAGGAATCAGGCAAGCCATTGGGCTGCTGAATTCTCATTGGACCCCTTGGGAGACTTTCCAATAGTCTTCTAGAGAGCTTAATTATTATTGGTTCTTTTATTAACTGTTTTTAAATTAATTAAACTAGATTTACTCTAGCCTAATTCTCATTGGTCCACCTCCATGGCCATCCAATAGGATTTGAGTGCACCTTGTGGGCATCTAGGCTAGGGAGCTGACATGTGTCCCTCATTCCCTTTGTGTAAAGGAAGCTTGTGTGTGTGTGTGTGTGTGTGTGTGTGTGTGTGTGTGTGTGTGTGTGTGTGTGTGTGTGTGTGTGTGTTTTTGTTTCTCTCTCATCCCCTCCTTCCACGGCTCGCCCCCTCCTATGTAGGACTCTTTGTAGACTTTTTGTACACACACCAAGCATCCAATTTTCCTACGCTTTGACCTTTGGACATAACCTTTGAAATTTGGAACCTTAGCATTTTGGAAGTCTTAATGGGATGAACCTTAGGGTCTTTAAAGCCCATTGTTGCACATTGCTCTTTTCCACATGGCCCCCCCTTTGGATCCCTATTTTCCCTCCTTTGGTTCCCTACTGTGGCCAGTCTGCCAGCTTAACCAATATTCTAGCTTTTTCTCCCCTGGCACTTCCCCATATTAAACGATCAGTTTAACATGAGAAAATCATTTAGGAGAATTAGATATTAGTTATTATGACATTACTTCTCTCTTGAAATCATAGTCGTCCTTGACTATGGGGTAGAGAAGATAAAGCCTATTCATTAGTCCTTTTTCTAGCAGGTAGAGGATCCCTATGTTACCCTACAACATCATTCTAGAATGGATGACTAGTCCATTTGGTGCTTGAGAGCCTAAACTGCCGCAAGCATGTCTGCACATTAGTCCTATCAGTCTTCCGTAGTAGAGTGACAAGCTCTACTTGGTGTTCGGGAGACGTCGTCTCCGCAAACTTGATCTAAGCATGCATACTACTTCATTTTGTGCACAGTATAGAAAAAGAGACTCTTATAGACAACGACTTTGTTCATTTTAAACATTTGCACATTTCCTTACTCTAGGGAAGCATTGTAAGCATTGACAAGGTTTAGGTTATCCTTTAGTTGTATGCCTTGCATCCATCTAGCATCTTTAAAAGGATAATTCTTAAACTTAAAAAGATATCGTTGGATAGTCTTACCGCCTCTTAATACCTTGTCTTCATGTCGGAGAATGGACTCGGGCTGCAGCACCTCTTCTTGGTCCTCGATCTCCGGTGGGTCTTCAATAGTTGGTTCTTGAGGTGGCTCTCCTTTGTAAGGCTTTAGTAGGCTCACATGAAAAACATTGTGTATTAGCCAACGGCTGGGCAACTTGAGTTGATAGGCCATCTCATTGATTGGCCTAAGAATCTGGAAGGGACCATAGTACCTTTTTGCTAACTTAGCATGGTATTTTTGGTGTCCCGTAGGATTCTTGCCGTGTGCCTTAATCGAGCCTTGGGAAATTTAAGTAATACCCAATCATTTTCTTTAAAGGCTTGGGCTCTTTTGTGCTTATCAGCAGCAGCCTTTTGCCTTTGCTGTGAGATAGGGATAACATCCTTAATCTTTTGAAAAGATTCTTGTAGGTATCGGCTATACTCATCTACAGCGAAGATCTTCCCGTGTACTTTAAGTAGCAGGGGACTTTTGGACCCTCCCTCAACTACCTCGAAAGGTGATTTTCTCGTGGAAGTATGTACAGTGTTATTGTAGGCATACTCCACTAAGGGTAAGTACTTCTCCCATTGGGACCTTTGATCTACTTCTGTTACATAGGCTTTTAGTAGATCAAGAATTTTTAGGTTAGCTATTTCACTTTGGCCATCCGTTTGCGGATGATAGGCCGAAGAGGAGTTTAGCGTTGTCCCTAAATTCTCAAAGAGACCCTTCCAGAAATTAGTGGTGGTCATTCTAGGATCTCTATCCGACACTATGGACATTGGCAAGCCACGGTACTTGAAGATTTGTGATATGAAGAGAGGTTCCATTTGATGGGCTTTGATAGTCTTTCTGACAGGTATAAAATGAGCTTGTTTGCTGAACCTGTCTACCATCGTCCATATTCCCGTATTCCCATGGATAGACCTAGGTAATCCAAAGATAAAATCCACGGATATGCTCTCCCATGGTGAATTAGGGATTGGCAAAGGTTGAAGCAATCCATGTTGCTTCCTTCTATCAAACTTCATCTTTTGGCATACCACACATTTAGAAACATACTCTTGTATGTTTTCTTTCATGGTAGGCCAATAGAAATATGTTCCAATCCCTTTTAGGGTAGACTGAATCCCTCTATGCCCCACATAAGGAGGAGCATGAGATTCATATATTACTTCCTCACGAGTGAGTTAGTCATGCATAGTCTATTTCCATAGATAAGATAACCATCTTGTAAAGTAAATGGTTCTTCTTTCTTCCCTAGTGCAAGGGCTGATATCACATCTCTAAAATTGGGATCAACAGCATACTTATCTATCATAGAAGATAGATCATTGTGAGTCGCTATGGAAACCGCATTCACTCTCGGCCATCTTGAGAGTGCATCGGCTACTTGATTATGCTTGCCAGCAATGTGAGCAATATGAAAATGAAATTGCAAAAGGAAATTTGTCCACCTTATTTGTTTGTCAGAGAGCTTGGTCTGCGTCATGAAGTACTTAAGACTTTGGTGATCCATTCGCAGAATAAAAGGAGTCCCCAATAAATAGTGCTTCTATGAGTCTAAGGCATGTAGAATTGCGAGGAGTTCCTTTTCATATATGCCTAGTGCTTGCTCAACAGGGTTGAGCCTTTGACTTTCATAGGCTATGGCGTGCCCTTCTTGGAGCAAAACAGCTCCAAGGCAATAACTATAAGCGTCACATTGGACCTCAAATGGATTTGAGAGATCTGGTAGTGTAAGCACAGGTTGAGAGATAAGCTTTTTGAAAGCCTTGTTCTCCTTGGTAGACCATGTATACCTAACGTTTTTCTTTGTTAAGTCATGTAATGGTCCTGCAATTTGTGAGAACTTTTCTATGAAGCGTCTATAGTATGCACACATACCTATAAAGTTTCTTAGTTCATGAAGATTCCTTCGTTTAGGCCATTCTTTTATTACCTCTAATTTTGATGGATCCATTTGGATGCCATCTTGAGAGATAATGAGACCTAAATACTAAATCTCTTGCAAGAAAATTTCACTTTTCTTTCAATTAACATAAAGTTTATTCTCTCTTAGAACTTGAAATATTACCTGGAGGTGCTGCTTGTGTTCATCTAGTGAATTAGAGTAGATGATAAAATCATTAAAGAACACTTAAGTAAAGGTTCGGTGACGCCTGAATAGCTTCTCCATCAAGCGGTTGAATGTGGCTGGTGCATTGGTCAAGCCAAAAGGCATGACAATATATTTGTAAAGACTAAACGTAGTGCGAAATGCGGTCTTTACAATGTCTTGATCAACTATCCTTATTTGATGATAGCCACTTTTTAGGTCAATCCTACTGACGTAGATGGACCCTTGTAGCTTATCAAATAGGTCTTCTGCCCGTGGAACAGAAAACCTATTCTTGATAGTGATCCTATTTAGTGCTCTATAGTCGACACACATACGATATGTGCCGTCTTTCTTTTGCACTAATAACACAGGTGAGAAAGATGGAGATAAGCTAGGCCTAACCATGCCCTTCTCAACTAACTCATGCACTTGCCACATAATCTCCTCCTGTTGAGCTTGAGAAACTCTATAAGGAGGTTTATTAGGTGGTGAACTTCTTGGAAGAAGTTCAATTGCATGGTCATCATTGCCTCGTTTGGGAGGTAGTTCACAATGGATGTCGTCAATAAAGACATCTTGAAACCCCTTGAGAAAATTGGATAACTCTAATTTCTTGTGATCATTTATATTTTCTTTTGCTAAAGCATTAGGTTCATTTTGAGAATCTTTAACAAAAATCATGTACACGGAAATAGAGCTCTTTATTGACTTATTGAAAGCTTGCGTACGTACAATGGGTATGGTGTTACCCATCTCTTTGGCATCTATGTACATATCTTTTTCCCTGAACCTAAAGTAGATTCCCCTTTCAGGGAATTTAACATTGGCGCCCCTAGGTGCGATGAAACCATGGTGCCCCTAGGATTACATCCTCATGCTTGAGAGCAGAGATATAGAAGTCCTCTTTGTCCACATAGCTTTGAACATGGAGCCTCAATTTCCCAATTAAGGGAGTGACTGAAGCATTTTTCCCCTTGAAAGCACCATCTGCGGGTAGGACATCTCCCATCTCATAGGGTTGGATGCCTAGCTTGGTGGCCAACTCTGTGGATATGAAATTGTGAGTTGAACCAGGGTCAAAGAGAATAAAAGAATCATGTTCTCTTACCTTTCCCCAAGCATGGCATAGAGGAGATCCTTCGTGGTGAGCTTCCTCTTCTTGGATTTCAACCAAGGTAGCTCTAGGAGGCTCATGGAGAGTGTTCTTTTGGGGATAAGTGCGGTACGCATGCCCTTGCTCGCCGCACTTGAAACAACGATTATCCTTGCGATAATGCTCAAGCTCTTCAGGAGAGAGTTTGTTTTTGCCTTTGTAAACTCCCTTCTCCTTAGCTTTGTTGGAATTGCCCTTAGGAGACTTTTGGACATTGTCCTTCCCCTTAGGCTCATTGGAACCCTTGGTTTCCATGGGCTTGGAATTTCTTTTAGCCCCTATTTGGTAATTGATTCAAAAAGCCACCATAGTATGGTGTATAACCGCGGATATGGTGCGCGGCCTTTGGGAGTTGACATACTCCGCTATTTCTTCAATTAAGCCCGCACAAAATTGTTGCTTTTGCTCTCTAAAATCCATCTTTTTGAAGAGAGTGGCTTTAAGATGTAGGTCCCAAAACTTGTCTACATATTTGTGAGTGGATTCGTAGGGAGAGAGCTTCAAGGTTCGCCATTCGGTGAGTACTTTGTCTTTGGCATTGGCACCATTTCTTCAGTTAAGCCCGCACAAAATTTTTGCTTTTGCTCTCCAAAATCCATCTTTTTGAAGACATTGGCTTTGAGATTTAGGTCCCAAAACTTGTCTATATATTTGTGAATGGATTCGTAGGGAGAGAGCTTCAAGCTTCACCATTCGGTGAGTACTTTGTCTTTCGCATCAGTGGCCAAAAACTGCTTCATAATGGAAGCTCTTAAAGCTTTCCATGTGTGTGAAGCTTCATTGTTTGCCCATAGGCTAGACCACCATTGCCTGGTGGACTTATGAAAGTGCATAGCTACATGGTGTAGCTTAGAGGACTCCGTGAAGCCCTCATCTCCAAACGCCGCATCGAATTATTGGATAAAGGCCAAGACTTTGTCCATAGCACCAAAGGTGCCATTGTAGGTAAGGAAAGAGATGCTCTTCCCTCTCTCTTTGAACTTCTTGAGCTTGGACGACTTCTTCCCCGTTACATAGGATTTCCTATGGCGTCTTCTTTTTTATGGTTCAAAAGTTGCACCATCACTTTCTTCAGAACACGAAGGATTTGAAGAAGATGGAGAAGAGGGTGACCTATTTCTCACCTTTTTCTTGCCTTGATCTTCTTTGTCTGCACCATCACTTTCATAAGAGGAAGAGGATGAAGAAGATGGAGAAGAGGGTGTCCTCTTTCTCGCCTTTTTCTTCTCTTGCTTTTTGTCATCCCTCTTTGAATTATGGTGTGGAGAAGTGTGCGATGGTCTTCTCCGTTTAGGAGGTGATGGAGAGTGTTTAGCATGTCGTCTTCGTGGAGGCATCTCCACCAAGGTGGCAGGAGACTCACTTCTTTCTCGTTCCTTTGATGAGGGCTCTTGAGTTCTCCTTTGGGAAGGAGATGCGTCATCAAGAAGAAAATTTTTGAGCCCTTCGTATAGATCCTCTTCTTCTTCCCAAATTGGAGAGAGACCTCTTTTGGAAGTCTCACAAGGAGGCTTCCTAGGTACTCTCTTGTCATGGTGGGGAGTTTGGAGAATCTCATGAGCACAAAGCTGTCGTTGCACTTCACTTTGGAGGGATGGATTGCCCATGGCTTGTTGAAGCCTAGAAACAAGGTAGTTAACAAGCATAGGGGAATCATTAGTAGCTTGCTCATTAGCAAAATCAAAGCTATCAACATTAATTTCACTCTCTTTACTATTGTCAGCCATTCTAACAACTTTTAGGTATAAACTTTTTAGGTGTACTTTGGCACTTCAAGCCCTAGTTACTACTCCTCTTTACCCCTTTAGAAAAAGCACTCAAGCTATTGTACGCGTGGCTTGAATACCATTAATTGCAAGGAATAGAAGAGAGGGTCGTTCAACACCAAAACAACACCGGCTCCTGTCAAGCTTCTAATAGCTCAATAGTGGTTAAGCCGTAGGGAGTCCACTATTAAGACCATAGCTCTCGACGGTGATGCCACATTATCTGCACGAAAGCAGACGCACTGCAAGGCTGAAGAATCCCTATTCTACTTACTCATTTGCAATTAATAATAACAACCATTTATAGCTAGCTTGAGGACCTCCCTTCTTGAGCAAGAAAAGAGAAACCTTGTGCTCTGATACCAATGTAACATTTAATGGCCTAGTAACTTGTGTGTAGCGGAAAATAGCATGAACATAGTGAGCATTTCATTAGAATAGATTCCTAATGAGCATAACAAGAGTGCTTGGGTGGAGAGAGCAACAAAAAGCATAACACCTAGTTAGATAGCATGAACAATACTTCAAAAGAGAGAGAAATAAAGCTATTGACAACAATTGAGGACCGGATTTTCATGGAGCCGCTCCTCCCTCCAAAAGGCTTTGTATTATAGGTTTCTCCCATCAAGAGAGACATTTTACAATACAATTCTTTGTGTTCCTTCAATACTAGCTAGTGCAATGAAGATGGCAACTTCACGTACTAAGCAAAACACTTATCAAACACAACATCAATTCCCTCAGACCCAAGACCTCACACACCTTCGAAGATGGTGAGAGCTAGCGGGGTATGAGAGTAGATTGAGAGGAAGAAGGAGTATTCTTACGAGAAATATGTACATCTCCTCACATAATCACTCATATTAGCGTAGCTTAGCTTAGTAATTAGAATGGTAGAGCATATGAGCATGAATTGAAGCTTGGCTCTTGGTTGGATTTGCATCACAAAGCCAAGAGTTTTTGGTGTAGGCCTCCCTTCTCACAAGCTTGGAGTAGGTGGTAATCTTTCCATTAAAGCTTGAGAAGGAGAGAGAGTCTTCTTTGCTTCACACATGAGATTGTGTGAGTGTGTATGTGTGATAATGCCTTGCAAAAATCAGCCCCCTCTCTCTCTTGGTCGACCTCCCTTGCTAATTACTCATGCTACAGCCCTATTGGACCTCCCCGGCCTCAGCCAATGGAAATTAAGCAACATAAGTGATAGCCTTCTGACATGTGTCCCCCTTTCCCCTTTTTTGAGAGCCTCAGGTAATTAATAAATGCAACTAAACTCTCATTGGACCCCTTTTCCTCCTGGCCACTAGGAATCAGGCAAGCCATTGGGCTGTTGAATGCTCATTGGTCCCCTTGGGAGACTGTCCAATAGTCTTCTAGAGAGATTAATTCTTATTGGTTCTTTTATTAAGTGTTTCTAAATTGATTAAACTAGATTTACTCTAGCCTAATTCTCATTGGTCCACTTCCATGGCCATCCAATAGGATTTGAGTACAACCTTGTGGGCATCTGGCCTAGGGAGATGACACGTGTCCCTCTTTCCCCTTGTGTACAAATGAAGCTTGTGAGTGTGTGTGGGTGTTTCTCTCTCATCCCCTACTTCTTGGGCTCGCCCCCTCCTATGAAGGCCTTCACAAAGACTTTTTGGGACACACTCAAAGCATCCAATTCCCCTAATGTTTAACCTTTGAACACAACCTTTGAATTTTGGAACCTTAGCATTTTGGAAGTCTTAATGGGCTGAACCTTAGGGTCTTTTGAGCCCATTGTTGCACATAGCTCTTTTGCAGATGGCCCCCCCTTTAGATCCCTATTTTCCCTCCTTTGAATCCCTACTGTGGCCGGTCTGCTTGCTTAAACAATATTCTAGCTTTTTCTCCCCTGGCACTTCCCCATATTAAATGATCAATTTAACATGAGAAAATCATTTAGGAGAATTAGATATTGATTATTATGACATTACCTCTGTCTTGAAATCATAGTCGTCCTCGACTATGGGGTAGAGAAGATAAATCATATTCTTCCTTTTTGTAGTGGGTAGAGGATCCCTATGTTACCCTACTACATCCTTCCAGAATGGATGACTAGTCCATTTGGTGCTTGAGAACCTAAGCTACCGCAAGCATGTCTGCACATTAGTCCTATCAATCTTCCATAGTAGAGTGACAAGCTCTACTTGGTGTTCGGGAGACGTCGTCTCCGCAAACTTGATCTAAGCATGCATACTACTTCATTTTTGTGCACAATAAAGAAAAAGAGAGTCTTATAACACAAAACTTTAGTTCATTTTAAACATTTGTACATTTGCTTACTCTAGGGAAGCATTGTAAGCATTGACAAGGTTTAGGTTATCCTTTAATTGTATGCCTTGCATCCATCTAGCATCTTGAAAAGGATAATTTTTAAACTTAATAAGATATCGTTGGGATAGTCTTACCGCCTCTTGGTACCTTGTCTTCATGTCGGAGAATGGACTCGGGCTGCAGCACCTCTTCTTGGTCCTCGATCTCTGGTGGGTCTTCAATAATTGGTTCTTGAGGTGGATCTCCTTTGTAAGGCTTTAATAGGCTCACATGGAAAGCATTGTGTAAGAGCCAATGACTGGGCAACTTGAGTTGATAGGCCATCTCATTGATTAGCCTAAGAATCTGGAAGGGACCATAGTACCTTTTTGCTAACTTAGCATAGTATTTTTGGTGTCCCGTAGGATTCTTGCTCGTGGTGTGCCTTAATCGAGCCTTGGGAAATTTGAGTAAGACCCAATCATTTTCTTTAAAGGATTGGGCTCTTCTGTGCTTGTCATCACCAGCCTTTTGCCTTTGCTGTGAGATAGAGATAGCATCCTTAATCTTTTGGAAAGATTCTTGTAGGTCTCGGCTATACTCATCTGCAGCGAAGATCTTCCCGTGTACCTTAAGTAGCAAGGGACTTTTTGATCTTCCCTCAATTACCTCAAAAGGTGCTTTTCCCATGGAAGTATGTACACTGTTACTGTAGGCATACTCCACTAAGGGTAATTACTTATCCCATTGGGATCTTTGATCTACTTCTGTTACATTGGCTTTTAGTAGATCGAGAATTGTTAGGTTAGCTGTTTCACTTTGGCCATCCGTTTGTGGGTGATAGGCCGAAGAGAAGTTTAGCCTTGTTCCTAAATTCTCAAAGAGACCCTTCTAGAAATTACTGGTGATTCTAGGATCTCTATCCGACACTATGGACATTTGCAAGCCATGGTACTTGAAGATTTATGAAATGAAGAGGGTTGCCATTTGATGGGCTTTGATAGTCTTTTTGAGAGGAATAAAATGAGCTTGTTTACTGAACCTGTCTACTATCGCCCATATTCCCGTATTCCCATGGATAGACTTAGGCAATCCAAAGATAAAACCCATGGATATGCTCTCCCATGGTGAATTAGGGAGTGGAAAATGTTGAAGCAATCCAGGTTGCTTCCCTCTATCAAACTTCGTCTTTTGGCATTCCACACATTTCGAAACATACTCTTGTATGTTTGCTTTCATGGTAGGCCAATAGAAATATGTTTCAATCCCTTTTAGGGTAGACTGAATCCCTCTATGCCCCGCATAAGGAGGAGCATGAGATTTATACATTACTTTCTCACGTAGTGAGTTAGTAACACATAGTCTATTGCCATAGAGAAGATAACCATCTTGTAGAGTAAATGGTTCATCTTTCTTCCCTAATGCAAGGGCTGAAATTACAGCATACTCATCTATCATAGAAGATAGATCATTGTGAGTTGCTATGGAAACCGCATTCACTCTCAGCCGTCTTGAGAGTGCATCAGCTACTTGATTATGCTTGCCAGCAATGTCAGCATTATGAAAATGAAATTGCGAAAGAAAGTTTGCCCACCTCATTTGTTTGTCGAAGAGCTTGGTCTGCGTCATGAAGTACTTAAGACTTTGGTGATCCGTTCGCAGAATGAAAGGAGTCCCCAATAAATAGTGTTTCCATGAGTATAAGGCATGTAGAACTGCGAGGAGGTCCTTTTTATATATGCCTAGAGCTTGCTCAATAGGGTTGAGCCTTCGACTTTCATAGCCTATGGTGTGCCCTTCTTGGAGCAAAACAGTTCCAAGGCAATCACCACAAGCATCAGATTCGACCTCAAATGGCTTTGAGAGATCCGGTAGTGTAAGCACAGGTTAAGAGATAAGCTTTTCGAAAGCATTGTTATCCTTGGCATACCATGTGTACCAAACGTTTTTCTTTGTTAGGTCATGTAATGGTCCTGCTATTAGTGAGAACTTTTGTATGAAGCGTCTATAGTATGCGCACATACCTATAAATCTTCTTAACTCATGAAGATCCTAGGTTTAGGCCATCCTTTTATTACCTCTAACTTTGGTTTAGGCCATCCTTTTATTACCTCTAACTTTGATGGATCCATTTGGATTCCATCTTGAAAGATAGTGTGACCTAAATACTGAATCTCTTGCAAGAAAAATTCACTTTTCTTTCGATTAACATAAAGTTTATTCTCTCTTAGAACTTGAAATATTACCTGGAGGTGTTGCTTGTGTTCGCCTAATGAGTTAGAGTAGATGATGATATCATCAAAGAACACTCCATTGAAGGTTTGGTGAGGCCTGAATAGCTTCTCCATCAAGCAGTTGAATGTGGTTGGTGCATTGATCAAGCCAAAAGGCATGACAATGTATTCGTAAAGACCAAACGTGGTGCAAAATGCGGTCTTTACAATGTCTTGATCAACTATCCTTATTTGATGATAGCCACTTTTTAGATCAATCCTACTGAAGTAGGTGGACCCTTGTAGCTTATCAAATAGGTCTTCTACCCATGGAACGGGAAACCTATTCTTGATAGTGATCCTATTTAGTGCTCTATAGTCGACACACATACGATATGTGTCGTCTTTCTTTTTCACTAGTAGTCCAGAGAACAAAATGGAGATGAGCTAGGCCTAACCATGCCCTTCTCAACTAACTCATGCACTTGCCGCATAATCTCCTCTTCTTGAGCTTGAGAAACTCTATAAGGAGGTTTATTAGGCGGTGAACTTCCTGGAAGAAGTTCAATTGCATGGTCATCATTGCCTCGTTTAAGAGGTATCTCATAAGGGATGTCGTCAATAAAGACATCTTGAAACCCCTTGAGAAAATTTGATAACTCTAATTCCTTTTGATTGTGTGTATTTTCTTTTGCTAAAACATTAGGTGCATTTTGAGAATCTTTAACAAAAGTCATGTACACGGAAATAGAGCTCTTTATTGACTTGTTGAAAGCTTGTGTATGTATAGTGGGTATAGTGTTACCCATTTCCTTAGCATCTATATACATATATTTTTCCCTGAACTTAAAGGTTTCAGGGAATTTAACATTGGCAACCATGCGATCAAACCATGGTGCCCCTAGGATTACATCCTCATGCTTGAGAGGAGAGATAAAGAAGTCCTCTTTGTACACATAGCTTTGGACATGGAGCCTCAATTTCTCGATTAAGGGAGTGATTGAAGCTTCTTGCACCTTGAAAGCAACGTCTGCAGGTAGGACATCTCCCATGTCATAGGCTTGTATGCCTAGCTTGGTGGCCAACTCTATAGATATAAAATTGTGAGTAGAACCAGGGTCAAAGAGAATAAAAGCAACATGTTCTCTTACCTCTCCCCAAGCATGGCATAGAGGAGATCCTTTGTGGTGAATTTCCTCCTCTTGTATTTCGACCAAGGTAGCTCTAGGAGGTTCATGGCGGATGTTCTTTTGGGGACAAGCGCGGTACACATGCCCTTGCTCACCGCACTTGAAATAGCGGTTAGCCTTCCGATAACACTCAAGCTCTTCAGGAGAGAGTCTATTTTTGCCTTTGTAAACTCCCTTCTCTTTAGCTTTGTTGGAGTTGCCCTTAGGAGACTTCTGGACATTGTCCTTCCCCTTAGGCTCATTGGAACCCTTGTTTTTCATGGGCTTAGAATTTCTTTTAAGCCCCGTTTGGAAATTGATTCAAGAGGCCACCATAGTATGGCGTATAACCGCCGATATGGTGCGTGGTCTTTGGGAGTTGACATACTTCACCATTTCTTCAGTTAAGCCCGCACAAATTGTTGCTTTTGCTCTCCAAAATCCAACTTTTTGAAGACAGTGACTTTGAGTTATAGGTCTCAAAACTTGTCTACATATTTGTGAATGGATTCATAGGGAGAGAGCTTCAAGATTCGCCATTCGGTGAGTACTTTGTCTTTGACATCGATGGCCAAAAACTGCTTCATAATGGAAGCTCTTAAAGCTTTCCATGTTTGTGGAGCTTCATCGTTGGCCCGTAGGCTAGAGACCACCATTGCCTGGCGGACTTTTAAAAGTGCATAGCTACATGGCATAGATTAGAGGACTCTGTGAAGCCCTCATCTCCAAATGCTGCATCGAACTATTGGATATTTGTCCGTAGCACAAAAAGAGCCATCGTAGGTAAGGAAAGAGATGCTCTTCCCTCTTCCTTTGAACTTCTTGAGCTTGGATGACCTTTTCTACACGGCATAGGATTTCCTATGGCCTCTTCTTTTTTATGGTTCAAAGGTTGCACCATCACTTTCTTCAGAAAATGAAGAATTTGAGGAAGATGGGGAAGAGGGTGGCCTCTTTCTCACCTTTTTCTTTCCTTGATCTTCTTTGTCTGCACCATCACTTTCATAAGAGGATGAAGATGAAGACGATGGAGAAGAGGGTGTCCTCTTTCTCACCTTTTTCTTCTCTTGTTTTATGTCATCCCTCTTTGAAGTATGGTGTGGAAAAGTATACGATGGTCTTCTCCGTTGTGGAGGTGATGGAGATCGTTTAGCCCGCCGTCTTCGTGGAGCCATCTCCGTTGAGGTGGCAGGAGACTCACTTCTTTCTCGTTCCTTCGGTGGAGGCTCTTGAATTCTCCTTTGAGAAGGAGATGCATCATCAAGGAGAAAATTTCTGAGCCCTTCATATGGATCCTCTTCTTCTTCCCGAATTGGAGAGAGACCTCTTTTGGAAGTCTCTCAAGGAGGCTTCCTCAGTGTTCTCTGGTCATGGTGGGGAGCTTGGAGAATCCTATGAGCACGAAGCTGCCATTGCACTTCACTTTGGAGGGATGATTGCCATGGCTTGTTGATGCCTAGAAACAAGATAGTTAACAAGCATCGGGGCATCATTAGTAGCCTGCTCATTAGCAAAATCAAAGTTATCAACATTAATTTCACTCCTCTTTACTATTGTCAACCATTCTAACAACTTTTAGGTGTAAACTTTTTAGGTGTACTTTGGCACTTCAAGCCCTAGTTGCTAGTCCTCTTTACCCCTTTAGAAAAAGCACTCAAACTACTGTACCCGTGGCTCAAATACCATTAATTGCAAGGAATAGAAGAGAGGGTCGTTCAACACCAAAACAGCACCGGCTCCTATCAAGCTTCTAGTAGCTCAATAATGGTTAAGCCGTAGGCAAAAAGACGTAGGCAAGCCCCATAGGACTCCACTATTAAGACCATAGCTCTCGACGGTCATGCCCCATTAACTGCACAAAGGCAGGCGCACTGCAAGGCTGAAAAATCCCTATTCTACATACTCACATGCAATGAATAGTACCAACCATTTATAGCTAGCTTGAGGACCTCCCTTCTTGAGCAAGAAAAGAGAAACCTTGTGCTCTGATACCAATGTAACATTTAATGGCCTAGTAACTTGTGTGTAGCGGAAAATAGTATGAACATAGTAAGCATTTCATTAGAATAGATTCCTAATGAGATTAACAAGAGTGCTTGGGTGGAGAGAGCAACAAAAAGCATAACACCTAGTTAGATAGCATCAACAATACTTCAAAAGAGAGAGAAATTAAGCAATTGACAACAGTTGAGAACCGGATTTGCATGGAGCCGGTCCCCCCTCCAAAAGGCTTTGTATTATAGGTTCTCCCATCAAGAGAGACATTTTACAATAAAATTATTTGTGTTCCTTCAATAATAGCTAGTGCAATGAAGATGGCAACTTCACGTACTAAGCAAAACACTTATCAAACACAACATCAATTCCCTCATGGTCTCAGACCCAAGACCTCACACACCTTCAAAGATGGTGAGAGCTAGCGGGGTATGAGAGTAGATTGAGAGGAAGAAGGAGTATTCTTACGAGAAACATGTACATCTCCTCACATAATCACTCATATGAGCATAGCTTATCTCAGTAATTACCATGGTAGAGGATATGAGCATTCATTGAAGATTTGCTCTTGGTTGGATTTGCATCACAAAGCCAAGAGTTGTTGGTGTAGGCCTCCCTTCTCACAAGCTTGGAGTAGGTGGTAAGCTTTCCATCAAATCTTGAGAAGGAGAGAGAGTCTTCTTTGCTTCACACATGAGATTGTGTGAGTGTGTGTGATAAAGCCTTGCAAAAATCAGCCCCCTCTCTCTCTTGGTCGACCTCCCTTGCTAATTACTCATGCTACAGCCCTATTGGACCTCCCCGGCCTCGGCCAATGAAACTTAAGCAGCATAAGTGATAGCCTTTTGACATGTGTCCCCCTTTCCCCTTTTGTGAGAGCTTTAGGTAATTAATAAATGCAACTAAACTCTCATTGGACCCCTTTTCCTCCTGGCCAATAGGAATCAGGCAAGCCATTGGGCTGTTGAATGCTCATTGGTCCCCTTGGGAGACTGTCCAATAGTCTTCTAGAGAGCTTAATTCTTATTGGTTCTTTTATTAAGTGTTTTTAAATTAATTAAACTAGATTTACTCTAGCCTAATTCTCATTGGTCCACCTCCATGGCCATCCAACAGGATTTGAGTACAACCTTGTGGGCATCTGGCCTAGGGAGATGACATGTGTCCCTCTTTCCCCTTGTGTACAAATGGCTTGTGAGTGTGTGTAGGTGTTTCTCTCTCATCCCCTACTTCTTGGGCTCGCCCCCTCCGATGCAGGGCTTGACAAAGAGTTTTTGGGACACACTCAAAGCATCCAATTCCCTCAATGTTTGACCTTTGGACACAACCTTTGAATTTTGGAACCTTAGCATTTTGGAGGTCTTGATGGGCTGAACCTTAGGGTCTTTTGAGCCCATTGTTGCACATAGCTCTTTTCCAAATGACCCCCCATTTGGATCCCTATTTTCCCTCCTTTGGATCCCTACTGTGGCCTGTCTGCTTGCTTTACCAATATTCTATCTTTTCTCCACTGGCACTTCCCCATATTAAATGATCAATTTAACATGAGAAAATCATTTAGCAGAATTAGATATTGATTATTATGACATTACCTCTCTCTTGAAATCATAGTCGTCTTCGACTATGGGGTAAAGAAGATAAAGCATATTCATTAGTCCTTTTCGTAGTGGGTAGAGGATCCCTATGTTACCCTACTACATCGTTCGAGAATGGATGACTAGTCCATTTGGTGCTTGAGAGCCTAAGCTGCCGCAAGCATGTCTGCACATTAGTCCTATCAGTCTTCCGTAGTAGAGTGACAAGCTCTACTTGGTGTTCGGGAGACGTCGTCTCCGCAAACTTGATCTAAGCATGCATACTACTTCATTTTTGTGCACAATAAAGAAAAAGAGAGTCTTATAAGACAAAACCTTTGTTCACTTTAAACATTTGTACATTTGCTTCCTCTAGGGAAGCATTGTAAGCATTGACAAGGTTTAGGTTATCCTTTAATTGTATGCCTTGCATCCATCTAGCATCTTGAAAAGGATAATATTTAAACTTAATAAGATATCGTTGGGATAGTCTTACCGCCTCTTGGTACCTTGTCTTCATGTCGGAGAATGGACTCGGGCTGCAGCACCTCTTCTTGGTCCTCGATCTCCGGTGGGTCTTCAATAATTGGTTCTTGAGGTGGATCTCCTTTGTAAGGCTTTAATAGGCTCACATGGAAAGCATTGTGTAAGAGCCAATGACTGGGCAACTTGAGTTGATAGGCCATCTCATTGATTAGCCTAAGAATCTGGAAGGGACCATAGTACCTTTTTGCTAACTTAGCATAGTATTTTTGGTGTCCCGTAGGATTCTTGCTCGTGGTGTGCCTTAATCGAGCCTTGGGAAATTTGAGTAAGACCAATCATTTTCTTTAAAGGATTGGGCTCTTCTGTGCTTGTCATCACCAGCCTTTTGCCTTTGCTGTGAGATAGAGATAGCATCCTTAATCTTTTGGAAAGATTCTTGTAGGTCTCGGCTATACTCATCTGCAGCGAAGATCTTCCCGTGTACCTTAAGTAGCAAGGGACTTTTTGATCTTCCCTCAATTACCTCAAAAGGTGCTTTTCCCATGGAAGTATGTACACTGTTACTGTAGGCATACTCCACTAAGGGTAATTACTTATCCCATTGGGATCTTTGATCTACTTCTGTTACATTGGCTTTTAGTAGATCAAGAATTGTTAGGTTAGCTGTTTCACTTTGGCCATCCGTTTGTGGGTGATAGGCCGAAGAGAAGTTTAGCCTTGTTCCTAAATTCTCAAAGAGACCCTTCCAGAAATTACTGGTGATTCTAGGATCTCTATCCGACACTATGGACATTGGCAAGCCATGGTACTTGAAGATTTGTGAAATGAAGAGGGTTGCCATTAGATGGGCTTTGATAGTCTTTTTGAGAGGTATAAAATGAGCTTGTTTACCGAACCTGTCTACTATTGTCCATATTCCCGTATTCCCATGGATAGACTTAGGCAATCCAAAGATAAAATCCATGGATATGCTCTCCCATGGTTAATTAGGGATTGGCAAAGGTTGAAGCAATCCAGGTTGCTTCCCTCTATCAAACTTCATCTTTTGGCATTCCACACATTTAGAAACATACTCTTGTATGTTTTCTTTCATGGTAGGCCAATAAAAATATGTTTCAATCCCTTTTAGGGTAGACTGAATCCCTCTATGCCCCACATAAGGACGAGCATGAGATTCATATATTACTTCCTCACGAGTGAGTTAGTCATGCATAGTCTATTTCCATAGATAAGATAACCATCTTGTAGAGTAAATGGTTAGTCTTTCTTCCCTAATGCAAGGGCTGAAATTACATCTCTAAAATCGGGGTCAATAGCATACTCATCTATCATACAAGATAGATCACTGTGAGTTGCTATGGAAACCGCATTCACCCTCAGCCATCTTGAGAGTGCATCGGCTACTTGATTATGCTGCTCTTACGGCAAGAGGCCAAAATATCAATTACACTGCTAAGAGACCACCTCTTCAATGCTATGAGTGTGGAGGTCCACATCGTGTAGCCGAGTGTCCTATTAGGCTACAAAAGAACACCACACTTATGCAAACCAATCAAGCTAGCACGTCTACAATGCCAATACTCATGTGTAATCGATGTGGCATAGATCATTTGATTGCCCAATGTCCAAATAATCCAAATGCACCGAAGATCACGCCATTAAACTTGATTGATGTTACCGAGGAGCCATCACCAAGTACACCCGTGGTACCAGTAAACGTACTCACACGATCGATGCTCCAAAAACAAAATTATATTCTTGAGGAAAGAGACACGACATCAATTGCCCAATCTCAAAAAAAGAAGAAAACACGAAGAAAGAGAACGCAAAAAGCAGCGAAGTCAGACCCCAGTTCAAAGACCAACTTAGGGACTGGTGATGACCCCGTATATATGAACGACGCTGAAGAAGATTCTGATTCAGGTGAAACCATGGAGACCAAAACGACCACTAACATAGAAACCAACAAGGAAGATCTTCATGAGCCACAATGGCCAGGATCCAAAAAGAAGATAGGAACTTACCCAAACCCTACAGAGGAGATTGAGCGAGTCAAGCAATTAAGGAGTTTGGTAGAAGATACCCAAAGGGATCTAGAACCAGCACCTAGGAAGATCCAGATTACAGACACCGTGTTCCCTACACAACAACAACCTCACCAAGTCCATAGACCCTTGGACATACCTAGTGTCATCCAAGAAGAAAGTGACTTAAGTCATGGGAAAGTGGGCGTACTCACTTCTTGATGGAAAGAATGTTTACAGAGGGACTACCTGATCCTATTGAAGAAATGGAGATCCCATCTTCCCCACGTCAAGGGACTCAAGGCCAAAAGGTGCCGTTAAACATTGCCAAATTGATGGATTTCATGTCTTCAGAAGTTAGAACCACCATCATGTCCAAACTATATAAAGACCCCAAGCTAGCTCACTCTTCGAGCCTTCCTCAATGGAGAACTGAAGTTTGGGCTACCACAATTTGCACAGATGGATGGAGCTGGGGAGATGCCAATAGAGGAGGAACACTTAGATCCACAACCCAACCTAGATGAGAACCTTGTTATAGAAATACATGTTAACAAGTTGGGACAATACTTTGAGGGTGATGAATCCAATGCGACCATACCAATCACTACTAAGGGATTAACTGTGAAGGGAATCCTTGATGGTGGCGATGGGGTTAGCATTGTGACTAAAAATTGTTGGGAAACTATGGGAAGACCTCACCTTGCGACCACAACCATAGTAGTGAAGATGGCCAATGGGTCTATTGTTAAACCTATTGGGATGGTAGAAGATCTCAAGATCAAGGTCTTTGGACATAAAATAAGGATTACCTTTATTGTTATGGATTTCTCCAAACACACTATGGCATCGAAGATGATCTTAGGACGCCCTTTCATGAGGGAAGCAAAAATGGTGCATGACTGGTCCAAAAACCATGTCTACCTGCAGTTCCAAGATTCTGTCATTCGAGTGGATCTTGTGACGGGTTGAGCACATCCTCTAGGAAACAAGTTTATAATTGATCATAGATCTAACACCACAGTTCACTCGGCCCCATTGCAGTATTGTTACACGTGTAAAGCAGACATTGATGTTGGGGAAGATTCTCCTTATATGGATGTACTACCTGGGATGACTAAGTCGGACAATGTGGATTGGGTCCAACTAGCAGCAACCATAGAGACTTGGGGAAATAGGGGGATGACCTGGGTAACACCTGAGGGGGATGAAATGCATGTACCCTTAAATATGCTACAAGCAATGCATATAGCTTCTGGCAAGACTCATCCTAATATAACAAAGAAAACATACAAGTGGGTCCCTAAAGCTTCTTTAGCGACCATAGCTAGTGCTAAAAAACAAAAGCCTTGTAAGAAACATTCCACTCGCTCCAAGAAATGTAAGAAAATGTGGCGCTGGATTCCTAAACGAACTATTGGAAGCCAAGGCTACTACAAGGAAAGATCGAATCTAGGTACCAAAACGTAGATTGTGGTCTTACTTGTCACTTGACCCATGTGAGGCCCAATCCCATAGCTCCAAAACGAACTGATGATCGTGGAAAGAAAAAAATCACAGAATGCTACACACCTGCACAGAGCTAGTTTGGGTACCAAAGAAAGAACGATTTGTTCCACTAGCTCAGGAAAGGGGGGGGAGTCCCATGAAGCTTCTAGCTACTCATGTAATGCATCCATAGAGGTAAAAGCTTCTCTAGAGCCTCACCTACAATAGTGTACCTCCATAAAGCTACAAAGGAATTCACACTTCCCAGTGTTCAAGAATCACCTGATGAACCACTTCAAGTTCGATCCTGGGAGAGTACCTTACCACCCTTGCAACTTGACGAGGCACCTAAGGTAAGAGAAAACTACTGGCAAAAATCCTCACCTATTACCAACTGGAACGATTGGTTTCAAAGGGTGACAAGCTCATTTCAAACGGTATGATCTACCCAAGCAAGGGGGGAGTGTTTGTTGACAGTCATCATTCACTTGCTTCCCCTCTCAACCTTCCTCCCTGACCTCTTAATCTCCAATCTTAGGAAATGTACATATAAAGCCTTATACTCACAAAAAACAAAAAAAATAATAAAGAGCAAGAGCAATTAGCAAACGAGTATGCACAATAAAAGTCAAAACATTGACTCAGACGTACACATTCGCATCCGGTACACTGAAACAGAAACCTATACCATAAAACACCTTTGATCCTCATCACTCGGTGGAGGGTAGGTAGAATTAGTACGATAGGAGTGTTTCTGTTTAAGAGTTGAGTGATTAGCAAAGTTCCTTTTTCCCACTGATGTGCCTCCTAGAGGTATTCTTTGTGTTTCTTAGTGTGTACAGGAACGTGTTGCTGTTGTTAGGATTTGGACCTTCATGGAATCTTTCTCTCATTCACACTTCAAATCAAGCGCGACCATCAACACAAATAGGTGTATCTTGTCCATTAACATTGCCTCTTATCTTTTTGCATCCATGTTTTTCTGCTTTAATTGTGATTGGTAGCATAATACTCAACGCATTTGCTTAGTAACAAACATTAAATGCAATGTAATTTTTTGTCATAATCACTTGTCTAGATTAAGCTAGTTTGACCAAGTTAGGTGTTAGAGACCTTCTCTTAATACCATGGGGAATGCCTTCCTAATAATCAATGGTTACTTAGGTTCTTAATCCGATTTAGGTAGCATTGTGTGAAATGTAGTAGGGCTTTCTAGTGGGCTTGACCCTATTGACCTTTAGCTTAAGTATTATAAAGGGAGTTTACTAGTGTGATGAGCCTGGGGAGGTGTATCAGTGTTATATGACCCCCCAAAGTTACAAAATTAAAATGCTGAAAATGAACAAACAAAAAATCAAAGTGCCACAATGTAAAATCTTAAGCTGGAAGAGAAATCTCAGCTTGATTGGGTACTTCACTCACATGTATCGCCTATGGTACTAGAGGCCTAGAGGTTCCCAGTGTGGGCACTTTTCCTTAAAAAGCAAAAAACCCAAGGCATACAAAATAAGCACACACATCAAAATTGAATCACTGTGAAAAGACTTTGGGGGGTCAAAGAAAAGGTAATTAGTCAGGCGATGATTTCATGAGAAATTCCTTTTATCGTAGCTTAGCTACAAGGTCTTCTAGGTATAGCCTCTAGTCAGTCCTCGAACATGAAATACTTGGCTCTCGCGATTAAACAACTTGATTGATCAGAGAAAATTAAGAAGCTTACCCATTGTATTAATAGTCGATCTCTAGTGCCTTTCGATCGTTAAATTAGCGACCCCAGACTTGTTTAATTTTTTACCTTTACATCTGTTTATGCATTTGATTATATTGCAATTTAATGTTTATTGCTGACAAATTGTTTAAAATTCTGTTACCAATCAATTTGTCTGCCTAAAACTGCATATGCTTTTTAATCGCTTATGAGAATGCAATTACTGTACCAATGTTGTTTGATTTTGCAGTGACTGAAGAAGGCTAAGGACATTCATCTCAAATTCTCTTCCACCTCGACGAACGAGCTTCAACTCAATAGCTTCCGAGGACGGAATCTACATCAGGAAGGGGGGCATGTTAACCCTCACGGCTCACGGACACCCTATCACCTACGATGGACGTTTTAACCTACGGCGGACATTGTATTATTTATTTGGTAGAGTCAGGTATCGGGCTTGTCGGTCCAATAGGAAAAGGGTAAGAGTGATCGCCGATGAGAGGCGCACTCTAACTGGAACATTCAAGGGATTAGTTGGCTAAGCATGGGTGCCCAAGTGTGAATGGGGCGAGCTCATATAAAAGTCAACTAAACCTAAAATTCACTCATTCTCTCATTTGTGCAATAGAAGAGTGCTCTTGCTCCATCTCCATCTCCATCTCCATCTTCTTCTTCTTCACCTCCTTGTGTGTGTGTGTATGTGTGAGAGAGAGAGAGTGTGTGTGTGTGTGTGGGCGATCGAGCATCACGAAGGCACGACCGCGGCGGCGGCGAAGCGGTTGAGCGCGGCGAAGCGGCGGCTCCTTCTTTTTCGCGGCGAGGAATCCTCTACGAAGCAAGCGTAGAACGGTGAGTGACACACCATCTCCTTCTTTGAGCTTACTAGTTTAGGCTTGTTCTGTGCTTGGAGCCATTTGTGGCTTGCACACGGTGTATCGGCAAGTTCCTTGCATTGACACGTGCGACATACGCGCACATCTTGTAATACACGTGGAATTCATAAATAAGCGCACATGGGATCATTAAGGGACCCATGTGGGGAGGAGTAGCCTTTGCCCCATCTAGTGTTGATCTCCCCCTTATCCCCTCTTTCTCTCACGTTCATGTGTAGCACTCCTTCTAGGTGGTGCACATGTATGAGCTATCATGGTATCATCTTTCTCACTCTTACCTTGTCTCACATCAGGATCATCGTAGAAGGTATGCATGTCTTGTTTTGCTTCTCATTTGGTGAGTTATTTTGTGTATTTTTCAAGCTCGCCATGCTATTGGACATTGCATAGTCGACCACACCATATGAAATGAACTATGGTATGACCCCTCTAGCTCCAAGAATGCTATTTTCTCAACTAGTAGGGCCTAATGTAGCAAGCTTTCCTACCAAAATGCAAGACATTCTCACTTTATCCAAGAGAAGGGTTCAACAAGCTACATGGTTAAAGTTATATAGATCAAAAGAGATCCTTTAGAGCCTTTGAAAAAGGAGAAAGAGTGCTTCTCCAAGCTCCTTTAAAGTTTCTTATTTTTTATAGAGAAAGATGTCACAAGCTTTTTGAAAGATATTATGGCCCTTCGTATATCATTAAAAAGCTTGGTGACGTGACCAATTGACTCGAGTTACCTCCACATTGTTCAGTTTATCTTGTGTTTCATGTTAGTAAATTGAAAAGATTAATTTTTAAGATGATAATGTAATTGATGGAACTATTCTTTTATCTGAATGAACAGAGTATGACCATAATTCAGACAATATATTAGATAGGAGAGAGAAACAATTGAGAAACTATATCCTCTAAGAATTTTTGGTCTTAGTAATGAGAGGCCTTTGTTCATCAATACTTACCTACCTTGGTCATTGATGACAATGATCTTGCTCACAATATCTAGGGCTGGCCACATTGACCAAGACCTTGTCGAGTTGGCCGATAAGCCCGTAAAGGATCACTGATGCCAGGCAAAAGGCATCAAGGCCCTAGCTCACGGGATGATCTCCCAAGACGAAGAGGAGGGGGGGGGGGGGGGGGGTGGTCTTTAAAAGGGTCATGCTCTATGTGAACGTGGCCCACAATCACTTGCAACAAAAGAAGGTCAAAAGGGAACAAATGAATGCATACGATTGAGTGGTTTTCTTCTTGACGAGCATGGAAGGGAGTGGGGAAGACGGTAAGAGCAAGGGAGTGCCAAGGGGGTGAAGCACAAGAGGACCTCACAAGAGCTTGACAATCTCAAGGGCACTTCACAATTTAGAAAAGCAAAAGACAATTGATTTTGATTATAAAATACATGGGTCACAAAGAAGTCTAGATTTGTAAAGCACCATCACAATGTCTCATAACAATTTAGGGGAGGAGAGCGTAATAAATTTCACAAATTGTGATATAACTAATGATACTACTTGTTAAGGCGGTTACGCCGCTAGCGGAAGCTAAATAGCGAGAACTCAACCAACAACAGAATTTGTCAGACGAGGACGAAGCTTGACCCGCAGGCGCATGGAAACAACTAGGTGGGTGTCAAATCACCTACTCGACCTTCTAAAGACAATCACTACTAAGGAAATCAAATCTAAGTTCTAAAATACGCAAGTGACTGAAATCCGTACTACGAACGAATGCTATACGAAACAGGATCTAGAATCATTGAATCGATCTCAAACTCAAGGGGAAGTCTATGCACTAGGTAAGAACAACACCCTAAAGACTTGAACTGCAAAATCAACCTATAACCACTCCGTGCGGTAAACGCGTATGAAGACAGGCCGAAAAATACAGGTGACCAAAACTTGACCCCGATGGTACTAATGTGTAGCTCTACTCGTTGTGGTTCTATAGATATGTTGCACGCTCTATTCCGACACACGAGTTGGAAGAAAACTCACACCGAAGCTCGTAGGAACTTACCACACATAGAAGCCGATAGCGCGCACTCTTGGTATCAGTGCGTAGGTCTCGCCGTTGCTAACACAATGGCGGTGTCGCTTCTCCAATGGCGGCTCCGTAGCTCGCATAGCAAGTAGATAAGACTCTCTCTCTCTCTCACACTCTCTCTCAGATACAGTCACGGCGCTCAAAAACTCACCTTGATTAAAAACTGAATCTCTCTAGGTTACAAAAACTTTGGCTTATATACCTCAGCCTTGGAGGTGAGAACATCTCTAACTAATTACATCGGCAAGTGAAATTACTTCGGAATTACAAGCTGGAAACTCAATTGAGTCCCTGTGCGCTCCTTGCCGCACTGTCGAAGCAAGGGACTTGCCAATACACCGTATGCGAGCCACAAACGGCTCCAAGCACACAACAAGCCTAAACTAGCAAGCTCAAGAAAACAAAGGGTGTGTCACTCACCGCTCTACGCTCGCCTTCGTGGTGGATTCCTCGCCGCGATGAAGAAGAAGCTGCAGTCGTGCCGCGCTCAACCGCTTCGCCGCCGTCGTGCCTTCGTAATGCTCGATCGCACAGACACTCTCCCTCTCTCTCTCTCTCTCACACACACACACAAGGAGGTGAAGAAGAAGAAGATGGAGATGGAGCAAGAGCACTCTTCAATTGCACAAATGAGAGAATGAGTAAAAATTAGGTTTAGTTGGCTTTTATAGGAGCTCACCCCTTTCACACTTGGGCGCCCATGCTTAACCAACTAATCCCTTGAATTTCCAAGTTAAAGTGCGCCTCTCATCGGCGATCACTCTACCTTTCCCTATTGGTCCGACAAGCCCGGTACCTGACTCTATCGAATACATAATACGCGTCCATCGTAGGTGATGGGGTGTTCGTGTGCCGTGAGGGTTAACATGCCCCCCTTCCTGATGTAGATTCCGTCCTCGGAAGCTATTGAGTTGAAGCTAGTTCGTCGAGGTGGAAGAGCATTTGAGATGAATGTCCTTTGCCTTCTTCAGTCACTGCAAAATCAAACAACATTGGCACAGTAATGGCATTCTCTTAAAAAGCATATGCAGTTTTAGGTAGAAAAATTGATTGGTCAAAGAATTTCAAACAATTTGATAGCAATGAACATTAAATTGCAATGTAATCAAATGCATAAACAGATGTAAAGGTAAAAAATTAAACAAGTCTGGGGTCACTAATTTGACGGTCGAAAGGCACTAGAGATCAAATATTAATACCATGGGTAAGCTTCTTAATTTTCTGTGGTCAATTAAGTTGTTTAATCGCGAGAGCCAAGTATTCATGTTCAAGGGCTGACTAGAGGCTATATCTAGAAAACCGTGTAGTTAAGCTACCATAAAAGGAATTTCTCATGAAATCATCGCCTGACTGATTACTTTTTCTTTGACCCCCCAAGGTCTTTTCACAGTGATTCAATTATGATGTGTGTGCTTATTTTGTATGCCTTGGGTTTTTTGCTTCTCAAGGAAAAGCGCCCACACTGGGAACCTCTAGGGCTCTAGTACCATAGGCAATACATGTGAGTGAAGTACCAAATCAAGCTGAGATTTCTCTTCCAGCTTAAAATTTTACATTGTGGCACTTTGATTTTTTGTTTGTTCATTTTCAGCATTTTAATTTTGTAACTTTGGGGGGTCATATAACACTGTTACATTCCCCAGGCTCATCACATTAGTAAACTCCCTTTATAATACTTAAGCTAAAGGTCAATAGGGTTAAGCCCACTAGAAAGCCCTAGTACATTTCATACAATGCTGCCTAAATCGGATTAAGAACCTAAGTAACCATTGCTTATTAGGAAGGCATTCCCCATGGTATTAAGAGAAGATTTCTAACACCTAACTTGGTCAAACTAGCTTAGTCGGACTGCTTGATTTTTACACCTAAACAAGTGATTATGACAAAAGATTGCATTGAATTAAATGTTTGATACTAAGCAAATGCACTGAATATTATGCTACCAATCACAATCAAAGCAGACAAACATAGATGCAAAAAGATAAGGGCAATGCTAATGGACAAGAAACACCTGTTTGTGTTGATGGTCGCGCTTGATTTGAAGTGTGAACGAGAGAAAGGTTCCATGAAGGTCCAAATCCTATCAATAGCAACACGCTCCTGTACACACTAGGAAACAAAAACAATACCTCTAGGAGGCACATCAGCGGGAAAAGAGAACTTTGCTAATCACTCAACTCTAAAACAGAAAGAGTCCTATCGTACTAATCTTACCTACCCTCCATCACTCCAGTGATGAGGATCAAAGGTGTTTCATGGCATAGGTTTCTGTTTCACTGTACCAGATGTGACATGTGTAGGTCTGAGTCAATGTTTTGACTTTTATTGTGCATACTCATTTGCTAATTGCTCTTGCTCTTTTTTTTTTTTTTTTGTGAGTATAAAGCTATATATATACATTCCCTAAGATCGGAGATTAAGAGGTCAGGGAAAAAGGTTGAGAGGGAAGCAAGTGAATGATGGATGTCCACAAACACTCCCCCCTTCCTTGGGTAGATCATACCGTTTGAAATGAGCTTGTCACCCTTTGAAACCAATTGTTCCAGTTGGTAATAGGTGAGGATTTTTGCCAGTAGTTTTCTATTACCCTATGTGCCTCGTCAAGCTGCAAGGGTGGTAAGGTACTCTCCCAGGATCGAACTTGAAGTGGTTCATTAGGTGATTCTTGAACACTGGGAGGTGTGGATTCTTTGGTAGCTTCATGGAGGTCCACTACTATAGATGGAGGCTGTGTAGAATCTTTTACCTCTATGGATGTATTACATGAGGAGCTAGAATCTTCATGGGACTCCCCCTTCCTGAGCTAGGTGGAACAAATCGTTCTTTCTTTGGTACCCAAACTAGCTATAGAAGGGTGTGTAACATTCATGATTTTTTCTTTCCACGATTTTCAATTGTTTTGGAGCTACAGGATTGGGCTCACTTGGGTCAGGTGATAGGTAAGAGCACAATCTACGTTTTGGCACCCAGATTTGATCATTTCCTTGATAGTAGCCTTGGGCTTCCAATAGTCGTTTAGGGATCCATCGCAACATTTTCTTACTTTTCTTGGAGCGAGTGGTACGGTTCTTACAAGGTTTCTGTTTTTTTGCATAACTATGGTCACTAAAGAAGCTTTAGGGACCCACTTGTATGTTTTCTTCGTGACATTAGGATGAGTCTTGTCAGAAGCGATATGCATTGCTTGTAGCATATTTAAGGGTATAGGCATTTCATCCCCCTCAGGTGTTACCCAGGTCGTCCCCCTATTTCCCCAAGTGTCTATGGTTGATGCTAGGTGGACCCAATCCACATTGTCTGATTCCGTCATACCGGTAACACATCCATGTAAGGAGAATCTTGGCCAATGTCTGTATCCTTCTTACAAGTGTAACAATATTGTAGTGGGGCCGAGTGAACTGTGGTGTCAGAGCGATGATCAATAATGGTTTTACTCCCTAAGGGGTGTACCTTACCAGTCACCAAATCCACTCTAAGGACAGAGTCTTGGAATTGCAAATAGACATGATTTTTAGACCAATCGTGAACCATTTGTGCTTCCCTCATGAATGGTCGTCCTAAAATCATTTCATATGACATAAGGTGTTTAGAGAAATCCATTACAATGAACGTATGTCGTACCTTGTGTCCTAGAACTTTGATCTTAAGATCCTTGAGCATCCCCATAGGTTTGGCTATGGTACCATTTGCCATCTTTACCACAATGTTAGTAACACTGAGGCGGGGTTTTCCCATGGATTCCCAACAATCTTTTGTAACGATGCTAACTCCCGCACCACCATCAAGAATTCCCTTTATAGTTAATCCCTTGGTAGTGATGGGTAGGGTCGCATTAGACTCGTCGCCTTCAAAATACTGCCCTAATTCGTTAATGGGTACCTCGATCACAAACTCGTGTCCATCTAAGTCAAGTGATTGCACATGATTTTCCTCATCAATCATAATCGAGTCAGGCCTATTTGGTTGCGCAAACTGCGGTAATCCCGTTCGTAGCTCTCCGTTAAGGAATGCTCGAAGTGCAAGGAATAACTCAGGATCTCCATACAGCTTTGCTATGATCGTGGTTCGGACCTCAGAAGACATGAAGTCCACTAGTTTGGCAACATTCATTGGCGTTTTGCAGGGTGTAGGTCCTTGACTAGGAACTGGTGAGGATGGAATCTCATATTCCTCAATGGGATCAGGTATTCCTTCGTTAAACATCCTTTCCAACAAGAAGGGTGTATGCTCACTTTCTGATGTCCTGTCCTCACTCCCTTCTTGGATGATACTAGATATGGCTAACGGTCTATGGTTCATGTGGGGTGGATGAACTTGCGTGGGAAACACTGTGTCATGAATTTTACATGCATGGGTTCTGGTTCTAGTTTCCTTTGAGTCTCCTCCACTAAACCTCTTAGATGTTTCACCTGCTTAATCTCATCTGGGTTTGGGTACGTCCCAATCTTCTTTTTACGATTCTTCCCTTTTTGCCCCTGCGGTTTATCTTGGGGGTCTTGGATTGGATTTGGAAACACTTGTGGTGTTTTCAGAGGCTCTTTATGGTTTTCTCTCATTCGGTTTTCATTTGGTTCCATGTTACGGTTTTCTTTGTCGGTCTTTCCCTTTGTGGTATTGGTTCTAGTCTCCATTGTCTCGACTGAATCTGAATCATCCTCGAGGTCATTCATATACACGGGGTCATCTCCTGTTCCTATGTTTGTTTTGGAACTTGGCTTTGAATTTTCCGTATTCTGCGACTTCTTCCTTCGTGTCTTCTTTTTCTTTGCTTGGATAACTGACGCGGTATCTCTCTCTTCGAGGATATGTCCTGGCCCTTGAAGCATGGACCGTGTAATCGCATAAGCGGGTGCGACGGGTGGTATTGGCGATGTCACACTAGCAATTTCGACCAAATTCAGGGGTGTGATTTTAGGCGCATTTGGGTTATAGGGGCATTGGGCAATCAAGTGATCTATGCCACAACGATTACATGTGAGTATTGGCATTGCAGACGTGCTCCCTTGATTCATTTGCATCTGTGCAGCATTCTTTTGCAGCCTAATAGGGCACTCCGCTACTCGATGTGGTCCACCACACTCGTAGCATTGAAGAGGTGGCCTCCTAGCCTGGGTGTTGATATTTTGACCTCTGGATGCGAGAGCAGCAGCTTGATAAACCGGCTTGACTTGTCCCCAACAATCTTCCATGTAGTATATAGGACACTCTTCCAATGTATCAAGTCCGTAGGCAATACTAGTGTCTATTTCCTCCTCACAACCATCTGCATAAGCATTTGATGGCTCGCAACCCACTTGGTTCATAGGGGCGACTCTTGGATGCGGGGGCTGCGGTCCTAGCACAGGAGGTGGTAACGGTGTAGCTTGTACAACATTTTGAGATCTAGGGACCATGTGTTGCGGTAGTTGCTCAACAGGTGGAGCAGGCATCAATACAGGAGCTCGAGGCGCATCCGTCCAGGCTACAGGTGGTCTATTTGCCATCATACGTTTGATCATTAAACAATCCTTAGCTTGGTGACCATACCTACCACATGCGTTGCAAGTTCCATTAAATTTTACTCTAAACGTAGGGCACTCACTAGTGCTATGTGGACCTAAGCAAATGGAACACCATTGTTGCTCCCTTCTTGGATACATGTGACTATTTTGAGGGGGTCGATTATCCTTAAGAGACTCTTGGATTGCCTTGGTGAGGTCTGTCAAGAATGTCTCAAATACCTTTGGCTCATTGGCAATGGGCTTTGCAGTCATGGGTTCATACTCAATGGCTTGTGAGCTAGTGGATCTCGTGTCAGTAGACACCCTCATGCCTGCTATCATCAAGTTGTCCTCTAATTGGATTGCATTGGCAGTGACATCTTCCCAGGTTGTGATACCTCTAATCACTAGTCCATTATAGATTCCTTCATTCCTCAACCCTCGAATGAATCGATCAAGCAGTTGGTTATTGTTGAAGCGCTCATTTACAGGCAGCGAGAGTTTAAGTGCTTTAGACGACTAATGAAGTCCCTTACTGACTCTCCTTCCTTACGTTCGGCCTTCTGTAGCTGAGATGCTACACCCCAAAGCACACCTTCTCGTATGTACTCCTTTAGAAACAACCTTCGAAGGGTAGGGTAGATTGTTTTCTCGTCCACCCTTAGGGTCCTATACCAATCTCCAGCCTTCCCACTTAATGTCAAGCTTAAGGCATTGCACTTATGTAGTTCGTTGTGTTCCCCTAAGGAATCACATACTTGTTCAAACACTTCAATGTGTTTTCTAGCATCTTCGTCCCCATTGAATTTTTGCGTGAGTTTGGCAATTTGTACTGCCTTACTTCTAGGCTCTCTATCAGATGCATGACGCATATTTTCCGCGATAGATCGACCTATGGTTTGAGCAAACGCTGCCAAGTCACCTATGTGAGGAGGCAGGGCCGGTGGAGGTACTCTTGGAATCATATGTGGGAGAGGGAACGGGTACCGGTCTTGGCATATGTGTGGATGATGCAGGATATGGAACATAACCGGGCATAGGTCCACTCGGATAAGAGCTAGGGAGCGGCACTCGAGGAGCATAAGCAAGTGGTACAATTGGAGGTGTGGGGGCCATGTGTGCATAAGGGGCTAGAGGCACATATGGTCGAGGCCCCATATTAGGTACTACGACACTAGGTAGTGGCACTGCGCTAACCGTAGATGTCATCGGTACATTCTCTGTCAGGCTTATCCCTGGAGTGAGCACTGTGTTTTCCTTAATAGAGGGTTGAGCCAAGTTAGGGAAGCTAAAGTTTTCGCTCGGAGGCTCAGATTGCATAGAGACCCAGGTGAAATGACGTAAGATGGGTCCATGGGACTCATTAGAGGAGTCTCCATTTGTGATAGAGTAGGCTGTTGAGCCTTGCTCGTATCCAGAAATCTCATGGGGCCAGTTGAGAGTATATTTACCCCTCGGTTTTGCCTTTCTGATTGAATAATGCCATGGATAACATTACAGATCATTTTCTGTTGATCTTCGATGCTCGTGGCACTAGAGGTGGATTGTACAATCTCTATCCATCCTACATGGTAGGCGTGGCCAGAGTGTAGATCCGTCAACACCTCAGTGTGGAGGTCGTATGTCCAATGATCATTAATGAACAATCCTTCTAGAGTCGACGTGTTAACGGTTTCTTGTGAGGTAGAAGCAATGTTGCTCCCCGTGGTTTTACTTGTCACCAACGGTACTCTAGAGGGAACTTCTGAAGGAGGCAGCTCAACAGGGCCTTCTTGGTAAGAAGTTGGTAGGATATCCACATGGACACTCTTTGGGGGTGTGGGGTCCACGTGCGATGTGAAAGGAGATTCCACTTCCCCACCCCCTTCGCGTGCTTCATTGCATCAGGTTCCGAGCGAGTAGCTCTACCTAATGTTTCCATGAAACGGCTAAACATACTAGTACTAGGCTGTGGAGCTTCGGGAGGTGCATGGCCTTCTCTCTCAGTGTTTTGGGTAGGGTATGCTTCCATGATTTCTGAGTCGGAGGAGGAATCACTAGCGGCTATTTTAGGGTCTTGGGTGGTGCTACCTTGTGTCCCCGCTGAGGGTCTAGAGCTTATCGTGGATGGGTAATGGGTGTCCGTATGAACAGAGGCACCCTCAATATGCTCGTGTTCTAGCACTCGCCCAGAGCGTAAGTGCATGTGCTTTTGATACCCTAAGGTGTCAAAAAGCTGCTCTAGGAGGCCTTGTGACTAGTTTTTAGCGTGTTTTTTGTTTGTTTTTTTGCTAGATTTTTTAGAGCGTGTCGTGGAATGGGCCGTGTGATAGCTCAAAATGAGCGTATCGGTCAGAGGGTCGTGCCGTGCTTTACAGCACTCCGTTTGGTCACTCTATGCCCTCGGAATCCCTAAAACTGTCAATTTCCAGTAAGGAACTAGGCCTAAACTAGAAAGTCTAAGGGTGCAAGTGGGAAGAGAAAGGAGGAGAGTGGAGGACTTGTCCCACATGCTCTCATTCTCTCTTGAGGGAGTAGGGTATATATATAAGAGTGAGTCTAGTATATATCATAAGACTGAGGCCTGGGCCTGGGCCTGGGCCTGGGCTTGGGCTTGGGCTTGGGAAAACGATCCCGATCTATCTTTTATACAAACCAACCCGTCCGTTTTAAGAGTCGTGTTTTTTTTTTCGAAAAATTTCGCCGCCCACTCGCTCGCGTTTTTAATTTCCTTTTTTTTTTTTTTTTTTTTAAACAAATTTTTTTTTTCCAAAATTTTTATTTTTTTTTTTTCAAAAAAACTTTTTTTTTTTTTTTTGTTGGTGCAGCGCAGAAATGCAGAAAAATTACAGAAATTGCAGGAAAAAAACGCAAAAAATGCAGAAAAACGCAGAAATTGCAGCAAATTGACAGAAATGCAGAAAAATTGCAGAAAATTGAAAACGCGAACTTGAAATTGCAGAAATTGAAAAAACGCAGACAATAGCAGAAATTGAAACTTGACAGCAATTGCAGAAAACGCAAAAAACAGAAATCTTCACACACTCCTTCCCTGCCTTTCCTATGATAGAAATTGCACCACAAGGAAGCGTAAAGTGCTAACCGAGCTTAGTGTAGGGCATATCCCCGGCAGCGGCGCCAAAAATGTGCGCTCCTTGCCGCACTGTCGAAGCAAGGGACTTGCCAATACACCGTATGCGAGCCACAAACGGCTCCAAGCACACAACAAGCCTAAACTAGCAAGCTCAAGAAACAAAGGGTGTGTCACTCACCGCTCTACGCTCGCCTTCGTGGTGGATTCCTCGCCGCGATGAAGAAGAAGCTGCAGTCGTGCCGCGCTCAACCGCTTCGCCGCCGTCGTGCCTTCGTAATGCTCGATCGCACACACACTCTCCCTCTCTCTCTCTCTCTCACACACACACACAAGGAGGTGAAGAAGAAGAAGATGGAGATGGAGCAAGAGCACTCTTCAATTGCACAAATGGAGAAGATGAGTAAAAATTAGGTTTATTGGCTTTTATAGGAGCTCACCCCTTTCACACTTGGGCGCCATGCTTAACCAACTAATCCTTGAATTTCCAAGTTAAAGTGCGCCTCTCATCGGCGATCACTCTACCTTTCCTATTGGTCCGACAAGCCCGGTACCTGACTCTATCGAATACATAATACGCGTTCCCATCGTAGTGATGGGGTGTCGTGTGCCGTGAGGGTTAACATCCCCGGCAGCGGCGCCAAAAATGTGCGCTCCTTGCCGCACTGTCGAAGCAGGGACTTGCCAATTACACCGTATGCGAGCCACCAAACGGCTCCAAGCACACAACAAGCCTAAACTAGCAAGCTCAAGAAAACAAAGGGTGTGTCACTCACCCCGCTCTACGCTCGCCTTCGTGGTGGATTCCTCGCCGCGATGAGAAGAAGCTGCAGTCGTGCCGCGCTCAACCGCTTCGCCGCCGTCGTGCCTTCGTAATGCTCGATCGCACAGACACCTCCCTCTCTCTCTCTCTCACACACACACACACAAGGAGGTGAAGAAGAAGAAGATGGAGATGGAGCAAGAGCACGCTTCAATTGCACAAATGAGAGATGAGTAAAAATTAGGTTTAGTTGGCTTTATAGGTGCTCACCCCTTTCACACTTGGGCGCCCATGCTTAACCAACTAATCCCTTGAATTTCCAAGTTAAAGTGCGCCTCTCATCGGCGATCACTCTACCTTTCCCTATTGGTCCGACACGCCCGGTACCTGACTCTATCGAATACATAATACGCGTCCTCGTAGGTGATGGGGTGTCCGTTGTGCGGTGAGGGTTAACAGTCCGTTACTTAATGAATGGCTCAATCAAAATCAATGTCGGAAAGACATTTATTACAATCAATGGTTACAAAAATGATGAGTGTGAGCAAAAATGTGGGTGTGATCCTCTGTTGGCTCTACTGGCTCAACACTCCCCCCCTCCGCGTTCATGTCGTCCCTGACATGACTTTTATGCTTGGTCAATAAAGTCCTGTCGTCTTGAGCATCTGCAAATGTGATTCGTATCGTAGGTTGCCGATGGTCAAGGTTGGGGGCCGAATATTTTGCTTTCGTGGGTGAAAAAGCCGGTGTAGAAAGCTTCTTCGAATGTTTGCATGTGGAAGCTAGGCAAAAACATAATCCTCTGGTATAGGAGGTGCAACACTTTTGGAGAAGGCTGCAATGAAAGATCATACATCATATCAGTCACTGTGTCGGCCGTCGATAGTAGACTCGAGGTCGTGGCTTTATCTGGCGCGAACACTTCAATGCAAGCTAAGAGAGTCCTGCAAATTTTCTTGAGCATCTGACACGAAAGGTCAGGAGAGCCAGTAAAGAGCTTGATGGTGCCCGTTAGGGTTTTCACCATGTAGGCTTTACCTATTCTCTCTCCTGCCTTTGGTCCTGGCATCCTGGGTAATTAAGCCAATTTGGCTTCTTTTCTGCAATCCTGCCATGCTCTTTCCAGCTTCTGACTCTTGGCACCGGGCAGAAGGTTGCATTCTCCCGAATCTCCTTTGGTGCCTCTACCAAGTAGATGAGGTAGGCTGGGTATTTGTTCAGCCAACCTTTCCTCCATCTAGGTTGTGAATCTACAATCTTCTTTGATTGTTCCTCCTTTGTGATGTCGCCTTCGTAAAGAGCGACATACTGCTCCTCCTCTATTCTCTTTTTCGTTTTATCACTTCAAACTTCATCAAAGGGAAAGGCAGGCTGGGTTGCATCCACTCTTCATGGAGCACTTTTGTGTCTAATCCCTGAAGTCTAATGGAGATGAGGAGTCTCCTCTCCCATTCCATTTCCGCCTTGGCACTCTCCTCTGCTGACTTTTCTATTTGGTCATGGAGCCTTTGTTCTTCTTCTTCAGAGATTCCTGAAGTCGAGGCCACCTCGTGAACTGGGGCTGGATCTTCAATTGTGGTTGCCTCTCCAGTTTCTGGTAGCTCTATGGAGGCTCCACCTGATTCTTCTTGTGGTGTCTCGGTCTCTCTTCTTTGTTGCTCTTGTAGATCTTGGAGCTGTTTGCGGAGGGTCTCATTCTCTGTTCTTAGTGTTTGATTTTCTAAAGTGAGCCTCTCCTCTGCTGCCAACGATCCCTCTGCAATGTGCAACCTTTGCACTTGCTCTAATCTTAGCTCTCTTTGTAAGCTTCGGACCTGGTCTTTACAAGAGCTCCCTCTTGTTCGGTTCCTGCTCTGCTAGCTCTAGGGGTAGTCCTGAGTCTAGTGATTGTTCTTTCTTGGAGCTCGACTCTTTCCCTTAGCTCAATGAGCTCATCTTTAGCCGCCTCCAAGTCGTCTTCCATCCGCTCCCTTGCTTCCTGTGCACTTGTTACTTCTCTTGAGGCCTCGGCTAGCTGGAGTATCAAGCCGTCTCTCTCGTTTTCTACGTCGTAGAGTGATGCTTTATGACTTTCAGATTCAGTCATAGCATTCTCTAATTTCCTCTGCAACTCAGCTTCCCTTTGTTTGGTTGTCTCAATCTCCACTTCCTTTGCCTTTGATCTTTCTTTGATCTTGCTGAGCAGTTCATGCACCATGTGCATGTCTTTTTCATCTTCATCTGTCAACTCTAAAGCTTTTTCTGCCACCACCTCCACTGGCTTCGGCTCTTCTAGTACGTTCTGCTCGTCCAGTTTCTCTTCACTCTCTTTTGTACTCTTTATTTTTTCCTCTGTCCCTCTCCGATCATCTTGTTTTTGTAGGGTGATCCCATAAACTGCCTCAAGGGCCTCTGCTTCAGTGTACCCTATCGCTACCAGATCCTCATAATCGTTTTTCTTTTGCTGAATTGGATCTATCTCCTTTTCCTTGGTCCCGGCCTCCGGCTTTTCCATACCAGCCGTGTCCATCTCTACTGTGGTCTCTTCCACAATGATTTCCGTCTTCTTCGAACTTGGTACATCAGTAAAGGAGGGCTGATTGTCGTCAGTCATCTTGGCTTTCCCTTTGTTTGCTTGCCCGTCTTTCTCTTGAGGTTCAGTAGACTCATCTACTTTCTTCTTCCCCTTGTCGTCCTTTTTCAGCTCAGCTTTTAAAAGCTGTACTTAGCTTTTAAAAGCTGTACTTCCTCTTCAGTGTATGGCTCGACAGGTTGCTGCTCCAGTATAGCCTCTGACTCCTCATAAGCTCTAATATATTGATCGTATTGATCAACATGTGGCCTGGTTGAGCTAGTTCCGACTTTGGTGGGGTCTGGCACCCACTTTTCTTCAAAGTCCCCCTTTAGAGCTCTTTCCACTCTAAACTGCTCCACCAGTCTTTCCATTCTTGCCGCTTTCTGACTTTTGGTTTGCTTGGGAGCAACCTTCTTCTTTGCTTTCTTCATAAGCGGCTCATCCACATCCTCTTCAGGTTCTGAAACTATTTCTAGTTTCCTGCGTGCTCTTGTGGACGCCCTCTTGGATACTTCAGGCTGTTCTTCCTCCTCATCGGCTTCTCTAAGCCACTCATTCTGGGAGGGAACCTTTGGCCATTGATCTCTGGTTCCAATAGCTTCATAAGCTATTCTTGTCAGAACTTCAGCTCCTCCTATATACTTTGGCTTCTCGTTGTGCATGGCAATTACTTGCTCATGGATGTGTTGAGCGTAATTCACCTCTTTTGGCATATTGCTCTTCAATGCCCATGTGATGGTAGTTGCAATGGCATGGGGTGGTGTCGTATACTTTTGCGGTCTTTTACTGCAAATATGGAGAAACTGGTTGTACAGTCGGCAAAGGGTTGCCGCTCTTTGGTCTGCCATATCTCCATAGGTTGCATTCTGTTTCTTGGACCCATAAACCTCTATAGCCTCCCTTCTTTCCCTGACAGAGCTCCCTTTGTTGTGCAGCTTCAATGCATCTGCAATGAGCTGTGGAGTGATCTGTACCTCTACTTTCTCTCCATCTATTGCTGTCAATGTGGCTTTCCCATCCTTCTGAATGGAGGTTGCCAACTCATACACTCTTCTTGTATCTACACCTGATGGTCTCGAGGTGAAGAATCTGTGCAAGTCTGCCCTTTCCAGGTACCTGCTGATGTTCTCTGACCTGCTATAATCCACCAATTCTTGTGGGATCATCGGTATATCCACCGCTTGCCCTTGAGGATCTCTGAAAGTCCCCTGGTAGATCTTTATTCCCTCTTGTTCCAGTACTGCTTCCTCCACCCAAGTTTTGGTTGGCTTGAGGGTTTCTGCTGGAATGTCAAAGGGTTCTGCTTCTGCAAGAGCATCTTTGATTGTCGGTCTTTTTCTCTTTGTTGCCGATGACTTGGCGGAATCCATGGATCCTGTAACTCCAATTTCAGAAGTTAGCGTCTTTTTAGTACTGAAAGCCGAAATGAAGCTTTTAACTATTCAAATGACTTGAAAATTGAAACATGAGCTATTCAGGGCCTAAGGATGCAGGGTAGGTGAAAAAATATGCAAACTGGGCTCAAAATCATGCTGGAGACATCATACGCGTATGATGTCTTTTGTGTCAAAATGACTTCATATTGGTTGTGCTTGTAGCTGATAGTGTATACATGAGTATCATATGCTTGGATTTGAGTTTGGATCCCATTTGGTCAAGTTTTGGCCAGTTTAGTCCAGTTCAGGCTCTTGGCAAAATTTTGAAAGGGAATTGGATTTTATGCTCCAAATTAGATAAAACTTGGTGGTTCACCTTCAAATGGCATGTAGATCACTTCTGTTTGGTGGTTGAAGCCCTGAGGTTCCAAAATCACATAGTGAGACATCATACGCGTATGATATCTTTTAGAGTATTTTTGGACCAAATTTCTCTATAAGCTTGGATTTGGCTTTAGATAGGCTTATTCAGTGGATTTATGAAGTTTGGATAGATTTTGGGCTAAAAATGGCTCTGGAGACATCATACGCGTATGATGTCTTTTTCATGGGATTGGTTCTGTGGACTCCCCATGTACTAGTGAAGGACTGCCCCTACTCAAATCTTGGTTTGGACTTGAGTAGGTTGGATTTGGGCTAAAATAGGCTTTGGATGAAGGATTTTCCCTCAATTGGGCTAATGGGGTGATCCACTTGACCAAATGGTTCCAAACTTCATATGTAGCATGTATTAGATATATATAATGGATGTATGATGACAATGAGCAGTTTTGGCTCTGTAAGTGCAAATAGACATCATACGCGTATAATGTCTTTTGTGTCAAAATGATGCTTTTTGGTTCCAGATAGCTTGTAGATGTGTTAATCAACAATCCTACAAAGTTTCATTGAGTTTGGAGTTATTTTGACAAAATTAGGACCAAAAATCAATTTTATGGCCTAATTTGCGTCTTTTTGGTTTTCCTTGGGTTTTCTAACTCCAATTCTCATGATACTTGGTTCATAGGATGTGATTAACATGTGGAATGAGGCTATGCACTCAAATGTTGAAATGGATGTGAAATTCATGCTGTGAGACATCATACGCGTATGATGTCTTTTCTTGAAATGTTGGTCTTTTTGTGCAAAGAATGCTTTGTGCTAGTGCCCTAAGCCCTGCTAACTAGTTTTCAACTTAAAAAGTCATCAGTTTAGCTAAAAAGCCCCCTTATAGGCATTTCAGTCTCCGAAGTCGTCTTTTTGCCTTGGAGTTGAATTTCTTCAACTTTTCTTCTCGAGAGTTGCATTTCCAGCTCATTGGATATGTTGTGAAGCCACCTATTTGGTTGAACTTGACTTTGGCTCCCCGTTCTCCATCTTTCTCCATTTGGTTGCCCGAAAGCGTCTTTTTCACCATCGGTAAGTGAATCAGCTTTCTTTTGGGTTTTGCTTGCAAACATAAGTCATCCATGTATATTTGAAGCTGCTTGTGAAGTTTCATGTCATTTGGTCGTCAATTTTAGCCGTTATGCCAAAATGACGCTTTGTGTGTCCGCAGCCGAATCGGTTGTTCCGACCTACTTTTGGTGATCCAAACCTGGAGATACTCCATGGTTGCATTGCCCTCGATGTTGTTAAGCTTCCTGAGAAGTTTTGTGTCGTTTCGACAACTTTTTCTGTTTGCCTCTTGCAGGCTCTGTTGACCTAGGGTTTTTCCAGTCGTTCTTTCTCGAGCTTTGAGTGTTAGAAACCCATCTTCTATACTAGGGTAACCCACCTCTAAGTTCTTGCAAGGTTTGGTTAAGCGGTTGTGCCACTACCTAGCGTTCTTCCCCATTCCCCGTCTCTCATGTCTGGTGTCCTCTGAGCTCTCGTAGCAGTCGTAGAAGACCGTAGAAGGTTGGATGCTCCTGTGTGCTCTTTGCTCTCTCCAAGAAGGTAATAGTGGAAATGAGCTTGAAAGTGAAGTGAAAAATACTTAACTTCGGACTTCCCGAATCACTTGTTACCAAATTTGACATGTGCTCCTATCTCGTCGTGAAATGCACTTTAGGATTTGAAATTTCTCAATTTGGACTCCGTTTGACCTGTTTCTGAGAAATCTGTCCACTTTGCCAAAATTCTGTCATTTCGGGCTTTCCGCAACTTTTTCAGAATTGTACCCAATTTTTACCATGGGTTGCCCTTGTCATTAGGACCATCACCGTCTATTCTTTTCTTTTTTTCGATCTCATTTCACCTGCTTTTTTATTTTTATTTTATTTTTATTAAGAAAATCATTAAAAAAATAAAGAAAAATAGCAAATTGAAGCCAAAAAATTCCACACATACACAATAAATAGCTGGTAACCCTGTGTATATGAATATACACTTATTTGTGATTTCTGGACTTGGATTACCACTTTTTAGCTCCAAAAACACTCTTATTTAGTGATGTTTACACGTCTAGAGACCCAAATTCATCATTTGATCTCTTCTTGTTGCAAAACAAGGTATATAAGGGCATAAATATTATCAATATCCGCAATCAAACATAAAAATTACAAAATCATGTAAGACACTGCCCTTGTAATATAATTTTTGTTTTTCTTTGTTTTTGGCGCTTGTAGCTGCTTTGTAACTCCTGTATACCTGTATACCTCCCCCCCTCCTGGTCTGAGTCCTCCCGGCCTCCCGGACGACTATGAAGTGTCTCTGGGCGAAGCATTGTAGTTGTTTTGGTCATAAGTTCCCAATGCAATTGCAGAGCGATGATACAACAGTCTTTCCAATAAAGCTGCTCTTTGTTTGATTGAAGGATTGGTGGTCGGGTTTTGGGTTGGTGATACTTTGGTAGTAGAATCAGTAGATGGATTCTTCTTTACCTTGTTGTTCTTTTTCACAATCCAAATCTGCTTCCGCTTCGCTTGTGCTTGCCACAAACTCTTTGCGACCCAAACCTGCTTTGTTCTTTGTGTTGATTTCCTCGCCTTGAAATACCTAGGAGTTTCCGTTGATTGTACTGAAGGGAGTTCCTGTTTACAAATCTTTGGGATCCAAATTTGCTTGCTATAGCTTTGTGCCGTCATGAACTTCTTTGGAATCCAGATCTGTTTCACTGTCCTTGATTGTCTGGAATCACTCTGTTGTCTGGTATTGAAGACTCTGTTTTCCACCTTTGTGTTCTCTGGCACAACCTTTTTTGGTCTCCATACCAACTTTGACTCCGTTTTTTCCCAAGGTTGAGCTGTTATATTATTGCTTGTCTTCCTTATCCACTGTTGAGAATTCCTCGTCGAAGAGTAATCCGGTTGTATAGAAACTTTTGGTTGCCATTGCTTCTTCTTTTTCTCTGGTTGTTGTTTACCTTTGTCTTTGGATTCGTCCTTTGGAGTTGGCTCTTCTCCTTTGGTGAACTTAACTGATTGACTTTCACCTTCGTATTTGATAAGCACTGATTTAGAACTCCAGTCAATCATTGCATTGTATTGCTTCTGCCATGGTTGTCCTAGCAATAATGGATGTTGTGTAGCTTGGTCTTCAACCACGTAAAACATATGAGGATACACATACTGGTTAATCTGTATATGTAAAACTGTGCATCCGACAGTTTTGATTGAATTCTCAGAGTAACTCTTTAACTCTTGCTTGGCAGTTTGTAGTTTAGTGTCATTTGTCAATTGTCTATACAAACTGAGTGAAAGTAGGTTAGCTTGAGCTCCTGAATCCAATAGTGCTCTGGCTTTGATTTGGTTGGTTCCTACTTTGCATTCAATGATGGGTTCTTCTTTGTCATTATCCATTTCTGTTATACTGACTGCGTTTATTCGTATTGCTCCTTCATTGCGCTGTTTCTGACGCAGTAGTCTTCTTTTCTCCATTCTTTCCTTCGCCTCGGCTTGCGCTTCCTCCACAATCTTTTTCTTTTTCTGGACACGCAGCTTTTCTTGATGTATTTTGAGAAGCATGTCTTGGGTTAGCGGCAAAAGATACTTTTTCACTCTGCATCCACTAATCCAATTGGGCATTTCTTCTCCGTCTAATGTAGCAAGCTTGACGGCTCCACTTGGTGATAGATCTTTAATCACCAGAGGTCCCATCCCTCGCTTTTTAAGCTTCTTAGCATGCTGTTTCAGAGTGTAAACTAGGACATAGTCCCCAACCTTAAACTCTTTAGTCCGCACATGCTTATCAAAAAATTCTTTTTGTCGCCTTTTTTGAGCGTAGATAGAAGCTACTGCTTTTAGGCGAAGCTCATCTAGCTTTTCCAGGTCATCTATTCTATCAGAAAGCTCGTGCCCTGTCCACTCTAGATCCTTAGCCACCCTTAAGGTTGAAATCAAGAATTCTATTGGTAAGATAGCATTTAGCCCAAAAACCATGTTATATGGGGTCGTTCCTATTGATGTTTTATATGCTACCCTATATGCCCATAATGTTGAATGCAACTTCTGGTCCCAGTCAGTTCTCGACTCAGATACAATCTTCGTGAGGACCGTGCATATGGTTTTGTTTGTTGCTTCAGCTTGTCCGTTTGCTTGTGGATGATACGGGGCTGATTTCCTATGGATTACCATGAATTCATCTAGAAGGATCTCTATCACTTCATTTATAAAATGTGTGCCTCGATCACTCACAATTTCTATTGGCAATCCATATCGTACAAAGACGTATTCATATAGAAATTGTGCCGTGGTCCTGGCATCTGCTTTTTGAGTTGCCTTTGCTTCGACCCACTTTGTTAGATAGTCTGTAGCCACAATGATGTATTGTGCATGAGTCTTATATGCAGGAGGTGAAATGGGTCCGACATAATCAATCCCCCATTTTGCAAAAGCTCTTGCCCCCATCATTGGTCTAAGCGGCATATCATCTCTTTTAAGTGGTACTTTGGTCCGCTGACAGTCATCACACCGTTTAACGTATTCCTCAGCGTCCATATGTAATGTTGGCCACCATATTCCTGCGGCTAAGACAAGTTTTGTTGTCTTATCACCTGAGAAATGGCCTCCACCTACTCCTCCATGAGCTTGCTCTAGGATTATCACATACTCAGACTCTGATGCGCAAATCCTAAGCTGGTTGTCTTTACCTCTCTTATAGAGTTGATCTCCTATTAAAGCGTAATCTCTAGCTTCTGTCTCTACAGATTTCTGACGAGCTTTTGACGTTCCTTCTGGGAAAGTTCTATTTGTGAGATATTCAACAATATACTGACTCCATTCTGGAGCGATCATTATCTGATATAATGTCGAATACTCTGCTGGCGGTTTTGATGAACATACAATACATACAGTGACATATTCATGTACGCTTTCTTTCATTCCTGGCCAATAGACTCCCAATTGTAACAAATTCCTATATGTGTTCCTTCTTGAACAATGAAATGCACATTCCTGAACATGTGCTTCGCGCAGATATATATTATATTCCTCAGGATTGATGCATAGTCGTAAAACATGATCATTTCCCAATTGATACAACCTTCCTGCAACAATTGAAGATTCTTGGATTGCTGAATAGCAATATGTTTCTGGTTGTATTCTCTTCTATCAAACTCTCCTCCATAGGTTAATAGGTTAACGACATTTTGAGACCACTTCGGTATCATTTCTATGTTGAACAAGTACGCGTCTGGCATGTCGTCATCTACTCCTATAGGGTCTTCTCCATTCGTCAATCGCGAAAGATGATCAGCTCTAAGATGTGTTTTTCCTTTCTTTACTACTACCGTGAAGTCGAATTCCAGTAAGATAATGAACCATCTCACTATTCTCCCGGTATTGCATGGTTTATTCACTAGGTAGAGCAAGGCTTGGTGATCCGTAAAAAACACAAACTTGTTGGCTAGAAGATAATGCCGAAATTTCTTCACAGCATATATCATTCCTAATCCTTCTCGCTCTGTTGTGGTGTAATTCTTCTCTGCATTGTTGAGCTGTCGACTGGCGTAACAGATAGGAAAATCCATGTTTCCTTCTTCTGGCTGAGCCAGAATGCATCCTATTGCATATGCCGAAGCATCTATATGCACATGGAATATCTTCTCCCAATCTGGTGATTTCAAGACTGGAGCAGTAATGAGTGCCTCTTTCAATTTCTTGAACGATTCCTCACACTCCTCTGTCCATTCAAAGTTCACTATTAGCCTGTAAAGTGGTTGGCCTATTATAGCGTACATGTAAATGAATCGTCTATAATATCCGCAATGTCCCATAAAGCTCTGTACTTGTTTCGCATTGGTTGGTCTAGGCATATCCACTATAACTTTTATCTTCTCTAAATCCGTGGATATTCCGTTTTGTGAGACAATATGTCCCAGAATTCTGCCCTGTCGGACCATAAACACACATTTCTCAGGATTGAGACAAATGCGATATGTCCTACATTTCTCAAATACTTTTCTTAGGTGTTCTAGATGCTCATCTCTCAGAAGAGAATGTACACATAAGTCATCCATGTATATTTCTAGAAACAACCTTAAGTATTCTTTGAAAGCATGCGTCATCAGCCTCTGGAAGGTTGCGGGAGCATTGGTTAGACCAAAAGGCATAACCCGATAAGCATAAATTCCCCACTCCGTTGCAAAAGCTGTTTTATGTTGATCTTCCAGTGCTATGGCTAGCTGGTTATATCCTGAAAAACCATCAAGAAAGGAGTATGCTGTTTTCCCTGATACACGCTCTAGAACATGATCAGTTATCGGCAGGGGATAATTGTCCCTGATTGTTGCAGCATTCACTTTCTTTAAGTTGACACACACTCGGAGTTTTTCGTTCTTCTTGGGTACTACCACAATTGGAGATACCCAATCGGTGTGTTCAATCTCGTATATGAATTCAGCTTCCATTAGCTTATCTATCTCTTCTTTGATTCGCTTAGCAAACGTATCATTATATGTGTATGGTCTCTGTCTGCTAGGCTTTGCGTCTTGTTTCAGTGGGATTGTGTGTTGGCATATCGATGGGTCAACTCCCTTTAAGTCCTTATAAGACCATGCAAACACATCCCTATACTCTCTGAGAAGACTCAAAAGTCTCTCTTCCTCGCCTGGAGACAAATCTGTGGCTATGTACACCGGTCTAGGTGTCTCACCTGGAGCTGCTAAATCAACTTTTTTTGCATCCTCCGGTCCGTCATAAGATTCGTTCTCCTTTCTCTCTCGAATAGGTGGGGTTAATACCACCTTCCTATCCTCTATTGTGAATTTCCTATAGTGAGAGGGAACATCCATGTTTTCCTTGATTTTGGCGTTTTCGTCCTCTCCACTCTCAATTTCTGTCGTCCAAACTTCTTTCAGAGTTTTCTTGAGCTCTCTGTACTTGTTTCTACGTTCTAGCTTGGACTCCGTGTGTTCTCTGTTGCGCTTGTTCTTTTCTGATTTTTCAGTTTCAGTTTTCGTTCCATTCCTTTGAACTCGATTTCTTGAGCCTCTTTTGTTTTTCGTAAGCTCTTTTGATCATTGCCTCTCATTCTTCCAGAAACCTTGTCCTTAACACAATCTTACGCCTTTACTAGCATTAGGAATTGATTTTTCCCTCTTATTCTAGGCATCGGATTGGTTCTAACCCCCTTTGTTTTTCTCTTTGCTCTATAGCGTTTCTAGCGTTGTTTAGTTTGGTTCGGAAAATCATAAAATCGGACATCCGTTATAGTTTCTTCGTTTTCGCTTGAATTGTCCGTTGACTCGTTGTCTGCTTCATTTCCCCACTCAAGATGATCGGGAATGTCGTGAAACACCTCTTCTTCATCTTCATTTTCCAGTGTATCGTTCTTTTCAGTTTCTTTTTCGAGTACAGTTCTCAAAATGAAGTACGGAACCACGTCGTACCCGTCCTTGTCGCAAAATTTTGTTGTGGGATCATCCGGAATTGCACAAACATCTAGGGTTGCTAGAATGTGTGTCCATTCTAATGGTTCAAGCGTGTCCTCTGGAAAGGGTTCTCTATGTAAGTTTCGTCTTCGATAGCCCTTTCTAAAACACATTCTTCTCGTTTCAGACTTCCACATTTTGAGGCTCCACACATCCATAACTCCTTGGGTTTACCTAACCAAGCTGGAAATTCGGATCCCGCCAAAGTAGCTGAATCAAACTCCTCCACCAGTGTTCGGTTCACATCTTTGTAGCTATGGTCTTTCATGTTCACACGTGTAGTGGTTTCCATATTCCTCAGGTATATGTGATCGTAGCCCCAATCCTGGACCATTTTCAAATGTCTCATGAATGGTCTTCCCAGTATGATATCATAGTTATTCTCCTTGCCAAAATCGACAATAGCAAAAGTATGTTCGTATTCAATGCCGCAAGAAGTCACTACAACTTTCTCTAATAACCCCATAGGTTTCTCCATGTGTCCATCTGCTAATTGGAGTTTCAACCTAGTCTTCCTTATTGCTGGTTTCCCCCATTTTTTCCAGATTTCTTTTGTAGCAATGGCTACCCCAGCTCCGCTGTCTAGTATTGCCATCGTCTTCACTCCTTGGAATTCAACTGGTAAGGTTGTATTCCCCTCTTCACCTTCGCAATACTCTCCGACCTTGGTACAGGCTTAGCATTCTTTTGTGGTTTACTCAGCTCTTGTATACCCTCTTGCAGTCTCGATGTTGGGTCTTTTATCCCAAATTTCTCCAAGCATTTTCCTACAGTGGTCCACATATGTGGTCTTAGCCTCAAAAGCTCAGTTAGAGTGATAGTGCATGTCACTGGTGTTGACAAGATCTCTATCAATCCTTGCGAGTCCATGACTTTTTCTGATGAGATTCTTCGTGAGGGAAGTTCTCTAATCTCGGATTTTGCTTCATACTCTCCTAAGTATGAAGGTAAGGTTTTCAGTGAGTGAGGTTTGCTCTCCATTGTTCTAACAGAGCCCCCATCTCCCCAGCAAGATTGCAGATCCAAGTCCACTTGAGATCCTGCCTCAAATTCCACTATGGGAGGATTCCTAATGTCCTTTTCCCAATTTGTCTGATTAGCTTGGCAACTTAGCTCGTTTGCAAAGTTTGCCTCTCTCACTTGTTTCCAAAATTCATTGTAATCCTCATCTCTTCCGTAAGACCTCTGTATGACTGGATGAAAACTCTCTATCTCCTGATCGGTTGTGTTCAACACTATGCGGTCATCCTTGTGTGTATTTTCAGGCTTTTGTGCACTGGGAGTCTTTTCAGCTACCCGTGAAATGATAGTCTCTTGCTGAATTGGGTTTTCCGTTCCACAATTCATTGTTTCTTTTGGTGGTTCTAATAAGGCTTGTGCAGTCTCGATCATTCTCTGGCACATTTCAAGTCTCTGCTTTTCCAATTCCGCGTTTGGGTATGTCATCCACCTCTGTTCTTGTGTTTGGTTGTTCTTTAACCTAGCTTCGTAAGCTCTCATCAGTGCGTCCAATGGTTCGTGTACTTTGTCGACTAGCACTGATCCCCCTGAGCTTAAGCTCGTTGTTTCTTTGATACTCTTTTGTTTCGTTCTTTCCGGGCTCATCTCTCGTTTCCCGTTTTGACTCTCAAGTTTTTCTAATCTATCTTTAGTTCGCTTTAGTTCCTCAGCTAGAATAGCGTCTTCACGTTCTTTTCTCAACTTCATGCGTGCTTTTCTAGCTTTCCATGTGTTTCTCTGACTCCGCGGTCCTTGACTAACCACTTCAGTCGCTAACTTTCCATTCTCAGGTTCTCTAGTGGTTTTCTTAGCTTGAGCTCTAGTAACAACTTGCGTTGGTATCAGAGTTTCATTTTCAGACCCACTGCTGGTAGGAATAGTTTCTAGCATATTCAATGTCGTCTTTTGCACTTTGTTTGGATTCTTTGAACAATCCTCAATGAAGTGAGTAACCCCACACTCAGTGCAATAAGCGTTAATTCTAATGATTTCCGTATGTGGACAAACATTCATCAGATGGTCACCTCCACACTTGTAACAGGGTCCTAGTGCTGGTCTTGGTCCCACTTGATTCGTCCTTTGTGGATAGGATGGTCTTTGTCGTGTTAACCCTCCATGAGCTATGAACATCAATGTTCTTGCGTCCAAATTGTATCTCTCTTCATCAGTAGCACTTGTAATTGTTGGGGTTCCAACATTCCCCATCATGCCCCATGGTTCTGGTTGTTTGGGTTCTTCTGGTGGGTAATACACAGTTGGAGACATGTGTGCACCAGATTCTTCATAATAGGCTTGAACAGGCACTAAGGCTTGTTCTTCCTGATTCTCTAAGGTTGGTGCATATCTAATGCTTACTGGTCTTGCTCATGGTAAAGGTGGTTGTTGTCCCAATACCGGTTGCGGTCTTTCTATCCCCATAGGTCCTGGTACATTTTCCGTTGGGTATCGAGGTACTGGATGTACCTGAGGTGGTGCTAATTGAGCAGGAGGTGCATACTGACGCTCCCTTACATACCCTTTGTTGTAATAGCACTCCTCTGTTGGATGATTTGTCCATTTTTGCTCAATAGCACACCATTTCAGCGGTTTTGGCAATGGTTTTTGGTATGGTGCCATCCTTTTTAGAGCCTCTTCTATCATTTGCTCTACATTTGGCATGGTTGTTGTTTGAACATTCTTTTTAGTGGTAGTCTCGCTCGCTACGGAGGAGGAGCTACTGGATGCAAAATCTGTATCCGCTGACACCTCTCCATAAACCGTACAGTTATCCACTAAGTACAATGCCTCTCTCGTTACTTGCTCGAAACTTGTACAAGCTTTCAAGTGCAAGTCCTTCTTGAGAGTGTCGTTTCTCAGTCCCTCAATAAAGAGAACAGATAGTCTGTCATCTTGTGGTTGTTCACGTACTGGACATCTCTCAATGTATTGTTTGAAGCGAAGTGAAGCTTCCTTCACTTTTTTGTGTTCTCTCTGTTTAAAAGCATATATTTGTGAGACCGTATTGTGCTTAATCCCTCGTTTTGAGAATTCCTCAGCAAACTCTCTTAGCAAATGGTCAATGTCATGGAATCCCCCTATGTTCAGTGGTTGAAACCATGTCAATGCCGTACCTTCTAGAGTAAGACCAAATCCCTCGTATTGTGTATGGAAATCGGTTATCTGCTCAGCTCTTAAGACTTGCTTAAAGAGTGACACATGTGCATACGGATCTCCTGAACCACCATACTTCTTTGGTATACACTTGGCTACTTGAGATGGTCTCATACGTCTATGGTCTGCTACCAATCTCATTGCTCCTGTGTCCCGGCTAAAGCTTTCTCTAGCATCATGGATCTCATGGGTTACCCTTGTCGGTTCCCCTGCCCTGAATCTACTACTAGGAGGTAAATGTGATGGTTCCGCTTCGAACCTTGGACCTGGAGTGATATATGTGGGGATTGGAACTGCACTACCTTGATTCGTATCCATTGACTCTCTGGAATGTAATGATCCCATTGGTCCGGGCTTCGAGTACTGAGGTTGACTGAAAGAGTCAGCAGCCTGAGTTCTTTGTCCTCCTGTCGTCATTGGGTTTTGCAATCCATTTGTTGGTGCTGGTCTTTGTGAGCTAGAAGTAACATAATACTGATGTAGTGGTCCCCCAAAGTATGTATATCCTTCTAATTCTTTCTTGTCCATTGTTGAGTATTGCCTCCCATACTTGTCGTAAGCAGCAATTTTCACTTCCGATCCCTCTGTGTAGGTAAAGACATAAAGTCTTTTTTGGTCTATCAACTCTCCGGTGTAGGGTTCTTCACATCTATAATAGAGATCTTGCTCTCCATTATTATATTTATATAGCCCCACATAGATGTTATCAGTGTTGATCCTTGCAGTTTCATTCTCTCTTCTTAACCTCGCATCAGGGAAGTTCATTATTGGTGCTTTCTCCTCAAGTTCTTCATCTACTTTGGCTTTGGTGCCCATCAATCCCCACTTGTCCACAATGTTAGGGTTTAGGACTACCAAGTACATGGTACCCTCGTCATCTAGATATCTATCTCCGCTATAGCTCACAGGCACTAAGTCCTTGAACTCACTAGGTCTCTCCTCTATCTTTACACAATAGCGGTCCATTCCATCTTTGTAGATCTTGGCACCTTGCTCATTGTCGTACTGGTATTTTATGAACAATAGCTTCATTGTGGCGGAAGGGTTTGATGATCCTGCTGCCATATTTTCTCTGTTGTTCAGGTTCAAGTGTTCCAAGTGTTCGGTGAAAATCTCGTAAGATCTCTCCGAAGAAGTATCAGAGACACTTCCTTCAAAGATCGGCTCTAATGGTTGCCCCCAACTTTGGTTTACACTTCCCTCGGTTGATATGACACTTGCTTGTTCCCCTTGTTTTGGTTGGTTATTCTGGAGATTCCTGTCCGATCTCAAATTCATCAATTCCCCTAAAGGACTTTAACTTTTTCGTCTCGGCAATTTGTTTTCCCCAAGTTTTTGTGGTCAGAATTGATCCAAACTGATTGATACTTGGTCAATTGTTTAATCTTGTCAGTTGGACAACTTCTGTTTTATCAAGTGAGAATTTTGTTGCAGTTATGCTGAAAAAGACATTATACGCGTATGATGTCTTTTTTCACAGATTTAGACTATTTTGGTTATGCTCACTCTCAGTAGCCCCCTTATGCTCTGTCCACTCACAAAATTTAGTTTGAACTCTGTTTGAGCAAGTCATGGCTAATTTAGGCTTTTCTTGGCAATTTTCCGCTTTTGACTTGTTTTTTGGGTCAATTGTGATCTAAATGGGATGAAACTTGAAATATAACCTCTAGACAGCTATTACAATGGATCTGTGTTGGCAAAGTATCAAAATATGTCCAAAATTAGGTCAAAGACATCATACGCGTATGATGTTTTTTTCATCAATTTGGGTCAAAACTTGATATTTATGCTTCCTACAGTGCTTGTAACAATCTTGTCAGGTCAGATATCAAAAATAAGCAGTGGATGTGCCAAAAGACATTATACGCGTATGATGTCTTTTGTCCCAGATTTTGACTATTCTTGGTTTTAAGCCTTCTCCAATGTTTATAATTGAGTTTCAAGTGTTTTTGTCAGGTTTGAATGTAAAAACAAGATCTGAATCCAAAATTTCCTATTCTTTGCGTTTCTAAGACTCCGACTTGTCTTTTTGGGTTTCTTTGAGTGTTAATGCTCTTGTTTTAAGTTGAAATTAGGGTATAACCCCCCTTTTGAACACTTTGGTAAAGTCAAAATTTTTGTTTTGGTCTCTGTTTGGTCATTTAGACATCATACGCGTATGATGTCTTAAGTTGCAGATTTCCAGTTTTTTGGCACAGAATCCTTCCTAAAGCTTTCTCTAGTGCTCAGCAACTCCCAGATACACAGAAAATTTCTCTGACTTTTGTTTATTGCAAGTTTCACTACCAACTCGACGGTTTAGTGATCTAACATGCAATCAACCATATCAAGCAAATACTCCAATGATTACTAGCTCTAGATCAGGATCAAATGAAGTCCTACCTAAGCTATTCCTAATCATAAAATGGGTTTGGTAATTGTGATTTTAAAGATATCCACTGTCACTCACGGACTAGCAAATTCTTCTTCTATCCACAACTACTCAACACCAACAAAACAACAAACAAATCTAAGCTAAACTAAAAATACTGTCAACACGGAAGACCCAGGAATACCCCACTTCCTAGTATCTCTCGAGATCTTCGGAGTCCACCACTCCTAGATCTTTTCTAACTAAAGTATACAAAGTAGTTTATACGACTCACCTCGTAGGATTAGTCTAAGGTCACCTACTTAGGGCTCTCGTCCCCGGCAACGGCGCCAAATGTTAAGGCGGTTACGCCGCTAGCGGAAGCTAAATAGCGAGAACTCAACCAACAACAGAATTTGTCAGACGAGGACGAAGCTTGACCCGCAGGCGCATGGAAACAACTAGGTGGGTGTCAAATCACCTACTCGACCTTCTAAAGACAATCACTACTAAGGAAATCAAATCTAAGTTCTAAAATATGCAAGTGACTGAAATCCGTACTATGAACGAATGCTATACGAAACAGGATCTAGAATCATTGAATCGATCTCAAACTCAAGGGGAAGTCTATGCACTAGGTAAGAACAACACCCTAAAGACTTGAACTGCAAAATCAACCTATAACCACTCCGTGCGGTAAACGCGTATGAAGACAGGCCGAAAAATACAGGTGACTGAAACTTGACCCCGATGGTACTAATGTGTAGCTCTACTCGTTGTGGTTCTATAGATATGCTGCGCGCTCTATTCCGACACACGAGTTGGAAGAAAACTCACACTGAAGCTCATAGGAACTTACCACACATAGAAGCCGATAGCGCGCACTCTTGGTATCAGTGCGTAGCTTCTCCAATGGCGGCTCCGTAGCTCGCGTAGCAAGTAGATAAGACTCTCTCTCTCTCTCACTCTCTCTCAGATACAGTCACGGCGCTCAAAAACTCACCTTGATTAAAAACTGAATCTCTCTAGGTTACAAAAACTTTGGCTTATATACCTCAGCCTTGGAGGTGAGAACATCTCTAACTAATTACATCGGCAAGTGAAATTACTTCAGAATTACAAGCTGGAAACTCAATTGAGTCCCGTTACTTAATGAATGGCTCCAATCAAAATCAATGTCGGAAAGACATTTATCACAATCAATGGTTACAAAAATGATGAGTGTGAGCAAAAATGTGGGTGTGATCCTCTGCTGGCTCAACACTACTACTCTCGATGAAGTTTGGCATGTATGATTTCTTGCTCATAAAGTGCTTTGCAAGCTTTGGTGCAAACATAACTCTAGAACGACAATTTGTTTCCTCCTAATCAAGAGGGGAAATTACTATGAGGACTCAACATGAAACTTCTATGAGAGCTCACTTTGCAGATGAGGAGCTACATTATTCTAAAAAAGAGGGACAAGTGCTTCACAAAAGGTAGATGGATCTCCACAAGAATGGGGAAACTCTCCATCTATTAAAGAGAGATCTCTTATGGATAATGATGTGATAAGTCTTGTGACTCAAGATGATAAAATTCACCCAAGATGACATCCTACGAAGAGATCTTGTTCTCCTCCTAAAAAGAAGAGGTCACCAAGTCTTGATTCCTCGGAAATAAAAAATAAAAAAAGTCTCGATTCCTCTTCTCATACTAAGGAAGATGAGAGGAAGCCTCAAAGAGTTGAATGGTGTCTTCCACAAAAACTACATCTTGACTAATCAGGATAATCTTGGTCTACATATCATATAACCCATCAAATTTTCTTTCTAAATTGTAACCAACAAAAGACATTTCTCAGCCGTAGCTGGGTTGCACGTATCCAAAAATGTGGTATAGCATGTGAGTTCAAAGTAAGGGATGTTTTATTTGGAAATGTTTTTAAAATTTAACAAATTATATTTACAAATAAGGTCTTTAATTGCATTTTGTGAAAACATCCTTAATTGTCTTAAGATAAGGGGCCATTGCCTCATAACATGTAAGTATGGGGTTTTTTTAATGCCCTTTGAATGCACCTGGTATAAGTGATTTTATATAGGTGAACTCTTGAGCATCATTCTCATAAAATTTGAATGCACCTGATACATATGATTTTATATAGGTGAACTTTTCAACATCCTTCTCATCCAATTTTCTACATTGTTGTTTAGAGACCGAAGAATAGGCGTTGATAGACCCCAAAAGAAATCTCTCTCCAGTGCAGATGAGTCAAGTATTCTAAACTTCCAAATTATAAACTCAAGATAAGTACTCAATTTCCAATTGTTTGAACTCTTATTGGAGAAAAAGCCAAATGCCATGTTATTTAGTTGCTACTAGACTAGTATCACTAATTTATTTACTGCTACTATGCTAACTCAATTTGAGAATAGAGACAACTCAAGATAAGTACTCAATTTCCAATTGTTTGAACTCTTGTTGGAGAAAAAGCCGAATGCCATGTTATTTAGTTGCTACTAGACTAGTATCACTAATTTATTTACTGCTACTATGCTAACTCAATTGAGAATAGAGACAAAAACCTGCGTGCATAATGCACTACGCCACTATTTTCACATTGACACATCCAAAATGCATTTCACATTGGTTTATTATAACCCTTTCGAGGATCCCTGTCTATCATATATATGAGGAACCACCCACACTGCTAGATCAAGAAGAGCAACTCATCCCTGACCAAATAGTTGATCATCAGACCACCACTACACACACTGACATGGTTTATAATTATCTTTTAAAGGCCACCCTAGAAACAATGCGAAATGAATGCATGATTTTTTTCCTAAAACTTCCCAGATCTTTTCCACACATTTCATCACTCTCAGTCCAGTTGATTCTTTATCGAGCAACTAAGAACAGTTGCTATCCCTAGAGGGAGGGATGTTACGAGACTGGGCACCCTCCTATTGTATGAGGTTAACTACAACTGGGTTAGTTGGAGCGTAATGGGTAAAGACTATTTTGTCTTTTTATTTTCACTAATGGTGAGTTGATGATTTGTATATTGGAGTTCTGAGATTTGAGGAGAAGGTGTCGGCAATGAATAAATTCATCGACCATTTTATATTTGCAAAATGTTTTTAGACCTTTTATCAATAAGCCACTATGGGTGCTCTGTAAATAGGATAGTG